>NW_026596109.1:3207083-3371486 GCF_907164565.1 Psammomys obesus
GAAGATACCTGATAAAACAGGGTCAAATGAAAGGGGAGGAGGTCCTCTCCTATCAGTGGACTTGGAAATGGGCAGGGAGGAGACCAGGGAGGGAGTGTGGGGTTGGGGAGGGAATGAGGGAGCAGGATACAGCTGGGACACAGAGTTAACAAATTGTAACTAAAAAGAAAAATAAAATTTAAAAAAAAGAAACAGAAAAAAAAAGAAATGTTATTTATAAATCATATATTTATATTTCAATCATAGTAGTAGATCTTTACTACTTTTCTTTAAGGAGCTTAGTATTTGCATTTTTAAAAATCCTAAAATTACTCTCTGCTTCCTGTTGAAAACATTGGCATTACTAACAGTTTAAAAGATATTTGGGGATGACTTAAATGATACATAGCTTCTTCTCTATTTTCGTTTTTAGGTAGTTTTGAAAACAAAAAAAAAACCATAGTCTGTGGTCTTAACTAGAGCTACCCCTAAGAAAAGAACCCCTGCACAGATGTAGCCCATGGCAGCTCAGCCTCCAAGTGGGTTCCCTAGTAAAGGAAACAGGGTCTGTCCCTGACATGAACTCAGTGGCTGGCTTTTTGATCACCTCCCCCTGATTGGGGAGCAGAGGAAGATACAGAGGCCACAAAGGAAGACAATGCAGCCAGTCCTGATGAGACCTGATAGGCGAGGGTCAGAGGGAAGGGGAGGAGGACCTCCCCTATCCGTGGACTTGGGGAGGGGCATAGTAGAAGAGGGAATAGGGGTTGGTAGGGGATGAGGGAGGAGGCTACAGCTGGGATACAAAGTGAATAAACTGTAATTAATATAAAAAATTTAAAGAAAAAAAGAATTTGAAATGAGTAAAAGATTAATAAACTATAACTAAATTGATAAATGTTGATTTAAAATAAATGATGTCTAAAGTTTCCCCTTCAGAAGAAAGATTTAAAGTCATTAAGATTTTTGGTTGTTTATTTTGTTTCCTTCTTTTGATAAAAGGTGTTTGGATGGACTGGTGAACTAGGACCGGGAGTTTATTGGTTAATTCCTTCCACAACTGGCTGTAGGCTAAAAAAAAGAAACAAAACCAGTAACAGAAGAAGCTCAACTTGTACACAGAGATGAAACAGGGGAATTATTTCTTACAAGTGAGTTTAGGTAAGTTTTGTTTATCAATGCTAGAACTGTGACATGCAACACAGAATACAAATCAGTCATCTGCCTATGCCCATTTTCTTTGGCTAACCCCACCCCCATCTTTCTATTTTAATTCAGTGTCTTACCACAACATGATGGGTTGTGTTCTCAAAAATATAAAAGAGGTACAAAAAAAACCAGTAGCTCATGATTTATGTATATAAGGGATCTGAACAGTGATATTTACAGAAATAGAGAACAGAATGGTGATTACCAGGGCTTGGTGGTGTAAGGAAATTTTGAGACAATATTGTTTAAAAGAGAAAATTTCCATAGACAGAATAAATTCAATTATATAATTGTATAATATGGTGGCTAGATTGTAGCTAATAGCAATTTATTATATTTCATAGAACTATATTTGAAATCGCTGCAAGAGTAGATCTTAAGTGTTTTCACCATAAAAACTAAATATGTGAGATAATAGATGTATTATTTAGCTGGATTTATTCATTCTACAGTATATGCATATGTTAAAAGCATGCTATGCTTAATAATTATATGTACATATTTAAAATTCACTAAGTAACCAAGAGTGACAAGTCTGGGGTTGTCATTAATTTCTAGGTTCTGTGCACTTGGCTGTACTTCAAGTACATCTCTGCCAGGGTCTTCTCCACCAGACATTGCCTTTAAAGGTAGATGCTGGCAGTTGCATGCTTGATTTTGATAACTGTCAAATTTGAAATATCAATCTTAGGTTGTTCTCCTATATCCTAGATATTCACAATGAAATTTGGCCACAGGTCAAGATTTCTTGGATATAACATAGCTCAGAAAAAAATTCTTCAATGACACTTACTTCCTTTGAAACTTGTCTTTAAAAGCTGCCTTTAGGAGCTAGGGAGATTGCTCAGTGGGTAAAAATGCTGGGTGCTCTTCTATTTCGGTTCAATTCCTAGCACTATGGGGTGGTTACAGCCATCTGTAACTTCAGTTCCAGGGAATCTGTTGCCCACTTTTAGCCTCTGCAGACACCAGGAATGCATGTGGTGTACAGCCATATATGCAAGCAAAACACACATACACATTTAAAAATCCGATCTTTAGACTTTTTGCTTTGAAAATAATAAATTTTTATTTTTATAATTCTAGGTCAACTTTATCAGAAATATTTGAAGTAATTGATTTAGATGGAAATGGTCTTGTTAGCCTTGAAGAGTACAATTTTTTTGAATTGAGGACAAGTGGTGAAAAATGTGATGAGGATGCTTGGACTGTCTGCAGAGGTAAGTGCTTCTCTGTTTCTTAATGGATACAGAGAAAAATATATACGGCATCCCTTTATTTTCAGAAATAGCAAGCTGCACTCCGCCATGTCGTGGTACTGTAAGACAGAATAGTGGGGGAAAGCTACACGCGGGCTGGAGAGGTGGCATGGTAGTTAAGAGAGCTTACTGCTCCTGCTCCTTGGCTTGCTCCCAACGCCCACATCAGGTTGCTCCCGGCCTCCTGTAACTCCAGTTCCAGGGCCTCCACAGGCATCTGTATTTACTTGCTGTACATGAACTCATGCAGGCTACACACATACACATAAACTAAAAAAAAAAATAAAAATAAAAAAGTAAATCTCTTTTATTAAACCTAAACATTTATTTTCCTTAAAGTGATAGTTGGAATACTTGCTAAGAGACGTGAATTACTTAATGATTATTTCAGCTTTGGAGGGCTTAAAATATATTTTTAAAACTGTTAAAATTATTTGAAAATTTCATACATGTATACAATGTCTCTCAGTCATCTCTACACCACAGACACTCCCAACATCTCTACTTCCCACATTAATTTTCTATCCTTTTTTCTATTCTCTTCTCTGCTTCCTACCTCTCGTCTCCCCTGCTCTTCTTCCTTCTTTTTCCTCCTTCTCTTCATCTGCTGAGTCCAGCAAGTACTGCCTGCTGAAATATTGACTAATCTTATTGAGTTGACCATGTACTAGTCTTGTAAAGGTAAGCGTATGCAATGATTTAATGAATTCGAGAGTCATGTGTCCAGAAGGCAGCATTTCTCCCCATCCTCTTGCTCTTACATTATTTCTCCGCCCTCTTCCACCATGTTCCCTGATCCTTGGAGAATGTTCCCTGAGTGCTCAGTAATCACTTACGTACTTTGAGGTCACTTTAGTACTTGAATCAGTTATGAGTCTGTATTAACTACTGCCCACTGCAGATAAGTGTCTGTGGCCAGGGTGAGAACAACACTAATCTAAAGGTATAAATATAAGTACTTAGGAGGCAGTTTTAACAACATGTCCATTTACTAAAACAACAGTAGCAAATTCCCTGCTAGGATCTTTGGCTTTACCTTCCAAGCCATGGACTTTGCCAAGTTGATAATAACGGGTGGGTTCCTCCCTGTGGAGCAGGCCTCAGATCCAGTCGTAAAGTGGCTGGTTACCCCCATAATGCCACTTGTGCCAGTAGACGCATCTTGCCTGGCAGGTTGGTACTGCAGCATTCGATGGTACTACTGGGTAAAACTATCGATTTTTTTTACCTCCTAGTAGTCTGTGTAGTATCTTCTAGCACAATACAAGCTGGCCAGGAGGGAACAATTTTTCCAAGTCAGTTCCAAATTGATTGTTCTATGTCCTGTAACTAAAGCAGGTTGTGTCTTCAGAAGAAGGGTCTTACCATCTAGTATGATAGATAACAAGTAGCAATGTATCCTGGTTACTTCTCTATGCTGTGATAAGATACCATGACTAAGGCAGCTTATAAAAGAAAGCATTTAATTTATAGTTCATGGTTCCAGAAGGTTAGCATCCATGACCATCATGGCAGGGAGCTTGGCAGCAGACAGGTAGGGCACAATGCTGTAACTATGGCTGGGAACTCACATGTTGATCCACAAGCATGGGGTGGGGAATGGGGGCTGAGGGAGGTGTGGCTCCACACAGTTCCACCAATTGGGAGTGAAGTATTCAAACATGAGCCTATGGGGGACGTTCTCATCAAACTACCATGAATGGCAATTGCACATATTATTTTAGGGGCCTCTAGAGCTTACCCAACCAATAACTCATAAAAAGGTTCTTATCACCTGTCACTGAGATTTCCATTAAAAACCCATGTCTTCTGGGGGACTCATTGTCCACCCATGCAGGGTGCTTTTAAACTCAAAGTCCTTTTTTAAAAAAGGAGACTACTTTTCCAGCACTTGATATCCCTGGCTATACACTGATCTGAAAAGGACAACAAGAAGTCAGTAAGTTAGTTTCACTTAAAAAAAAGTTTCTAGAATGTTCTTTATGTGATAAGAATTCTTAGTTGTGCAGGGCGGCCCACACCTTTAATCCCAGCACTTGGGAGGCAGAGGTGTGAATTTGAGCCCAGCCAGGTCTACATAGTGAGTTCCAGGACAGAAGGGTTACATAGAGAGACCTTGTCAAAAACAAACAAACAAACAAACAAAAACCCAAAACCCAGTGACAACAATAATATTTAATGTTTTTGTATTTGTGCGTAAGTAGGAAAGTCAATCCGTAGACCCATCTTTTCCATTCCACCCCCACCAAGTTCTTCATATTATTAACAATGCCAGTACATTTGTTAAAGTTTGTGAATTCATCTTGCTGCATTATTTCCTATTATTAAGGTTCACTTCTGTTATATAGTTATACGGGTTTTGACCACTGTTTAATCTCACAAATGCAGTTATTACAGTAACATAAAGAATGGTTTCAGTGTCCTAAAACTCCCCTGCATCCTATCTGTTCACCTGTATTTTCACCTACCCCAAACCTTGGATAATAACTGATAATTTTGCCTTGTAAGGAATGTTTTATGACTGAATTGCATGTTTTCTTTATGTCTTTTCATGGTTTGATAGTTCATTTATCTTTACTGCTGGATAATATCTCATGTATGGACACAGTTTGCATTTTTCTGTTCCCCTGTTGAAGGCTATCTTATGATTTCCAGTTTGGACATTTGTGAATACAGCTGCTGTACGCACTTGTGTGCAGGGTTATATACAAACAAGTTTGCACCTCATTCACATTTCAGTTCAGTAAATCCTGGACTGTATGCTAAGACAGTGGTTAGCATTGAAAGCAATGCTGTTTTACAAGTGTTGTGACAGTTTTGAGTCCCACCAACCATTATTAGCATTCCTGTTGTGCCACATGTCACCAGCATTTTGTGTTGTGCAGTTTCATCTATGGCTCATTGGAAGTTACTGTTTGTGAATGGTTTAAGGTCTAGTCCCAGATTTATTTATCCTTGGATGTGGATATCCAGGTGTTCCGGTACATTGTTGAAAAAACTTCTTTAGTCCTTGTGTTGCTTTCCACTTTGCTACTTATCACTAGTACAGTTACATTCTGTTACATTGACCTAATTTCCAAGGGACTCGCTAATACCATTCTTGGTTCTCATAGCTTTATGTAAGCCTTTGAGTCAGAGGTTACTAGGGAATCCACTTCCTTTTGGTAGTGCTGAGGGTTAAAGCTGCTTGAGAAGTGCTTTACCACTGAGCTTTAGACCCAGCCCTTTAATAAATTTTAAAAATTAATAAGGATTAAGAATTTTGAGTTTTAAAGGTCATTAAGTTATTGCTGATCCACATAGTATAGTATTAAAGACACATTTTTCTTTAATACTTTCTTTGTCTTACATATCAAATATTAATTTTTATCTTACTTTACTAAATAGTAGTACATTACTGTCATTACTCTCCCTGACTTAATTTGCATATTTTTCTTGAAAATTCTGTGAATGTTTCACTTATAAAACATTTTAAAATATTGGTCAATCAGGTGTGCCTTTAGGGTTTTTTCCCATAATAATGCATAGGCCAGAGGTGCTGTCTCATTTCCCTTGAGTGTAATACAGATAGGAGTTGGAAAATAAAATATTTCTTGTTATATGAGGTTGCCAAAATATTATCCATTAATGGTATTATTTATCTGTTAGATTCATTTCAGGACAATCATAATATGACATGTAGGTGGAGCTATTAGACACACATGGACATGGACATGTATACATATAAGCATATATACATACACATACATACATATATATGTCTAGGTACTTGTAAGTTTAGTTTATAGGCACAAATAATGTTAAATGAGCATATTCAGAGTTCCCTTGGGAAAGGCAGGTTTCCGTTACCAGTCAATTTGTTAGATAAACTATACTTAAGCCTGACCCCATCACTTATCTCTTTTTCAAACTCCAGTGGTCCGGGGTACATCATATCAAATTCACTCAGGCCACTCTTAGTGGTCAGACTGAAAAATTAAAGTTTCCTCTAACTTTGGAATGTGTTTGCACTAGTTAGTTAGAACTTGCCAACATCTTGGGAAAAAAAAAATCACATTTTGTGATGACACCTGTGTTAAGCTGTGGAGAATTAGAAAAGGAAGCAAATTTGGGGGGATTCTTACTCCCCTCGTTATTGCCGACAACTAAACATTTATGTTTAACAGTGTAGACATTTTATTAAGCACATGGACTTTTAAATAATGTATGGAAGAAATGGTGGTTGTTTTTACAGAAAACTTTGACACAAAGAAGAATGAATTAACGAGACAGGGGTTTATGGACCTGCATCTGATGGAGGCAAACGATCGAGGAGGAGACCCTCTGGACCTGTGGGTAACTGTGCACTCGATGGGCTACAATAAGGCTCTGCAGCTGACGGAGGTAAAGCACTGACACTGACAGAAGCCTTGCTGTCAGGATATTCTTGAACATTCTTGAACAGTCTCTGACACGTGACTTTAGGCACTCAAATCCTTGACTCTCTCCTGGCCACATCAGTGTGTTTCTCGTACTTTACTGAAGCTCATGTTCTTCACTAAAATGTAGTTACTGTCAACTATGATTAATCAGAGATTAAAAATGTTGAGCTTTGATGTACAGAGGGAAATTAGTAATTACAATGTGTATGTTTTTGTTGGAACACAGTCCAAGACTGGAGTTGTGTGAGGGGAATTCTGAGTGCTTGTGAGAAAACTCTAAGAAAACAAAACAAAAGTCTTGTGACCTCAGTTTCTTCAAAAACTTGGAATTGTTCTTGGAATGCGCTTTCATGCCCCTCCCAGGTATAGTGGACGGAAGTGAGTTACTTCAGAATGTTCATTACAGCTGCTACTATTCGTTCATGCACCTCTATGGAAAACATGTTTTTGCCATGGGCAACTTGTCTTTGTGATTGAACACTATTCTTAAGTGACTTCTCAACCCTCAGAGTATAAATTGCCTGATGCTCTGAATGAAGTTTGCTATTGCATGAGACTTTAGTCGGCCTCATTGTTAGGTCCCACTTTCCCAGGCCAACAACTTATTTTAAATTGGAGATGTCTGTTTGAATTGCCAAAATCTTATTTATTAATAGGGAAACGTCATCCTAAGAGAAAGAAGCTTCTCTGAGAATGAGAAGATGTGTCTATAGAGAGTTTGGAGTGTTTGTCTTTTTAGAGATGGTGCCTCTTGGATTAGTGGTTATAAGACATTGGAAGGAGTGACTGGCTGATCCCAAGCACTCTGTGTGTGCTGTACCTGTCGCCATCTCATTGGCTGTTAACATAGTAGGACAAAGTTAAACAATACTCCAAGTCCAGGGGAGGAGGAAAATTAGGCCTTTTAAAATCTGTGTCATGTTTAAAATAAAGGACTTAGGAGTTTGAGCTCAAGCCGCATATTAAGTAGCAAGATATTTATTCTCTTAAACTCATCATTTTCTCATAAATCAATCAACTTTTTTAATATTTAATGTGTGCAAGTGTTTTGATTGCATGTATGATTGTGTACCACATGCATGTCTGTGTCCACAGAAGTCAGAAGATGTCATATCTCTTAGCACTAGAGTCACAGGTGACTGTGAACTGCCATGTGGGTGCTAGGAAATGAATCCAGGTCTCCTGGAAGAGCAGCCAGTGCTCTTAACCACTCAGCCAGCTATTCAGCCATCTTTCCAGTTGACTTGAGTCAACTTAAAAAGGTAGTACTGGTAATGACAGATTTAAAATTTAAGTACTTTGAGACTTTGACTAAATCCCTAGTTTAGATATCATTCAGTATTCCTCAGGAGTATGCTTTCAGGAAAGTTCTCTCTCTTTCTCCTCCCAACCCCTTTTCTTTTTATCTCATTTTTTCTCTTGCCATTTTTAGTAATTGCATGTGAGGTGTTACCATGATTTTTTTGTTTGTTTGTTTGCTTTGTTTTTTAAGACAGTGTTTCTCTGTGTAGCCTTGTCTGTCCTGGACTCGCTTTATAGACCAGGCTGGCCTCAAACTCACAGAGATTCACTTGCCTCTGTCTCCTGAGTGCTTGGATTAAAGATGTGTGCCACCACGCCCTGGCAGAGTTACCGTAATTTTTAAATATCCCTCTTTAGCCTAATATTTTGTGAATTATACATTTTAACCATGGTTGCAAAAGCTACTTCCAGTCTATAAACAGTACTGATTCTGCTACACATGTTTTTATCTAATGGAAAAAATTTTAAAAGCAATAAAGCAATTTGAAAACATTTAAAACCATTTATTATAATTACAAGTAAGAAAGACTTATGAGGTAAATTTTAATTTGACTTAAATTTATTTATAACTTTGAATAGATAATGTGTCCCCATTATTTGAAATTTAATGAAACGGGGCTGAAGTTGGTGCTCTGTTGATAAGAGTGCGTCCCTAGAATACCTGAGTACAATCCCCAACACCACATCAACTGGGCACGGTAGTGTATGCCAGTTCAAGGTCATCTTCAATTACATAGCAAGTTTGAGGCTAGCCTGAGCTACATGAGAAAAAAAAAAAAACACCATAAAATAAAATAAATTTTTACAGGAAAAAATACATGCAGCAGCAAGTATCAAAGGATAGTGTCCTAGTTTGTTTTCTATTGCTGGGACAAAAGCCATGACCAAACGCAAGTTAGAGAGGAAAGCTTATTTCAACTTAGACTTCTGGGTAATAAAGGGAACTCAAGACACTCAAGAGCAGCTTTAAGAGCCTCCAAGACTGCATGATATGGTTTTGTAGGTCTGAAATCTTAGCATCTCGGAAGGTGCTAAGCTGACGCAGGAGGCCTTTGAGTTTGACACCAGCCTGAGCTGCATAGTAAACTGAGAACATTCTGGAAAATATAGCAAGACCCTGTTTTGAAAAAATAAGAGAGAGAGGCAGAGGCTGATGCAAAGGCCATGGAGAGGTGCTGCTTACTGACTTGATCATGATGGCTCTCTCAAGCCTGTTTTTTTTTTTTTTGTTGTTGTTGTTTGTTTATCATTTATTACAATTTATTCACTTTGTATCCCAGCTGTAGGCCCCTGCCTCATCTTCTGCCTCTGACTTTCTGCTCTGTTTGAATTCCTGTCCTGCCGTCTTTCAATGATGGACTACTATGTAGAAGTGTAAGCCAAATAAACTCTTTCCTGCACAAAGAAAAGAGACAAAAGGAAATGCAGCAAAAACACTAAAAACCTCTGAAAAAGCGAGACATGCTAGAAGAAGTGACTCAAAAGACCCTCTGCAACCATATCGCCCACATTTTCCAGGTGTGGCCAAGAAAACAAGTCCCAAAGATGCTCTGACTTTACCTCATGCAGCCTTTTAGTATGTCTTTTAATTGGTAGAAACCCATTTACCTGTAATGTTAACCCAGGTTTATCCAGCCTTTGGTGTAGGCTCTGCCTAAGTTTATCAAAAGAAAATCCAGGGCTTGCTTGATTCACTTGTTTTGGATTAAAGAACCTAAGCTGGTTTGCTGTGTCCTTAGGTCTTAGCCTGTTTGCTGTTAATCCCTGTGTCCACAGACATGAGCAAACACTTTTTGAAAAGTTTCTGTGTGTGTGTGCAAGTATGTACATGTGCACGCAGGTGCCCACAGAGACCAGAGCTTTAGATTCTGTAGAGCTGGCGTTAAAAGTTGGTGAGATTCCCAACATGTTTGTTTGGAATCAAACTCTGGTGTTTGTAAGAACAAGTGCTCTTCACCACTTAGATTGTCCAGCCCTGAGTGAACAATTTTTTTTGAGTGGTATAACTCCTGAAAATGGATCACTGTCTTAAGATTTTTATTCAAAAAAGTTTATAGTTGGTTTCTTTTATCCATCGTTTCAGATACTTGTAATCTGTTGTAGTTTGAAGTATTAAATGGAAGCATCCAGAACTTAACATTCTAAGTTACCTTCTACCCTGAGTCACATAATAAGATCTCAGCAGATCCTGCCATCCTCAGGCAGGACTGTCCTTCCGTCTAGGTTCTGTGTCAGTCTTGGTGGCAAGCACTTTTACCCACTGAGCTGTCTTGCTGGCCAAATGAATCTCAAATAAAATGATAAGCACTTATAGTAAGTTGATTTGTTTAAAATGTTACAGAAGGCTAAACCAAGATTTTGTTTGCTTCCCCATCAGGCATGTCCATTTGTCATCAATATCTATGCAGAAAGATGCAAGCCAAGAATTAAAGCTGTCCATATGGAGGCATGCAGTGGGCAGCTTGAGAAGGCCATTTGCAAATATGTCCTCGATAGAAGTGATTCTAAAGTTATGAATGGCTATGAAAATATAATCGTACATACTTGCAATTTTGACACCTGGATAACATCAATTATTGAAAATAAGGTATTGAAGCTTTATGCAGTGGCAGTATTCTAGCCAGTGAGGTTTATCTGAGGCACAATTATTGCTAAATTGAAAATAAGGTATCGATTATGAGGTCATTTTCCTTATTTTGGTATAAAGTTTAATAATAAAGTTATCTTCCTTTTTACATTATAAATATCCTACTGTATTTGTAATATTTATAATGGAAAATTACTCTCTTTAGTATTTATAAATTAAACTTGGCATGTTACTCTCAATTCAAGACCACTGTTTTTATTTTAAAATGTGAACATTAAAATTTGGAGATCAGTGAAGAGTCAGGATAATTTAGGTACAAAATAAGGATATTATTTTTGTTTATATAAAAGATTACATATTTTTAAAAATCTTCGTTTAGTTTGTTATGCTGCAGGACCACCAGGAAGTATGAAACATGCTCTCTGCTTTCAGGTTGCGATGCTTAGAAAGACAAATTTAATACTCTCAGAGAGACTAGAAATAAGTAAACATGAAGTCATGTAGTGCCGTTCGGATGCACAGCAGTTTTCTCCTGCCTGAGTCTTTTTTAATGAGACCATAGAACCTGGGGACCATGTCTGACCGGGGTGGGGGTGGGGGCGGCAGAGTAGGATTTTAGCTTTGTCTCAGTCTACCTGACCAGCGCCAGGTTCTCTGGGGTGGATAGTGTTCAAGGAATGATAGCTGAACTTGACCTCTTGCCTCCACATGTGTACATGCTCACATGTTCACCCACATAAACCACATCAACGTGTGCACACACGCACACACATGCATGGGGAAGACATAGTGTGAGGGATTGCATGGAAGGTCAGAAACAGGGGTAGAGTAGATGTAGATCATATGTGGCCTCTAGGATGCTCTTCAGGGACACAAAACATGCCTGGCATGCAGTTCATGTGAAAGAAACATCTTACTGAGTCAGCGAATCAGAGAGGAACCCACTTAAATGGATGTGTCAGGTGTATTAGTTGGAAGGGAGGATCTGAATGAATGGGTGTTAGAGAAATAGAGATTTTGAAAGAAGAGAAAGACATTGCTGTAATAACCCAAGGTTGAGCTAACTTGCTGTTGCCGTCCACAGTGGTCTTGGAATGAAAATTAAAGGGACAATCCAAAGCACATTTGAAAGAAATGCTTATATCATTAGTGATCAGTTAGAATGAAATGAATGAGAAAACCCGTGGCGCCAAGCAGAATGAGTCAGCTGGTTTGTATTAATTTTTTAGTGGACTGGATTCTATAAACAAATTTTCAGGTTTTATTCTGAGATTTATATTTGTATTTATTTTTCAAAACTAAAAACTTATCATTTTCTACAGTCAGACAACAAAGTGATTATTCACATCAACAATGAACTGAGTAAAAACTGTGTCAACAACAGAGGACTCAACATCTTTGCAGTAGAAGTGGCACCAAGATCCACAATGGTAAATGTTACTCTCTGACTACAGCCTTTTGAAGAAAAAAAAAAAAAATTCACTATTAATGCTATGAGTAAGCATGTGGCATGCAGTGAAGTTGAGAGTTACTTAAATGTGGCATTCATAGCACTGAATACCCTGTTTCTTCTATAGGAGAGTTAGTGGGATTTTTGATTAGTTTTGGATTCTTTCTCATGTAATGCAGGCTGGCCTTAGACTATGTAGCTAAGGCAGATCTTAAACTCCTGTTCTTCAGTCCTCATCTCCCCAGTGCCAGGATTACAAGCCATCATGCCTGGTGGAGGCTTTGCTTTTAATTCCGCCCCGTCACTGTTGGTTGAGCAGCTGTAGGGTGGTCATTTAGCGTCTCTGTTCTGGTTTAAAATTTGTTTTGCATTGTGTATGTGCACGTGTGCATGCATACATATGTACATTCATGCCATAAAATGCCTGTCAGACTTAGAGGGCACTTTATCAGCTGAGCCATCTGCCAGCTCTGCCCCAGGGTAAGGGTCACATCAAAGGATATCACAAGATTAGTGCAAAGATAAAAATAAAGTTATATGAATGAAAGCACTTTCAAACATCATATGCCAAATAACGTGACTAACAGTAGTTACTTTTATAACCCAAAATACACTTATTTATACTATTAGGATTGTACAGTATCACGTGAGAAAAGAAACCTCTTGAAGTTTTAAAAACCTAACTATGTCAAGAGCCAGAGATAGCTATAGTTTGGGTATTAGCAAGCTCAGTTTTTCTGATGAGATCACAAATTGAAAGGCAAGAACGGATCAACAGACACGCAGGCTGTGGAGAAGGAACAGAGAAAAAGCTTACTAGTGTATTTTATTTTTACTCCCCCTCCCAGCCCATGTTTTCTGTGAAATTCCAGAACCTTCTTAGGTGATTTAAAAGTAAAGAGTAAAACCAGCTTATTCTTTAAGTTTCTCCAATAAAGTCTTAGGAAATGAAGTGCAGAGCAAACTCAGTGAGTGAAGTACATGCTATGCATCCTCAGACCCTTGTAAAAGCCAGGCGTGGTGGTGCACAGCTTGTAAACACAGTTCTGGAGGAGAAACCAGCAGACCCCCGAGTACTGTCCGGAGAGTCTAGCCTCATCAGCAGGGTTCGGGTTTCCAGAGAGGGGGGGTGTTTGAGGAATGACAGCTGAGCTTGTCCTCTTGCCTCCTGATGTGTAGGTGCTCCCGTGTCACCCACATGAACCTGTGTACACACATGTACACAAACGTGCATACACACACAATTTTAGACAGAGCTCTAGGCTTGGAGGAGAAAGGCGGTTTACCTCCCACCGCCCTTCCCCACCCACCTTCACACAGGAGAACTGCTCTAGCAGAGGCCGAGACTGGGTCTCCCGTCAGTCCTCAGACCATCCACTGTCAGTCCATGCTTGGCCAGAGAGGCTCAACTTTTATCTGGACGCAGCTGCTTCCCTCCCCTTCCTCTTTGGGTTCTTGAGACTAAGACTGAGACTCATTGTGTATCCCAGGCTAGCCTCAAATTTGGAATCTTCTGGCCTTCACCTCCTAAGGTTATACCAGTAGGTAGTGTACTGTCACACATATGTTTTTAAAAAACTGTAATCATCACTCTTTTATTAATGTATACTTTGTGTTGCCCAGGCTAGCCCAGTGGTGCTCCTGCGTAAGCTTCCCAAGTATTTTCGTTCATGCACATTCATGATATGGCATAGAGCACTGTCCCCAGCCTCGCAGGGGTGTTTTTTGGTTTTGTTTGTTTGTTTGTTTGAGGCAGGGTGTCATTGGGGAGCCCTGGCTGGCCTAGAACTTGTTGTGTAGACCAGGTTTCCCTTGAACTCACAGATATCTGCCTCTATCTGCTTCTTGAATGCTTGGATTAAAGGTGTGTTCCACCACACTTAGTTTCATAGGCCTAGAAATGCCTTATTGAAAATTAGAAAATAACAATAATTTACCAAGAAAAATGAAAGCTTTCTATTTTTATTTGCAGGTTTGTCAACATGTAATGCCCCTGAATGAACGACAAGATTGGATATATTATTGTGTGTATTCCCTTATATCCTAAATAATTCCACTTGGAGCTATCAAACTAAGAAGTATTTTAGATCGAATCTGTTATTTATTAACTAAATGCTGTTTCATGTAACTGGTATACTTAATCTGTTTCATTTCTATGCATTTATATTTTATGTCCATGTTATATATTTTATTATTAAAATACAAATAGTGTTTTAAAAATGTGTGACTGTCTTGTTAATTTAGTGGGAAATATAAGTACTTTTTTAATAAATGAAAAAATATAGAAAGGATTTATAAAAGTAATATTCAATATACACTTTTGGTTTGTCTTGTAAAAAACAATATAAATACAAAACCAGCCATTTAAGGATCTAATTATTAAAAGGATGAAGTAGAATTGAAGAAACCTGTTTCTGTGTTAGGAAGCCAAAACCTGTTGGCAATAGCAGGAATAGTCTGTCCTAACCTACCAGCAAATTTATTGCTTGCTTTTCACAGAGGGCACAATGGAAGCAGTTGAAATTAAACCTATGTTTCAGTTAAGGAAATAGTGTGTAAAATGAAAAAGGACCTCAAGCAATTAAAAGCTATCAGCAACAGAGTACTTGGCCAGGGTCGGCTTTTGAAATATGAATACCATCTGACAGATACATTTTTTTCTACTATATAGAAGCATATATTGTAAATGTTGTTTGGAGTTTGGACCAGTAATGTAGGTATCTGTAAAACAGGTTGTCATTACCTCACTGAACTCTTCAGATGGATGTCCCATTAAAGGTAGTGAAATGTACAATTATTTTATTCATCAACAAATGCTTTATAAGTTCAGCATTCGTGGTCATCTCGCTCATTTCACCTCATACCAAGTTACAGAAGATTGTGTGATGCTAAAACCATGTAACAAAGTTGTTATATTTTCCTAAAGTAGTATAGGGCTCTTACAGTCAGATGATGGGTTTTATGATATCATCTTGCAAACATGGAGACTCAACAAAACAAAACAAACAAACAAACAAACAAAACATGGAGCATTGGAGCTGTGCTCACTACATAGGCACAGCCTGGCTACAGAAACCTCTGCTCCATCGGTGCTTTGGCAGCTGGGGTAGGACTCACTATCTTAGAATTCTCATCTCAGTTAAACTTTCTTTTTCCTTCTAACTTTAACATTGTACAGTTCTGATGTTTTAAAACTAACTTGTTAGGTTTCAGATACTATAAGAACTTCTTAAATTACTGAATTTAATCACTGCACTGATTTACTACTAGGTCTTGGCATAGACAAGGTTTTTTTTAAGCTAGTGGCCTTCTCTTAGATCTATTTTTGTGTAGGTTAAATATGCAGCAGAAATGTGATATGCTACATTTAATTATATCTTGGGTATAAGCCAGGAAAATAGAACTGTATTTCTGATTTTGGCCACTAGGAGGCGAATGCATATTAGAGGGGGAAGGTGGGAGGAGCAGGGAGAAAGGGAAGTAAGGGAGAGAGGGAGTCTGGAAGGGAGGGAGGGAGAGTTTTCAGCACTGTTAACCTCTTTATGCCTAACAAGGCTGTTTTGGTGAGCTATGTTGTGCTTTAAGGCTGTCTGCACACCCAGACATATGTGCTCTTTCTGAATAGAAAATACATAAAAAACTACCTTCTTTAGAAAATGAGTCTTCTCTTAAAAAATACTGACTTGCAGGTCTTTTTGACTGTAGTTATAAGATATATACATATATATCCCTACTAGCTGTACATGGTGTAAAATGTCTATCGTTGCTATATAGCCTGCTTAATTCCTAAGAAAAAGAAGAAGAAGCTACATCATGACTTGAGGAAAATGAAGTAAATGATTAAAGGCTGATCATTTAATGTAAGTAAGTAAGTTCATGTGAAGAGAGAATTTAAGGACCAGGAACTAGCAATAGTTGCTCAGACTAATGGAACAAGCTTTGGCCTGCTTTAATGCATCTGTATTTGCTAATCCTAGCTGTTCTGTCTAAGGAAGACCGGATGGCCTAAAGTTTTACAAGCTGCCTTTATTTGTAACCAAAGTCAGTGTGGACTTTCAAATGGGCACTCTGGGACTGAGGCCACAGCTCAGTGTGTGTGGGCCAGGCTCTGATCTTCAAAACCACGAGATCACAGAGAAGGGAGGATTTTTTTTTCTTTATATTCTTAAAATAATAATTAAAGATAACACCATATATTATAAAGGACTTGAAATATTGTTCCACTCTTCAAAAATTAAACTATGTTTCCCATTTCTTTTAAATAAAACTCACGGTTATCTAGTATTTTCTTGTTCTTTACAATCAAATGCCAGATTCACCAAATTAAATTGAAGGCTACCTGAAGTGTAATCCTTTAACTGAGGCTTAATAAGGTAAGCTCAGTGGTGCTCCATTCACCTCCCTGCTTTCTGTTGTATCTTTCCATAAATGTTCACATTCTTAATTGGGCCATCTCAACTGTTCTTCCAGACTGTGACCATGATTCTAAAGACCCTTAGTGGCTGTTAAAAATGGGGGCCTAGAGAGAGAGCTCAGCAGTTAAGAGTACTGGCTGTTCTTCCAGAGTTCCTGAGTTCAATTCCCAGCAACCACATAGCGACTCAAAGCCATTGAAACATGGAACATGATACCCTCTTCCGACTTGGAGGCATATGTGCAAACAGAGCACTCATATAAATAAGTAAATTAATAAATAGATTTAAAATTTGTTGTAAACATAAGTTTAAAAATATACATAAACTATACACCTTTTATTGGTATATCATGGAAATGTATGGAATTCTACATTTTCATCTCATATTGACAAAAACAACACAGGTTTCTGAAAGACATAGAAGGATTTCATAACTTTTCAAATTTTAACTTTTGGGGTTTTCATTTAAGTTAAATGGTTGAGATATAGGCAACTCTGTTGGCCATTTTCTTGATTGATGTGGGAGTGTCCAGATCACTTGGGAGTGATGGTCCCGGGTGGTATATGAGAGCAAGCTAGCTAGCTAGGGAAAGAAAGTCAGTAAGCAGCATTCCTCTCTGATCCCTGTTCTAGTTCCTGCCTTGAGTTCTTGCGCTCACTTGTCCTCAGTGATGGTCTGTTACGTGGAAATGTATGGTAAAATAAACTTTTCTACCAAACCAATTTTTGTCATGGTTTTTGTCACAGTATTAGAAACCAGCTTTAGGACAGGAGGGACAACAGACTTCATTGAGTTCTTGGCATTCTGTCTTGCACCTGCTAAAGTATCTACAAGATGGGAAGTTAAGTGAGCAGAGGACTTCATTTATATAGCTGTGGTAATGTTATCATACATGCTGGCGTGAGACTTTTTGGTTGTGAGGCTGTTTAAGGGGGTCACCTATGTTCCTGTTAGTAACCCCACACCTAGGCTCTGCAAATAAGCTCCAAAACTCTTTTTATCATATATTGGTCTATTATAGGTGGCCTAGCTAGGATAAAGAGGGCCTTGTTTAAGTCTCTCCAAGGAACATTCAAGTAATACATGTGAAAAGTCAGGAGAAAGCCAGGTGTGGAGGTTCACACCTGTGATCCCAGCACTCAGGGAGGCAAAGGCAGGTGGATCTCTCTGAGTTTGAGGCCAGCCTGGTCTACAGAATGAGTCCAGGACAGCAAGGCTACACAGAAGAGACCCTGTCTCAAACAACAGCAACAATAACAAACAAACAGAAAAAAAAAAAAAAGTCAGGAGGACAAGCTATAACTTTTAACTGACATTGAAGAGATAGGAAAACTTTGGGAAGGTTGGGGAATGGAAACCTAAGTTTCTTCTTTCTCATTTTTCATTTTCCCTAGAGTTCTCTCTTATTTTATATCTGAGTATTGGTATCGTATGCAAAAGATCAATTAATCTTATACTTACTATTTATCTAATCTGTGCGGAGCACTGCTTTAGATATTGCTTCTGCAGAGGTGAACAAGTGAGACATTATTTCTGATTTCTGTCCTCACCTCACATAGCCTATCAGAGAAGATGGATTGTGAGCAAGCATTGCAGGCAGCACCTCTCACATACATTTTTAAATGGCCATTTTTCATGAAGCCTTAGTCCTTTTCTCAGCCTAGGAGACTGTGTTCCCTATCATGAGCTTCTATTTTAATATCTCTTTTCCTGTGGAGTTTTATATCAGATGTTTTAATGTAACATTTTCTTTAGGAGAAAGAGAGAGAAAGACAGAGAGAGAGAAAGACAGAGAGAGAGAGAGAGAGAGAGAGCACACACCAGTGCACATATTGAGATCATAGGACTACTTTGGGGAGTCAATTTTCTATCCTGTGGATCTTGATAATTGAACTTGGCTCATCAGGCTTGGCAGCCAGTACCTTTATATGTTGTTAGCCAGATTTCACACTTTTAAAAATTGTTGTAACATATCTTTCATTTTTCCTAGGTTTACTAAAAGACTAAAGTTTTATGAAAAATGAAGCAGATAGGTAAGTAGGTACGTAGGTAGGTAGGTAGGTAGATGGGTGGGTAGATGGATGGATGATAGATATAAAATTGGTGGTTTAGTGATATTATATAGTTGTATCACAATTTGTTCAGTTTATCTGATGGTTTTGTTCTCAGTTTTTTAAAACAATCATTAATATATTTGCTGTAAGTATGCCTGTGAGATTTTTATGTAAACACAGGTTTTCATTTATCTCATAGATTCCTAGAGATGAGATTTCTGGGTCACATGGTATATGTACTCTTGTTGCTGTTGCTGTTGCTACAGTGTTCAAGCACTATGTTGAACAGACATTGAGAGAGGGTATTTTTGCCTTGTTCCCAGTGTTAGTGGAAATGCTGTGAGTTTTTCCCTGTTTAACATGATGTTGGCTGTTGGCTGTGTATTGGCTTTGTTAGGTTGAGATATGTTCCCTCCATCCCTAGTTTCCCCAAGACTATATTATCAGTGGAGGTTAGATTTTGTCAAAGGCCTTTCCTGCATCTAGTGAGCTTATTACATGGTTTCTGTCCTTGAGTCCATTTATGTTTTTACATATGTTGAACAATCCCTGCATTTTTGGGATGAAGCTGACTTGACTGTGGTGAGTGATGTCTTTTTGATATGTTCTTGAATTTGGTTTTCAACTATTTTATTGATATTTTCTGCATTTATGTTCATCAGGTAAATTATTGTTTCTTTTTGTGTGGGGGTCTTGCCTGATTTAGGTATCTGTATTTCTGAATTCCTAAAAAGAATTTGGAAGCATTCTTCCCTTTTCTATTTGATGAAATAGTTAGAGAAGCATCTATTTTAGCTCTCAAAGGCCTGGTGAAATTCTTTTCAGTTGGGAGACTTCTTATTGCAGTTTCAGTCTTGTTGCTGTACCTGTTTTCAAAAATTAATCTCTTTTTTGTTTAACTTTGATAGGTCATCAGCATTAAGAGACTCATCCATGGTCTCATTAGTTTAGAGGACTTGTTGCACTTGCAGAGGTCTTGGGTTGAACTCCCAGCCAGCATCCACATAGCAGCTGACCACCATCTGTAACGCCAGGTTGACAGATTCCAATACCCTCGCCTGGCCTCCACAGACACTAGCATACACATGGTGCACATACATGCATGCAGGACATTAAATAAATAAATAGAGAAATAATAAATAAATAAATAAATAAATAAATAAATAAATAGATCCATTTCCTTAAGGTTTTTAATTTGTTAGAATGTAGAGTTTTGAAGTATTTCCCTAAAGATTTCACTGGTATTTATTGTAATGTTTCTCTTTTCATCTCTAATTTTATAAGCTTTTGTTTTCTCTTTCATTGAGTGAATTTGGTAAAAGTTTGTCAGCCATATTGATCTCTTCAAAGAGCTAACTTCATCCCACTGATTCTTTTTTTTAATTGCTATTTCATAAATTTTTGGTCTGATCTTGATTAATTCTATTTGTCTATTTTTGAGTGTTGTTTGGAAGTTCTTGTTTTTCCAAGGTCTTAAGGCACATCTTCAAGTTGTTTATTTGGGTTCTCTTTAATTCTTTTGATGTAGACACTTAAAGCTGTAAACTTTCCTCTTAAGACTGCCTACATGTTTGGCATGTTTGTGCTTTAATTTCTATTCAATTTTAGAAAGTTAGAAGTTTTCTTTTTTAAAATTTCTTCAGTGATCTATGCATCATTCAATACTATATTGTCAATCTCCACAAACAACATAGTGTATATTTTCTGTAGTTTCTATTGCTGTTGGCAATCTGGCTTTATTCCACTGTGGTCAGATAAAATACTAGTCATATTAATTTTCCTTTATTTATTGAGACAAGTTTTGTATCCCAACATGTGCTCTATTTTAGTGAAAGTTGTATGGGCTTCTGAGAAGAATGTTTCATGTTTAGGTAAAATTTCCCATAGATATGGTAGGTCTATTAATATCTGATGTCTGATCTGATCTGCTTTATTATTTCTGCTTATTTTTTATCTGTACAGTATGTCTTCTGGTAAAAATGGGGTGTTGGATTCAACTACTATTACTGTGTTGGTGCTGATCTGTTGATTTGTATCTAGCAGCCTTTGCTTTATCAATTTGGGTGCACCAAGTTTGGTGCATATGTGTTTAGGATTGTAATGCCCTTTTGGTAGATTGTTCCCTATATCAGGATGAAGTGACCTTCTTTATCTCATCTGATTAATTTTTATTTGAAGTATATTTTGTTGGGTGTTAATATATTTTGTTGCTTGTTTCTTGGTTCCATTCAGTTGAAATACCTTTGCCCATCATTTAAGTCTATGGTAGTTTCTTTCTTTGGCGGTGAAGTGTTTCTTGGAGGCAGCAAATTGATAGATTCTGATTTTTTAATCCAGTCTGCTAATCTGTGTCCTTTGATTGGGAAGGTGATCAATAACTTTGATGTTAAAGGTATGTATTGATTCCTTTCATTTTGTGGATTTTATGGTGTTTACTTTCTTACTCCCTTTTTGTTTAATTATAGTCTTAACATTGTTTTGTTTTATTTTGTCTTACTGTCACCTTTTGGGAATGATTATCCTTTTCTTCAATCTGAAGTATCCTTTCCAGTATTCTCTGTAGGGCTGGCTTGAAGGTCCTAAATTCCTTTAAGCTGCTTTTACTGTAGGAAGGATTAATTTCTCCTTGAATTAGTAGTCTAGGCTAGCATCTACATAGACTTTGAGAGCATGTGGTACATTGGTTCAAAATATCAGCCAATTCTGATTAATATCTGTAATTCCTATATATCTGCCCTTAAATGTGACTTGCTCTTTCTCTGTTACAACTTTCAAAATCCTTTCTTTGTTCTGTGTGTTTAGTATTTTGGCTGTTATATGATGTGGGGAATTTCATTTCTGGTCCTGTTTATTTGGTGTTCTCCATGGCTTGTGAACCTGGATAGGCAACCTTTTCCTTTGATTTGAGGATTTTTATCCTATGGTTGTGCTGAAAATATTTTCTGTGTCTTTGTGTAGGTTTCTTCTTTTTCTTTGCTTGTAGTTCTTGTGTTTGGTCGTTTTCTAGTTTCCAGAAATTCCATTCGTTTTGTACAGTTACCATTTTCTTTGATGGGGTGATCCAGTTTCTCTCCCTTGTCTTTATACGTTGACACCCCTCCCATGTGGCCTGGCCTATTGAGCAGGCTTTCCAAGAAGCTTTTTGTGTGACTAGCTGATCCTTTAAAGATTTATTTTGGTTTGATTTTTCTTCAATATTTTTTCTCTTTTTATTGAATTCTATTTTCATATCCTGAATTGGCTTTTTTTTTTTTTTTACATTCAACTATTTGCTGTGTTTTGGAGGGCATTATTCTGGCATTTATCCATATCCTCTTTGAGTTCCTTGAACATACTTATAATTTCCATTTTGAGTCTATTGTCTTCTAACTTGCTCTCCTCAGGGAATATTACTATGGGAATACTGATTCTTGGAGGAGGTATTGTCTTGGTTTTTCATGTTGTTTTTACTGTTGCATCTGGACCTGAGTATCTGGAGGCAGGTCGTTGGCGTTCAGAATCTCAGAATAGTCTGCAGAATACTTCCACTACACTAGAGCCAATTCTCCTTAAGTAATAAATTGAAAATTACTTTGTAGACATTTCAAAGGGGGGGGGGATTTTTTTTTACCCTATTCACATATTTGAAGCAAAAGAATCCTTTAGAAACAAGTACCTCTGTGGCTTTCTTTATTCCTTTTTATTATTTTTGTTGTGTGTGTGCTACTTGTAATTCTTGATTTACATTTCTTTGCTGTTTATTCATTGCTAATGGCTTAGCGTGGCTTTCTTGGTGGTGGTGGTGGTGGTGGGTATTTAGTTACTTTTGTCTACCTAAAGTCATAATTTTTTATGCACATATGTTTCTTGGCTTGTATCCCTTCATAAAACTAAATTATTCTTGCTAGTTTTCTTATGGTTGCTGTAACAGTTACCAGAAATTCTGTCCTTTAAAAACAATTAAATCGACTTTCTCATGGTTCTAGAGAATAGAAGTCCAAAATCGCTTACACTGGGAAGATGTCAATGTCCAGCAGGTTTCAGTGTGTTCCTCTGGGGAGTTGTGGAGGAGGCTGCATTCTCGCCTCTGCCAGCTTTCAGTGGCTGTGTATATTCCTTGGTCGGCGACCGCATCACTCGAACCTGTCACCGTGCTCATATAGCCTTCTCTTACAGACTTGTTATGGTTTGAATCTAAGCTATCCTCCTGAGCTCATGCTCTTGAACAGTGAGGTCCTCCAGTTTGGGATACTGTTTGGGGAGGTAGAGGAACCTTTGGAAAGTGGGGCCTAGCTAGTAATTCACTAAGAGTGGACCTTCAAAGGTTTGTCCACTGCTAGTTCTGGCTAGTTATCTGCTTCTTGTCTACTGTCTTGCTATGAACTCCAGTCATATACTCCCTGTTCCCATGAACTCAGCCATTGCTCCCTCACCAGGATGGGCCAAAGCTTCTGAAACCATGAACCAAAACACCTTTCCTCCCCAAATTTGTTGTCGGGCATGTGGTCACAAGAAGGCCAGTGTAAACAATTCCACTTGGGTTTCTCTAGGGACACTGGGATTGCATTAAGTCCTCCTGGGTCACCCATGATAGTTTCCCCACCCCTAAATTTTTAATCTAATTCTATCTGTAGTCATTTTGCCATCCAAGCTAATACTCATTTGTTCTGGGGCTGCAGACTGGGGTCACTCTGGGACAAGGGTATGAACCTACCCTATGATGTAACAAGGAATCCAGAACACTGATGACATGGCACACCAAACTCATTCATTACATCTTGAAAAATGTCCTTTACAATCTGTATTTTTAAAAATCTTATCTTTTACCATTTAAAATATTAATATTTGCACATCAAATATTTATATAAATTAATTCAGACTAATATGCTTTAGAGAAAGTTCCAAAAATGAATTCAAAGGAACAAACCCAATTCATCATCTTTCAGTTCTTTTCACATATAGCCTTATAAGTAATCTCTTGATAGTGAAACATGAGTGTAAAAATTTAACTGTGTTGACAAAGGAAAAGCTTCCATGTAGAATCATGGCCTCCAAATATTGCTAACTTTATTCAAATTAAAAATGTTAAATATTGCCAGGAGGTTGTGGCACACACCATTAATCCTAGCACTCAAGTGCTAGGAGGCAGAGGCAGCTGAGGAAGCTTAGGTTTTATGCTAAAGCCTTTTTGAGTTCGAGGCCAGCCTGGTCTACAGGGCGGTTCCACGTCAGCCAATGTTACATAGAGAAACTCTGTCTCGAAAAAAAATTTTTTTTCTTTAATTTTTTACAAATAATTTGCATTCCTATTTTTATGATTTAAAGAAATTTATTTGCTATAATTATCAACCTTCATAACTGAAACGAGTAATAACTAGTATGTATATGAACTTTATAATGAAAAAGATGTATACAGCAGTATAGCGAAGTGAGGTTATCTTATGGCATTAGCCCTTCAACATTTATTTAATACATGGTTCACATATTGAAACTAATTATCAAGATTAGAAACACTGAAAAAGTAAGTCATTAACGTGTGAACAAAGCCCTAGAAGGTACTTGTGTAAATAAAAGCATGCACAGTATTGTCAGCAGCAAGAACAACTCCATATCGTGGACATGATTGTTCTCTGAGGACACCAAGTAAAGGCAGGGTAACCATACTGAAGCATATTGGAATTATCTCCCACTTATGACGAGAGTGATGATCCCTCAATTCTTCTCCTACTCAGCAGCTCTACTAGGCCTGCACAGACTTCCCTTAATTAAAACACATACACACAAGAAAACACACACCAATGACAGGACTAAGTTATCACTTTCTGTAAGAATTTTCATATGGAACTGCAGACATTCAATGCAGAAGTTTATAGATATAGATATAGATATAGATATATAGATATATATTGTGTATGTAAGTGCTGGGATTAAAGGCACGTGCCACCACACCTGGAAATAAAAGTGTTCATTAATGAACACTGTATAAGGAAATGTTTGGACCAAGCATCATATTTTTGTCTATCCAACATTTAATGTGTCTTACATGTGCATTCATTTATATGTGTCGGCAGAGAAACTCAGAATTGCTTATGCTTTCACTGACTGAATCTAACTAAATCTGGGAATTCAGCTTATAATAATAGTTTCCCCAAAAACTAGATCTCAGAATTGGAGAGGTGGCTCAGCAGTTAAAAGCATTTACTCCTCTTGCAGAGGACTCAGCGCTATCTCCAGCACTCATTTCAGGTGCCTTACAGTGAGCTTTAACGGTAGTTCTAGGGGATCTCTGATGCCCTCTTCTGGCTTCTGTGGGTACTTGCACAAACATGGTGCACATACATACATTCATATAACACATAAATAAAAATAAATCTTTTTAAAAAAAATAGGTCTCCCTTGCCTTTGACTATTACCTAACCTTGAAAGCATAAGTTTTAGGCTAAATATTATATTAAGAAACAGGTTTAGTTCTTCTTGATGCTGGTTCAGTGCTTCTGAATACTTTGTTTTTCAGGGCTTAGGGAGATGGGAGATGTGAAGATCTGAGTTCTGATCCCAGAGCCCGTAGTGAGGTGGCATGTGTTTGCAGTTCCAGCAGTGGTGCGACAGGTGGAAGAGATGGGTGGATTCCTGGAAGCTCGCTGGCCAGGTAGCCTCGCTTACTTGGCAGTGTTCTAAGCCAAGGAGAGACCCTGTCTCAGTCCAAAAGGTGGAAAGTACCTGAGGACCCTCATCCAAAGTTGTCCTCTGACCTCCACACATGCTCTGTGCAGTGTGCCCATACACACACACACACACACTCCATATACACTCAATCAATCAATCAATCTCTTTCAAAAGTAAAAAAGCTAACTTTTGAGACTTTTAAGTAATAGAGTTTCTTTGAGCTTATTGGGATTGGTGTTGGACCAACCCCCAACCCCCACACTTTACAATGCAGTCTCTTCTGTCAGAGATCTTACATGTTCCCATGTCCTCAGATGTAATTTATATGCTGTGTGCTGATGTGCTACAAATTGTAGCACTTGGCCAAGTCTTCTTTCCTAAGTTCTAGACCTGTGCATCTAACACTTTGTTGTATCTCTCTCCTTGGGTGCATGACTGACACTTCAAACTTTCTGTGTACCAAAGTTAATTTAGGTTTCTATTACATACAACCTACAATTCTATATTTTTAATATTCCTATTCCCAAGTTGCTGGGAGGTGCCATTCAGTTTTCACTTAACTTTTTTATATCATCATATCTTGTTGGCTCATTCTGAAAATATCTTGAATTCTACTCACTTCAACCATTTCTATTGTCTTCAGTGTAGTAGCCCCCACCAGTTTTTTTACCTGCCTACCTGGTTTCATTTAACCTAGATTTTTCCTTTTATTCATCCACAGTAGCCACAGTGCACTATAAAAGTGATGCTAGTATGATCTCAATATTTGGCTGCTTACAAACTTTTGCCATATTGCAACAAAGATGAACTTTGTTGGCATTATGCTAACTGAAATAATCCAGAGACAAGAAAAGAGATGATGTGTGATTCCAAGTATGTGAGAGTTGAATGGTTACGTTGCTAGAAGAGAAAATGGTGGATTCCAAGAGCGTTTTGGAGGGCAGGGGGAATGGGCAATTATTAGACATCACACAGGTCGGTGTGTGATGGGGAGGAAGTTCTAGAGACATTCAGATGTAGCTTAGTGCTAGAGTGTGTTAGCAAGCTTAGCAAGTTCAGTCACTTAAATTCTAAGTGGTGATGAAGCTACTTAATGCCAGTAAAGTGTACCTTAAAAATAGTATGCCTTCTATCAGTGGACTGGGGGAGGGGCATGGGTAGAGAAGGGGAGGGAGGGAGATATGGGGGGGGATACAAAGTGAATAAATTGTTATTAATAAAAATTAAAAAATATGCCTTCATGTATGTGGGTGTTCTACCTGTATGTATGCATGCCTACTGCCCACAGAGGCCACGGAAGGAGGTCAGATGCCCTGCAACTGGAGCTAGGGGTTGTAGGATGAAATGTGGATGCCAGAACTTGAACCCTCTTAACCACTGAGCCATTTCTCTAGCCCTGAAGATGATAGCTTTTGCTACAATAAAATAAATTTTTTTTGTTTTTCTTTGCTATTCTGTAAAGACTATACCACTGACACTGGGAGGTGAGTGGGATCAGGCCTACCATTCCATTGCTACAGTGGTTGCCTAATAAGTTCATGAGGACGCTGACTTACACACCTTTCTTTAGACCTTCCCCCATGAAGTTCCTACCAGAGAATAAAATGTTACTCTTCACTTGCTAGCTACTCATCTTGTAGCCTTCGGTTTCTGTGTCATGTTCCCTAGGAACTTGTTCTCAACTGCTCTTATCTACAGCATTCCTTTACCTCCACCTCATTGCGTCACTTGGTTGGTTACAGGCCTGCACCACCACGCTCATCTTCAGAGTTTACCTTGATCCCTATTTTGTTCTGTGCTTCCTTGGGCTGGGATTAAATAGTGTTAGCTTGGAGGAAGAACATGTAGATTTCAATGTTCAATATCTACTCAGGCACATAAACAGCCCACTTGCTTCTTGGTCCGCACTGCCAAGAATCATTTCATTTCTGTCTACGTGGCCCTTTGCATGCCAAGGCTTCTTTTCTTCCACCACCCCAACCCCGTTCTTAAGACTCCAGCTCCTCATGGTACTCTTCAGGTCAGTGTGAGTGAATATCACTTCCATGCACATGTCACACTACAGGGCAACATGGAGATTATCCAGGTAAATCTAATCTGATTACACAGGCTATCTATCTATCTATCTATCTATCTATCTATCTATCTATCTATCTATTTATTTATTTATTTTTTACAGTGCATTTTCATCATGTCTCTTCATCTCCCCACTCTAAGTCCTCTTGGGCATCCCTTAGACTCTGTCCTTTTCTCTCAAATTCATGTCTTCTATAATTATTATTGATATATTCTATCCTATTTGTCTGTCTGTCATCTGTCTATCTCTCTGTCTATTTATCTATCCTGAGTCCAGTTGGCATTGTCTACATGTGTTGGGCTCAGAGCTATTCTAGAAGACAACTGTCTCTCCCCTGCCAGCAGCTGTCAACTGCACACAACTCCTCATAGAGGTGGGATATTGAGGCCCTTGTTTCACATTTTTTTTCCCCAGATTAAAACACTTCATCTTGCTACTAAGCTCCTTAAACAGGAGGGTAAACTACTCACAATTGCTTCAGGCAAGTCCCTGAAGCAGGCAGACCAGCTTAGAGGGTTGATATCTGCCCAGTTATTGTGCTTTAAAACTTATAAAATAAATCATAGTCTTTAAATCTTATAAAAGAAATAGTTTTCCCATGTCAATTATTTGGGAACTAGTTGGGGTAGAGGAGCCCTCTAGAGTCTAACATGTCTTCCTATGATCCTGGTCTCCTGGTAATCATTTAGGTAATCCCTTTGTATTACTTTTCTAGTGCTATGTAACAAAGTAGTACATGAAAACACCCATTTATTACCTCAAAGTTATGGAAGTTATGAGCTGCAGTCTAGAATTCAGTTTCTACATATTTACCACAGAAGTTCACTGACACTAATTATAACAAGCTATGCTATATGTACATACACTTTGTGCCTACGTACGTATTAACATTTGTTCTCTGAGGCAGAACTCACACAAGTCAGCCAACCTCCCTCCTGGTTCAAGACACACCAGTTATCCATGATGAAAGCATGACTACAAGTTGAATTCATGGGCTAACAGTATGTTCTAGTACTGGGACTGGGGATGGGGAGCTGATAATTTTAGGCCTAAAATGTTTTAGGTATACTCTGATCACTGAATCAACTGATTATAAGGAATTCACGTGGACTGTACTGGGCTGGGGCCATTTCAGAAGTCCGCATAGGTGTGTGCATCATGATGTGTGTGCGCGTCTAAGACCGGAAGCACACTCAGCACCAAGGCTTTATGTTCCTTTAAGATGGATACCCACAGACATTAACTCTCAAGGTTTTTTTTTTTTTTTTTTTCTCCGTATAGCAAAATGACACATTTGCCAGGCAGGGACTCTCAACAAAGCAAAGGGACTACCAAAACCACAAGAAAAGGTTTCCACTGAATAATCAATAGAAATCTGTTTGGCTGCCGTGGCTTTTGCTGTTCTCACCGTCACGGAGTTGTCACGGTGATTATATGCTGCCTAATATCTGTACCTCTGTTTATCTAGGCTGCCCTGAGAGTTTCCGATTCCTAGTTGTCAAACTTGATGGATGACTAGCAGGTAAATCCTGATAAAAGCCTGGTTTATTTAGGCCCAACCTGAGCTAAACTTCCTCCCTCTGGCCCCCACAAGCTGTGAAGAAGGATTTTATTATCGAAATTTTGTAAGCGTGAGCAGGGAAAAATAAAAGCCTTACTTTTGAAAAGACTTAGAAGCTATACGTTGACTAAATCAGTTCTCTGGATACCCAAGATCACTGTGTGTTCTACAGCAAACACCTAAGAAGTAGAAAGTCGAATTTAACTTTGGGGTTGATTCTGCCCTTGCAGAAAGAAAAGAGTCGTTGGATGGCATTTCCGTCCTTCAGACTGGGCTTCTAGAGGTTTTATACGTGGAACTCTAGCCCAAACACGGGAACAGTATTGAACGCTGTCCTCCACTATGACTGGTCCCTACACCGAGCTCTGCCCCTCAATTAGAGAAGAGCTAGTTTCTTTATATAGACCATTGGCTCAGGTAGGGAAGAGGTGTCAGTCAGGGAGACTCCGCCCTCTCGACCCCGTGACCCTTCCCCCTTCCCAGGCAGCTGGACAAGGGGAAGTGGGCGGGCCCTGGGCGGTCCGTCTCCGGGAGGAGGGCCCGAGCTCAGGAGACCAGGAGCCTCTGGCTGTTGCCGCAGCGGGAGCCGCAGCCGCTGTCGCCCCGAAGCCTAGCGCCACCATGGTGAAGATAGTGACAGTGAAGACGCAGGCATACCCGGACCAGAAGCCGGGCACCAGCGGGTTGCGGAAGCGGGTGAAGGTGTTCCAGAGTAGCGCCAACTACGCGGAGAATTTCATCCAGAGCATCGTCTCCACCGTGGAGCCGGCGCTGAGGCAGGAGGCCACGCTGGTGGTGGGCGGGGACGGCCGCTTCTACATGACCGAGGCCATTCAGCTCATCGTCCGCATCGCCGCCGCCAACGGGGTAAGGGACGCGCTGGCCGGGCCGGGCGTGCGCGACGTGCGGGCTTTGGGGCCCGCGCTTCCGTGCGCGCCACCCTCCCGTCCCCGCCCCGCGCACGCTCCCTTGACCTTGGCAGTACCCTCCTTTCCCTCCCCCCGCTGGCCTTAGAGCCCTCTTCTCTTTCCCGGGCCTCCCCCCACCCCCACCCCTCACAGTTGCGCCGTGACTCTGCCGGGAAAGGTGAGCCCGCAGCCCTGCAGACCCCGCCTGGCGCTGTGCTATTCTGGTCTGGGATTGGGGCGCCTCCCGCTGGCTCCCGCCCTGGCGCTGAGAGGGCCGGGGTGACCCGAGCGCTCATCTGCCCTTCTCCTCCCCCGGGGCGCCAGGGCAGCGATCTGGGCGGGCAGGTGCCAAGCCTCTCTCCCCAACCTCTAGTTGGCTTGGGGAAGGTTCTCCCCACCGCTCTGCTCGGCCTGCTGCTCAGGCTTTTGAAAAGTCCAGTCTCTGCTGGGTAGTTCACTGGACCTGTTCCAGCAAGGGGGCTGGAGCTGAATTTTCATTAAAACAGAAACAATACACCCAAGGGCTCTCTTGTGCAAGATGTCCTGACAGGCCAGGAAATGAATGCAACGCCCCCGGTTCCGCCTCCTGGTTAAGAGAGGTTAAGGTCTTTATTGGGCCCTGTCCACTAGAGTGGTGAAACTTTTTTTTTTTTTCTGTGAAGTTGATGAACAGGAATGTGGATTTGTAAAATTGGAATTGGTTGTTTCCACAAGATGTTTTTCTAAGGAATTTTAAGGAATACAATTTAAAACACGTTTCTAACATGTTTTAAGGAAAACGTTTCCTTTACGTATTTAAAGTAACATAGGACTCACTCTCAGCGCCTCTGGGGCCCATTCCCTTTTCAGCAGTTACTTGTATTCATTTTAGCAGTGCTCCGTTGTATTTTATTAACAACATGTTAACCGTCTTGCAAACACCATGACAGACACTTCACTGGTGTGTCTCAAGGACCCTCTTGAAGCCCTACAAGGAAGATGCTCTCATGGTTCTTCTCAGTCACCAGTGAGAGTCCTAACGGCTGGACCCGTTAACGAATTGACCAACTATAACGGGAGCTGTGAATCCAGCACAGACCCGCCAGTCCCAAGAACTTGAGCAGCTTCTGAGAACTAAGGGACTCTTAAATTGCAGGACCTTCCCTCTACCTCCCCCCCCACCCCCACTTTTCAAACTCTAAACTGAGCTCTGTTGGCTTTCCTGCATGGGCCAGACATTTACAAAGAGAATGAAAGGAGTCAGGACTTCTTTTTCTATGGCAGCTGAGTTTTCAGACCACCACAGCTTTCCACGAGAGGAGAGAGGACAGAGCTTTGGAGGGAAGATGCCTTCATCTCCACCATGCTCAGGGGCTCCTCAAGAGTTCCCTGGCCTGTGCCCTGTATAGAGAATGGGTGGGGGAGGGAAGCTCACTGAGGAGCTTTCGGCATAGTTTGAGTTTTAGGGTTCAAATGGATATCTATCACTTTGGGGGTACTGTGGAATGAGAAGAAAATAGTTAAGACAAAAACACACACACACACACACACAAAAAGTTAGTAAACACCATCACCCTTTAGCCACTGGCTTGTTGCTCTTTTCTCTTTAGCCAGTAGTTTTCTGTAGATCACTTTGCTGATTTCACTCGGGAAATCTGTCATAGATTCCTGCTGTAATTAGACCCTAGCCATGCCCTAAGTTTTTGTCCCCAGCTTTCTGCTCTGATTTTCTCAAATGCCTCTACTTACAGGGGTGTAAATGTGTGATTCAGTTCAGATATCATCCTGAGAAGCAACTGCTCCTTTTCCACAGATACTGCTACAATAGGTTAATCCAATTCCAGTGAAATTATGTTTGCAGGTTGTATGTGCCTGCTGGAGAGTAAGCTTAAGGCACAGCTGTATTTTACCTGTTAGTCTTGCCTTGGTATACTCAGCGGTGTTGGTCCAGGACCCCTGCAGGTGCCAACTTCTGTAAAAGATTAAGTCTTTAGGTAATAAATTGTTATGGTCCATTTTCAGCACGAGGTGCAGTTGGAGCTCATCAGAGAGTCGCAGATAAGCAGGGCTCCTGGGCCCCTTTGCTAGACTGGAAGCTGGCACCTGCTTGTCAGAACATTCTCGAGAGCTGAGAAGTTGCAGGCAGGCTGCTATTTGACTGAGCCACGATCAGAAAAGGGGGTAGGCCCCAGAGTATTCACTAGGAAAGACTTTGCATTCTCAACAGGAACAGGAGGATGGAGAATTTGGGAAGGCAGCTATGCTAAAAGAACTGACAACCGTATCTCTCTGGAGTACCACCCAATGGGAACAGGAAAAGCTCATGATCAGAAACTTTCAAAACCACTGACCTGCGCCAATTTACCACGCTAGCCATTTTTTTGTCTTTTCTCTCTGCTGGTGTCTCTGTCTGCAGAGTGGAATATTAAAAACCTGTTCACCGTCACTAGTCTCTCGAATTTGCTGTTAGTATAGTGTGGGTCTTGTTTCTCACAGAGTCCCTTTATAACATGAGATGGCATTTGCTTATGTTTCGTGCATTTTCCTTAAATCATCTCTATATCAGAAAACCTAATATGGCATAAAGGCTGTGCTATGTGAGAATACAATGCAGGCATTTTAACTTGCCTTATGTTACTTTTTAATGTTTATTTGTGTATGTGTATGGGTTCCTGTGTCACAGCAAGTGTGGAGGTGGGGACAACTGTGGCATTTGGTTCTCTCTTACCACGTGGGTCTTGGGACTTGAACTTAGGAACTCATGCTTAGCAGCAAGTGCTCCTACCTGTTATCTCATTGACCTCCGTACTATATTTTATTACTCCTTTTCATTATTTTTGTTCTTTCTTAAAATTATCATCCGTTGATTGATTAAACCCATGGGTGTGGAGCTGGTGACTAAAAAAAAAAAAAAAAAAAAAAAAAAAATTCAGATTGTACCTACAGTACCTGAGCCAAAGGTAGTGTTTGTTGACTCCTTGTCTGGTTGCTCTGAATTGTGAATCACTAACGTAGACAATTGCCAGCACAGTGCCAGATACAAAGCAAGAACACGGAAGCGGATTTCTTATCCATGGTCCGTATACTTGGGAAGGAGCTGCCTAAGCAGGCTGGGTCAAGAGCCTTTAGATTAGGCAGTGAACCCTTTCTGTGGCAGATGTAGTCTGTACCAGAATAAGCCCGAAAGACACTGACCCGGAAATGAAGGCTCTGGTCACAGATCACGTCAACAAGGATTTGAGAACTCTGATGTCTCCCATTTGGTTTGACTACCTCTGTGTGTGTAGGGGCTGTATGTGTGCATGCGTGTATATGTGTATAGAGATTAGAATATCATTCCTCATGTGCCATGTAGATTTTTCCTTGAGACAGGGTCTTCTCTCACTGGCCCGGAACTCCTCAAGTGCCTCTGGCTGGCCAGCAAACCTCGGGAAGCTGTGCTGTGTCTTTGGGGTAGGACCGACTTAGCCGAGAGACTTTTAAGTCACTTTTTAATACACCACCTGTTTAGGAAGTTTATATAACTTTCTGCTTCAAAAAAATTCTTAATTATCAGCAAACTTTTGAGTGGTTCTTCTGTAGTTCATACTTTCTGATTTTGAATCAGCGTTAAACACCAGGCCAAAGAAGATGATACCTTTTTCCACATCCGCTTACGTTGTCTTGGCCTCTAGGAGAGGTAGAACAGAATAGATGCATACACAGAGAAATTAGGAAAGAGAGAGAACATTCTGGATTCGAAAGAAGTGAGCCCTGAGCTTACACACACACACACTCTCTCACTCTCTCTCCCTCCCCCCCGCCCTCTGTGCATTCATTTGGACACGTGTACACATGCATGTGGAGGTCAGAGGACAACCTTGGCTGTTCCTCGGGCACCATCCCCCCGTGTTTTGAGATAGGTTCTTTCTTTGGCCAGGAGCTTGCCAAGCCCTCTCGGTTGGCTGGCCAGGGAGCCCAGGCTTCTTCCATTTGCTGCCTTCCCAGAGCTGGCATTGCGAGCACACTTGCCTGGAATTTTTGTGGGGATTTATGCTAATTGAACCCTGGTCCTGATGCTCGCACTTCAGCATTTTACAGACTAAGCCATCTCAGTAGGGCTGGAACCCAGGCCGCAGCCTTCGAACAGAGGCTATGCGCCCACCTCTCAGGAGAGGAGAACACCAGGGAGGGGAGGGAGGAGTAGCAGATAGAGACTCATAGTTTGTTGTGAATAATTTTTGCTACATATGTGTTTTTCCCATATTAGTCAATCAGTGTACCATTGGGCCTTATCTTGCTGTATCTCCAACGCTGGGTCACATAAGACTTTGTAGTAACTTGTTTGGGAATTTCCCTTCCTCAGTTTCACAAATGTTCTTTCTAAAAATAAATAAATAAATAAATAAATGAATGAATGAATGAATGAATGAATGAATGAAATAAGTAGCATTTTCTTCCTAATGTGATCTGTTGCTAGAGCATCAAAGACTAAAAAGGAGGCTAGAGAGATGGCTCAGTGGTTAGGATCACTTGTTGCTCTTTAAGAGGACCCAGGTTCGATTCGTAGCACCTGCAAACAGCAATTCTAAAGGATGCGATGCCCTCTTCTGGCCACTGGATGCCAGGTACTCAGCTGGTACACTGACATACATATATGCAGACGAAACACCATAAAATAAAAAGGCAAAAAAAGTATTCTCCCTGTTTAAGAGAGTAAGCTTTGAATATATATATAGATACATGTTCAGGATTACATAGGCAAGAGTGACATTGTGTTGAGACCAGTGACTCATTTAGTATTTATTGGCTACCTACTATGTGCTGTTCTTCATACTAGAGCCACAGCAGAGAATAGAACTCTGAGGCTCTACTTAGAAAAATATGAGTGTTGTGTGAAGACAAATGCTCCAGAAAACAAACAAACAAACAAACACACAAAAACACTGGTAAAGGGAGAACATTTTAGGGGTGCTACTTTTGGTGTGGAAGTTGGGGAAGCCTCCCTGGTCCTTCTTACTGGAGCAGAGCTCTGCAGAAGCTAAACAGTGAGCCAGGCAGGTGTTGGTCAAGAGACCCCTAGCGAAAGGAGGGCTGTATGTAATGACTAAACATGTTTAATTGCTTAACATTAAATTATGCACCCAAGTAACTTGTATGAGAGGTCCCAGTGTGGTTTTTTGTTTCTTTATTTTGGTAAGGTAAGGTACTAAAGAGTCGGTCCTCCCCGGTTGTGAAGCTGCTGGAGAGGAAAACTGGACTGAACTGCAGCTCTCATACGTGCAGGAAAAGTGCCCCCCATGACAGGCCCAGCCACACATGTGTAAGGAAATGAGGAAAGGAAGTTGGAGCTGCCCCATCCATTCTCCCCCAGATTCCCCAGAACTCTTGGTCACATCTTTAGTCACAGCCAGCTACTCAGCTAACTTCAGAGCTTTGCTCATGGTTGAGGACCCCTTCTGCTGTTTAAAAATCACTGCCTAGCCTGGTAAGTAAGTTTTAAGGGTTCATGAAGACCTCGGGTGGAGAATTTGGAGAAGGCTTTTCTCAACTGCTGCCCCCAGGATAGAAATGAGCACAGAGGGTGTCCTAGTTAGGGTTTTGATAGCTGTGATGAAATACTGCGACCAAAAGCAACTTGGGGAGGGGAGGATTTATTTGACTTAAACTTCCACAGCACTGCTCATCAAGGAAAGAAATTAAGCAAGGAACTCAAACAGGGCAGGAACCTGGAGGCAGGAGCTGATGCAGAGGCCGTGGAGGAGTGCTGCTTACTGGCTTGCTCCTTGTGGCTTGCTCAGCCTGCTTTCTAATAGCACCCAGGACCACCAGCCTAGGGATGGCACCACCCACAGTGGGCCGGCCCCTCCCATATCAGTCACTCATTAGGAAAATGTCGTACAGGCTCGTCTACAGTCCAGTCTTACGAGAACATTTTTCTTAATTTAGGTTCCCTCTTCTCAGATGACCTTAGTTTGTGTTAAGTGACATAAAATGAGCCAGCACAGAAGGGCAGCCCTGCAACCTGGTCTGAGATGGTGGTGAGAACTTGCTTCAATTGTCAACCTTCAAAACTTCATGCTACCTCAGCCTCTTTTCTTTATGTTGTATGCAACTTAAGCATTTTACTGTAATAACAGAAAACGAATTAACATAATCAGTACCTCAGTTAATTTCTTTTTTGAGATATTGTTATTACATCATTTTCCCTTTACCTTTCCTCCCTCTAACCCCTTCCTTAGCCCTTCTTTCTCAAATTCATGTCCTCTTCATTAATTGCCGTTACAAACATGCATATATATTCCCTAAACATGTACACCCAACCTTCTCAGCCTTTTTAATGTTACTTGTGTGTATGTGTTCAGGGTTGACCATTGGTATTGGATAAACAATTGGTGTGTTCTTTCCTGGGAAGACTATTTCTCCCACTGTCAGCATTCCTTAGTTGCCTGGAGTTCTTTGCATAGGGTTGAGGCTTCCTGAGCTTTCCTTATCCTCTTCGGCATGCCTGTTGTAGTCCTAGTTCTGCTCACATGTAGGCATGTTGGTGAGGCTTTTGAGTGGAGCTTCTAGCATTTCTAGGGAGCACAGTCTCGAAGCAAACTCTGATCTTTTGGCTCGAACATTTCCTTCCCCAACCCTCCTTCTGCCATGATCCCTGAGCCTTAGATGCAGGAGCTATGTCAAAGATGTTCATTGGGACTCAGCTCCACAGCTCCACATTTTGATTGGTTGTATTTTTTCCTATAATGGTCTCCATCTGTTGCAAAGAGAAATTTCCTTGATGGATGACAATTATACTCACCAGCCTAGACCTAGAGAAGGCTATGCAGGGTGCATCTCTTAAAAGATGAACTATGATGATGAAAAATAGGGTCACTTGTCCAGCTTCTTGGTGGCATTGGAACTGGAACTTTGGTCTTCTGATATTTCATACAGTTGATCTTTTCTATAAATAAGTCTATCTCATGGGGCACGGCAGCACACGCCAGTAATCTTAGCAGTCAGGAGGCTAAGGATGTTTAAGGCTGGTATGGACTCTAAAGTGGGAGGCTATCCTGCTAACAGCAAAAGCCAAATACACAAAAGTGAGTGTATGTCAGAGAAAGTAGTTCCAGGGTTGTAGTGGGCATCCTTGTTAAAGTTTTAAGGACACTGGATTAGTCGGTGCTAATACTTCCATATTTTTGATGTTCAGATGAGTTCTGTGCATTTACGAGAGGACCTGACTAGAGCAATTTGAGGAAGTACCAACACATAGAGACATTGGGTGTGTGTGGCCATCTATAACATAGAGAACTATCTTCCCAAATTTAGTTGGCTTCTTCCTTTCCTGCTCTCTCATGTCATGTGGGAAGTGAGAGCTGTTTTCCTGCAGGACACCCAACATAGTTTACTCTGGCAAGGAATGCTTGAATTTTTGTTTGGCTGCTTTGAACAAAACTGACTCAGCACAAAATATGTTTTCCTTCCAGGTCATCAACAGGTAGGGCTAGGGGTGGGGGAGCAGCAGAAACCCCTTTACCAGACACCCATTCTCTACTAGACCCAGTGGGCTCACACACTCCTACTTTCAGGACTGTGTTTGTAGGACAGTGTTGTAAATGCCAGGTTCCCCCTGGGGATAGCCAAGAAGCACCTCACACAGGAGGAGCATAGGCACCTGGAGTGAGAAAGTTCTAGGCTTTAGGGCTAAAGCTACTTTTTTTTTTGTTTGTTTGTTTGTTTAAAGGAAACTGATGCCTATAATCCAAGGACCAGCTGACCTCCATGGGGTCAGTAGTGACAGTACTAGGTCAGCAGTAGTTCATATGGGAAGTTGTGTTGTATTCCAGTGTGTGTTTCAAGTTAGAGTGGAAGGTGACACTTCAGCATAGCCAAACCAATCCAATCCTTTGCACAAATACACAGGAAAACATCTAATCTAGTATGTTTGATTGTAGAGGACAACAGGATCAGGCTAACACTCAGAGCTGGGTAGGGACCAAGACCGAGTGAGGGCTTGTGTCTGTGAGTGAGATGGTGGCAGAACTTCCCACGCTGTTTAAATCTCCCTCTCCTCATTGTCTGTGTGTCAGTTTTAGCTAGCTAAATTTCTGCAAAGGAAAGACGTGTGTTCTGTGACTACATTGCAAACTTTTGCTGTCACCCCTACTTGCACCTATGGGAAGCCTCTGGATTGCAATTTAGCACAGGTAGATTGGAGCATGATGGCTTTGGGGCTTTCTGCCTGCCTTATGTTTGAAATATGTTAGACTATCTCGACAATGCTTGCCCCTCCCACCGTAGCTCACTGGCTGTTTTGGAGTTTTACACTTTGAGTTGGCCCCAAAGTGAACATTGTGTATACTGTGTGGCCTATATGGTAATCCAAATAATTTGTCTGACTCTATAGGTTGAGCTATAGTAATAGAGACTCAGTGGTAGTGAGTTAAACAAGATAGTTTTACTCTTTTGGAATGGCTGGTGCAGGCAGGTTGGGCCCGGCCTCCTGTGGTCTTGTGGCTTTGTCAGCCTGCTCATGGGGTTGTGCTTGTCCACCGGATTGCAGATGGTTCCCTGTACACCCATCTTGCTCTTATTTGGGTTAGTAGGCAAGGGAAAGAGATGTGCATATGAGCCAGCTTTCCATCATAGCAACAGATGCCCAAGTATAGCCAGCGCTAAAGGAGGAAAGGTTTATTTGTCTCATCTTTGAGAATTTTCAATGGATGAACCGTTGACCCCACTCTTTTGGGCCTGCAGTAACACAGTATGTCATAGTGGGTTCTCTGGTATGGTGGAGGAAGTCCATGCTGTTTGTGGCCTAGTGCAAAGGAAGATGCTAGATCCTGCCATCCCACTCAAGGGCACCAACAATAAATACCAGTAGGCCCACCTCTTAAAGTCCCAGTAGCATTCTGGGCCCAGAACTAAGGCTTATCACATGAACTTTTGGAGGACACTTACCCAGTATATTAGGAGGAATGTGGTCAGCTAAAGTCATCCTTTTAATTAAGAGAAGGAAGGGAAAACTCAAAATCCCTGCCTCCGTCCATTGCTCTGTTGTCCACATAGACTATCACACCCACTGTTCGCACTATCCCCGCCCCCACAAAGGAAAAGCAGCCCAGATGCTTGGAGCAATGCAGCCAGTTCAGTGTCCACAATCTCTAGGTAATTCTGGTGTCCTCTGACTCCTCGTAGTGCAGCATTCAGTAGCTAATACGTATAACAACCTAACTGTAGAACCACTTGTGCGTGTACAGGTAGGTAGGAGGGTGGGTAGAAGAGTGTCAGGTTGGGAGAGAAGAAGAAAGAATTAGTTTTGTGCAGTTACGTTAGACATGTGCTGAGCAGCTGTCAGCCATAGAGACGTTCGCTGTGCTGGCCAGGGTCACAGATCCCCTGCTCTGGTGGGCTCATGGGGAGCCCTGATTCTGCCCTTGCGAGAAACATTTTTCCTCCTGTGCCCTGCACCCTTTTGGAGTTTTTTGTTTTGTTTTTTTGTTTGTTTGTTTGTTTTTGTGATAAAAGGTGAGGCTAGGAAAACAGGGTTGCCTTTGCAGGCTGTGGTTGCATGGTTTCTTACAGACTCCCCATGGCGCTGGCCGGCTGTGCTCACTTCCTTGGGCTGGTAACCACAGAGAACATTCTTACGCGAATAGAGTTTGGAAATCCCAAAACTTTGATTTGTAGTTATTGCTTGTGTGTTCCCCCTCTGCCCTGACTTGTCCATTACTAATAGCCACCTTGGATGTGAGGAAGAAACAGGCTGCGTAAGAAGGCAGAGCCTTGGCCCGGCAGTGCTGGATTCCCATTGTCTCATGGAGAATCCTGGGATAGCCTTGAGGCACAGTTTTCCTTGCCAAGCACTGCTTAGAGGCAAATAGCCATCATCTCTACTCTGTAGTGCCAGCGATGACTGGCCTTCAGTGACCTCATTTTGATGACACACTTGAAGAAAACTTCCCTGTGGTAGAGTAAAATTAATTATGAACTGGTCGCAGTAGTTCATACCATCTCTGTGCAATTTTCCACATCTGGTGGTGAACATCATTTAGTCATTTTCCTTGGCTGTCATTCCACCTGCTGCCTTAGGGAGGGGCAGGGCACAAGCCTTTCTTCCTGTTGTGAGATGGGTTTAAACATTAATTGCCTTGTTGGAAGACAACTCCACACCATGCAGCTTACCCATGTAAAGCATACAATTTGATATTTTGGAGTGGTATTTTCGGGCTATATCTCAGGGCTCAGGACTGATCCTCCTGCTTCAGTCTCTCCAGTCGCAGGACTGCAGGCCCATGGCACTGTGCCTGGTAATATTTTTTCAGTTTATTTACAGAATTGTGCAACCATTATCCCAATCTAGTCTCTGACTCTTTTTATGGCACTAAAAGAAATCCCATTAATTAGCATTTAGCCACCCTTCCTGCCTTGGCGCCTTCAGTGTTAAGCAATCAGTAACGTACTTTAGTCTCTGTACATTTATACATGGACCAAATGTCTAGTTTTGCTCAGACATTTGCAAAGTAAAGCTTCAAGAGCTTCAGGGGAAGCAGAGGTGAAGGGTTTCTGTCAAGAACTGTGAAGTGTATGCCTCTCTTAGCCAGCTTCTCATTGGCTGTAACAAAATACTTGAGATGGTAACTTATAAAGCAAAAATGTTTGACTCAAGGTTTTAGAGGTTCCTGTCTGTGGCCAGGCACACTTGGTACCTCTGGGCCTGTGGTAAGACAGCTTGTAGCAGGGGCACATGGCCATTGCAGTGAAGCAATATGACATGCTCCACAAGCCAGGGGCAGAGAGCTGCAGAAAGAGGCTGAAGTCTACCAGCTTCTGAGCACATGGCCCCAATGAGGGAAGGGCCCTCCTCAGGCTCTTGCTCTTGAATTTCCATGTCTTCTCCCAAATACCGCATGGCGGCTTTTAGCTTTTAGCACGTGGGCCTTTAGGGACACTCAAGATCCAAACAGCATCAGTGAGCACACGGCAGCATGCAGGGTCCTCCACACTAGAGGCACACTAGAGGTGATGTCCTCCTTCCCAAGGGCTGTCCTGATGCCTGGGGTAGCATGATACAACAAAGCAATTCCCATGAGGTGTGGTAGGAGGTGATGCTGAGGGAAAGTGATGTCTGTGGGAGTTCAGGGCCAGCCTGGGGCATGGTACAACTCATGCCTGTTTGTAAGGGTGTAAGGCTGGCCAAGACTTGCTGCATGTGAGTGCATTGTTCTCAGCCACTTCCTGTCCAGAGCAGACAAGGCTGTCAGGAAGAGGAGGGCCAGCTTCAGTGTCTCCAGGAGAACAACCTCTCCCCAGTTCTCACGAGCATAAACGATGAATTTCTTTTCTAACAAACATATCTGACTTCCACATCCCAGTTAGGATTGTTCCCCAACACACGGCCACCCTGGGACTGGGCGCTTATTCCAGTCATGCGTCCTGTGCTCAGAGCATTTGAAACACCTCTGTGGGAATTATTTTTCAGGCCACTGGTTTATGGGCCACGCAGGAGAAGCAGTCATGCTATTTTATAGTCAGGCTTCATTTTTCACTTAAAATGATGTAATGAGATTTGAACACCCACTTTATTCATTAGACATGGCTCCAGCCAATTATTTGTCTCTTTCCAAAGTTCAAATCTATTCTCAAAGGATGAAATTTGTTATGACTGAGGACGTTCAGAGGAAGTACCACAGACAGGAAAGACAGCTTCCCCTGAAAGAGTGTGATGTCAGCATCATTGGGAGGCCTTGCCGCTCCCTGAGGCTGCTGAGATGAATGTGCTGTGGCAGAGCCGGGACATGAGTTACCGTGAGCACCCTCCACACTGTAGAGAAGATCCTGTAAGACAACTGATGCTGAGGGGGAACCCGCTGTCTCACTTCTCTTGTGTGTTCTGTCACAGAGACCACACTGTTCAGTTACCTCATGCGGTCTGCCGCACGGACCAGGATGAGCTCCCTTCTACTCTCGTGAACCCATAGCATGCTTTCTACCACCATGCCATAGCCTTGGCCCTCTTCTGTTATCAGGACACTCATCATTGGATTTAGGGTCCAGCTAGGTGATCCAGGATGCTCTCAGCCCAATCCTTAACTTGCTAAGTCTCCTATCAAACAAGATCGCCACCCATCACAGGGTCAGAGTAAAGAGTTCTGGGGGTTAGTAGAGACCTCTATTTAATCCACAGCCAGTGTGTGTTAAGAACCCGGAGGAGAGCCCTCTCCATTCGCCCACACACTACTGCTGCCTTTTTGGGACCAGACCAGGAATACCTTTCCACATAGCTGAGCACTACCCAGCTCAAGCATATCCTCGCTTCAGGGCCCCATCCTGCACAGCGTCCCTGTGGACTGCCTGTGACGTACTGCCAAAGAGAAGACAGGCCACAGGGTGGCACTCTCCATTGCACAAAGCAGCAGTTCAGAGGATGAACTGGAACTGACTTTGGTTCCTGCTGAAGTTTTCACTTACTGTATAATGGTGTGAGCTCTGCTTAGCATCTAACAGCGGTTGGTTCTGATATCTGACAAAGAGTATTATGGTAATTGAATGAGCCAATAGCGCGTGTGCGTTTGAGGAACTCTGGGTGCAACCTGAGTGTGAATTACCACTGTTGTCATTGAAATAGCACTTTTGATTCAGGCAGGTCACTCCTTGGGCTGATTCAGTCCTGCCCAAAACAGACCTCTCGGAGTGCACGTGAGTGATAAAAGCCTCAGCTGAGCTGGAGAGCCACTAAACCAGCACAGACTTCGGCATCTTGAGGACGGCGGTAGGATATTTGTCATAGTCACATTTTCCAGGCCCACAGGGAAAGGGGCCCACCACCAAGCGTGTGGCCTGGGTTTGATCCCTGGGACCGAGGGGGGGAGGGAGAAAGCAGATTCCTCAAGTTGTCCTCTGAGCCCTACACATGCTCGCACGCACACAGGTACACATACGCACGCGTGCACGCGTACATAAGCACCACACACACTAATATAATAAAAAAATCGGATCATTTCTTTCACTTAGGATTTTATTGTAACGTGACTTCAGAGTCAGACAAACATGACTTTGATTCCTAGATACGCTTATTTATTACCCAATGTTTTATTGAGAGCAAATTAAAATTTTCCTTTTTGTGAGGAGGGGTGGTGCTGGGGATCAAACTCAAGGCTTTTGCCTACTGCACAAGCACACTGCAACTGGATTACAGCCCCAGCCCTTTGGCTTTCTGATTTTTGAAATCAGTATGACATAGCGTGAGTTTAGGGGATAAGATGTGTGCCACGACCTACACAAGTCACACACACACACAGTCACACCGTGGGCTGCCTCGCTGGAGCGAGGTCAGGATTCCATGGGAAATACACCTTATACCTGCCTCAGTTTACCGCCTTCCCAGCTTTGCACCTTCTTCTGGACTTGCCGGTGACCACACACCATGCTGCAAACCATTAACCTTTGTATTTCAGAGCACAGCTGTGTTCTCACGCCAGCGCTTCATGCGCAGCTCTCAGGGTGGCTGGGGACCCTGTTCTGAGACACGAGGTTTTCAGTCCCTCTTTGGTCTGACACTTAGCTGTTTTTGGCTCAGAAGTGCACAACGGGCAGCCCCAAATTGAGCAGAATCGTCCCTGAGTGGCAGTGTTTGGTGTTGCGTACCAGCTCTGCCTTCGAGGACAGTTGCAGAGAGTGTTCAGATGGATCCATTTGTTCCCGGAACCTCTCTTGAACAGTATTGGAGGGCTGCTTTCTGTCTCTTAGTTATCCAGCGTAGCCCCAGTGCTTGGTAATGTGTTATCCAGCATAGCTTTGGGAACACTCGGTTCTATCCATCCATGTTGCCACGAACAACAGAATTTTTTTTAATGACTGAATCGTGGTCCATTTTGTATGTGTGTGACAGTTTCCCTGTGCATTCGCTGTGGACTCAGCTGATTCTGTATGTAGGTGCATAGGGGCAGCAATGAACTGAGATTGTTCTCTTCTCACTAGCAGTGGGATGACTGGACCATACCGTCCTACTTGCAGTGTTTCGAGGAACTTTATAATTACTCACGATGGCCGGACTAACATTTTTGAGCGCCTCCATGGAGCGGCAGTCCCCCTCATCTGCAGCTTCGCCAACATTTCTCAGCCCCTGGCTTTATTTCATACACAGGCCAACCTTCAACCTGGTCCAGAAATTGCTTCATGACTCTGAGGAGAAGGGAGACTTTTAGAGACTTAGGTCAAAAGGGCTGTTTGTATGTGGGGCTGGTCACAGGGTTTGTCCAGTGACCCTGAAACTCCAGTGGCTTGCTGGAGCTCTGTGTTTAGCTAACAGGTTACACGACACGGAACAGGTCTTCATGTCACCTGTTGTCTTCAGTAGAACAAGCCTCTGAACTTGGGTTCAGGGTCCAAATTGGTATTGTAGAACGAGTACTTAAATTACGTATTTTACAGATGCAAAAACACTGCAAATATATACAATGCAGCTGCTCTTTCTGCAGCTCTCTGAGACATGTATATATGCATATATATAAAAACATGTAAACATGTGTATATACTGTTTTTGAGACAATCTTACTATATAGCCTTGGCTGGCCTGGAACTTGGTGTGTAGTCCTTGAACTCATGACAGTCCTCCTGCCTCTGCTCCCCAAGTGCTGGGGTTCCAGGTATATGCTAACACACCAGACTTTCTCTGACATTCTTTGTCAACAGTGTCAGTAGTATGTCTGCTGTGACCCTTCCCCTACCCCCCCCCCCCTTTCTGGTTTGCTTTGGTGTTCTCTGTCTAGTTCATTTTTTCTACCTTACCAAGAAAAGAACCATGAAAGCCACTTGCCATATCTGCCTGAGGCCCTGGTCAGGAGGCTAAGCAAGCCTCCTGTCTGAGCCACACAGACCAACTGGCTGTACACTTCCCGACCCTACTGCAATTCTAGTCTGTTTTCAGTTGTTAGTGTGAAAGTGTGCTGTGCTCTAGAAACGGCTCACATGCCAGTTCTCAGGCAGGGTGCCCTCTGCATTTGCCTGAGCTGTCTGTCATAGGGGAGAAGTTTCATAGTTGTGGTTGTTCTAAGAAGGGGAGATTGTTCAGCTCCCTAGGAAGATGCCCACGTTCGTCAGCACCCCAGTCTCAGAGGGCATTTGATGCTCTTCTGTCAGAAGTTCAGTCACTCAGGAATTTGACAGTCCTGAACAAGCCTCTTCCAGGTACTGAGGTGAGATGCAGTGAGGTGCATTTCCTCTCCATATGACTGAATAAGAGAGGGAGCTTACCTTTCTATCCTGAGCTACCATCTGGGCTGATACTTGGTGATGAGGAGTAAGCATCCTGGGACTAAAGATATGTGGGATGGGACTGGAGGACCCCAGAGTGTCTTCACTTATACTGCCTACCCTACTGCAGAGAGCTCAGCTACCCCAGAATAGAACATGACTGCTAACTCGTCATGCCAATTTCCCAGGGTTTCCAGAACAAGGTACCACACTGATGCTTAATGGGACAGATAAATACTCAGTCTTGTCATTCCAAAGGCTTGGAATTCTGAAATCAGAGTAAGCAGCCCTAAGGGTAAGCTATTGTTTCTTCTTCCTCACTTTTCCTCCCTCTTCTCTTTCTCTTTCTGAACCCAGCTCCTTATATATGCTGGGCAAGCACTCTTCCACTAGTGACATCCCCAGTCCGTGCTCTTAACGACCACAGAGAAGACTCTGTCCTTGCTACCTCCTAGCTCCCGTCATCTGGTGCTGCAGCATAGATACCATTCTCTACATCTTATCTCCATGAGGCACTCTTCCTGGGGTATCTGTCTCTGTCTTTAAATCACCCTCTTCTCGTAAATATGGCATCCACTGATTGGATTTAGTGCCTGACCTAAAGGAATATGACTTCAGTTTCCTCATCTATAATGTGGGAGTAGTAGAACACCCATATCATGGGATAGTTATTCTGTCTGCAAGAAAGCCTGCTTGTACTGTTAGGCACAGTGCTAAGCACACCACATGAGTTCATATGACCTCAGCAGCTTGAGAGAAAAAGCTGTTGGGCCACTGTGTGAGAGGTGAGGAACCAGATTCATTCACTCAATAACAACTGAAGTACTAAAGCCTGTCAAATTCAAGCTCTTACTGCCCTTGTGCTGAATTCCTCAAAGAGCATGGTCCCTAAGCCTTATCCTCACTAATCCATTATGGCCAAAAGAAGTCATTCAAGTAGGATGATGATGATGATAATTTCTGTTGCTGTGATAAGACGCCATGACCAAGGCAACTTACAGAAGAGTTTTTGGGGGCTTACAGTTTCAGAAGGTGAGTCCATGACCATCATGGTGGGGTACATGGCAGCAAGCAGGAAGGCATGGTGCTGGAACAGTAGCTGAAGCTTACATACATCCTGATCCATAAGCACTAGGCAGAGAAAGCTAACTGGAAAGGGCATGGACTTTTTGAAACCTCAAAGCCCACCCCTGGCAGCACACCTCCTTCAGCAAGGCCACACCTCCTAATCCTTCTCAAACAGTTCCACCAACTAGGAACCAAGTATTTAGACATTAGCATATGAGAGCCATTCTCATTCAGACCACCCCAGATGCTGCCCACTCCCGGAATCTGTTTTATTTCGAGACAGTATCTCACTTTGTAGCCCATGGTGGCCTCAACCTCAGTAGGCAGTCCAGGCTGGTCAAATTAATGGTGCCTCCTCAGTCTTAACCTGTTGAGTTCTGGTGTTACAGGCATGTAGCACTGTCCCTGTTTCACAAATAAGAAGCTGAAGTCTTGAGAGTACACAGCTGGAAGAGGCAAAGCCAGGCTAGGGTAATCCAGAGCCTTCTGGGTAGAGCAAAGACTGCTTGGTTCACTCCTACAAGTCCCTTCCTCTATGTTCCTTTGCATTTTCCTTCCTCCATGGTTATTCTCCATGCCTTCATGTGTTTCTCCCCCAGTGCCTGGGCCAACAAAGAAGTTGAATCAGTGTTTACCCACAAACCATTGCTTCTCTTCCCTGGCTCACATCAGGAGATGAGTTAGAAGGGTGAGATGAGGCCTTCTCAGTCACCATTTTTGTTGTGACCGTATGGCTACCAGCTGTGATAGCTCTTCTTATGCTTTTCCTTATTTGCTTGAGCTTCCTCGGGGAGTTCTGCTCCCTTTGTTCACATTGATCCCCACCGAAAGTCATTTTCCTGTCTTTGTAGCCACCTTTCTTTAAAGCTGGCGGGGTATAAGCATGAGACTGTCCCAGAGTAACACTGTTTCTCCCTTCCTGTTGAAATCCCGGGAGTCCTGCCACATCTTAATGCAAGGGGCCCTGTGAAGGGGACCCTCCTAGATTTAGACACAGCAGTGGTTCTGGAAAAGAGAACGGACCAGACCCCTACTCACAGGCTACAGTAAATTTGCCTGATTTTTCTTTTTCTCACCACAAGAGGGAAACACACAACCATGAATGATTTAAAAATAAAGCAGTTCTGTAGCTAGAGTTTTTTTTTTTTCTTAGGGGGGGAGATGGGGGATGTTGGTGAGGTCTCATGTTTTAAATGGATTTGTAATAATTGTACATCCTTATGGGTCACAGTGTGGTGATTCAATGCATACACACAGTACTCCTTACGATGGATTATTTCTTTGTGATAGGAAGCTTTGGAACTTGGTACTCTTTTCACCAAGGGATTTTAATACTTAACTCCAGGTAATATCCAGAATGTGGAAAGTGCTTCTGTTACCTCTAGATGAATACTCTTAAGGTACTTCAGTGAGAATTTTTCTTGAGAATATTCAAGAAAGGAAATAAAAGATCCACATGAAAACTGTTATGAGCCCTATTAGTTGCTTCAGGCTTGAATATTGATTGTTTCTGATTGAAAGGGCATCTTACTCACATGTAAGGTCTTTACTAAGTAAAGATCTGGCGTGTCTGTAAGTTGGAGGGTTTGAGTTTAGCCACTCTGACTAGGAATGGCGTCCCTGCAGTGTGGGACCGCTGGCCATCTTCTTCCTTCTGAGCACACAGCTCCAGCGCAAGTTTCCACTCCAGCTTCTGACATATCTCCTCTCCTCTACCAAAAAGGTCTCAAAGAAGAGAGGAGAGAGTTGCCTCTTTCCCTCTTCCTGTTTGCTTGGAGGCAGTGGAAACAGACTCAAACTAGCCAATAGGTCCAGCATCACAGAGGAGACGTAGGTGTGTATAGGTGACCAGCCCAGTGAGATTCCACTGTGATGCTGGGAGCAGGTGGGGGGCCTGCTAGGCCTCATGGTAGTTGTAGGACGATCCCAAGCAGCAGCTCTCTGTTTCTTGTCTCTGTATCTCAGCCCTTCTGCTTCATATTCCTCACCCTCTGTGGGCTCATTTGTCCATGTAAGGTTGCGTGTGTTTGTGGTATTTTATTTACAAAGTCCTGTATATTGATCCTGTATTTTAGATTTAAAAATCACATGTTTAATGTTCTTTTAAGAGTTTCTCTGACAAGCAACACTAAAAATATTCAAATTCTTCTGTGATCTAATAAAGGCAGCAGTAGACACGGTGTCTGCACACTAACCGGCCGTTTTAGAGCTTGCTGCACAGGCCAGCCTCTGCCTCTGCAGGTTCTGCACTGCCATGCCCTGTTCTAGTCCTCCTTGATAAGTAGCTACTGTGTGGCCAAGCATTATGATAAACATTTCACATGCTCTCCTTTATGGACTTTTAGAACTTTTGTTTGTTTGTTTGTCTCTTTCTTTCTCGCTCTCTTTTCTCTTCTTTTTTGATTGAAGCAGAATCTCATAGCAGAATCCCAGGGTCTGCATGGCTGAGCATGACGTTAGGTTTCTGGTCCTCCTTGCCTCCACCTCCAAGTACAGGTTTCAGCCTTTGTGCTGCCACATCCTGCTTAGGCAGAACCCGGTGATTGTACCTAGGACTTTGAGGATACTGAGCTGAAATCCCCAGACCTGACTTCTAGAACTTTGGAAAGGAGTTTCTCTAACCTTGGTTTGCACGCTCTCTAAGTAATGCAGTGTTAACTTCGAAGCACAGAGGGATTAAGTAAATGTCCAGGGCCACTCAGCTAGAGACTGGAAAGCTGAGGGCCAGATCCCGTCAGCGGCCGTGAAGTCCATTCATTTAAGTGTCACAGTGCTCTAAGGGGAAAAGTAGTGTATTCCGAGCGTTCGGTTAATGTTTATAATTCTGATAAGTCCTCTTTATTTAAAGTTAGGATTGTGGTTTTAAACAGCCTCTTGTCAGCTGTGATCACAAGGCTGAGGTAATAGCCCACCTTCCTTAATTGCGTTTAAAAATACAAAATATATTTACATTTTCTATAATGGCTCCAAAAAGATTAATACTGATGGAGTATCTCTAATTTTAAAAACACTAAAATCCGCCAGGCGGGGTGGTACATGCCTGTAATCCCAGCAATCAGGGAGGCAGGGTTAGGGGGATCTCTGTGAGTTCAAGGCCAGCCTTATCTACAAAGTAAGTCCGGGATAGCCAAAGCTACATAGAGAAACTCTGTTTCAAAAACACAAAAACCAAACCAAACCAGAAAAAAAAAACAAAAAATCCCACTGAAATATAGAATACTCTAAAAATCTGGTACTTTTGAGCACCGATAGAAAACCACATGTAGGAAATTCCACACGTGACTTCATATGGCAAATCACAGTGAAATCATAGGCACACTAGAATTTTTGCAGAGTTACCCCTCAGGCTATGTGCGAAAGATGGATATGAACAAAATGAATTTACCTAGACCTAGATTCCATTCCTAAGACATCTGATTTTGTATTAATGCAAACATTTCAGAAATCAGAAGAATCCGAAATCCGAAACGCTTGTGGTGTAGAGAATTTTGGATAAGAGATACTTAATGTGTACTGTAAACTTGATTTATTGTCTCTCTACAAGGTATACCTTGCCATTCTATACTTAATTCTAAATGTATGTTTTAAAATGCCCATGTAGGGGCTGGTGATGTAGTTCTGTGTGCAGTGCTTGCCTATCAGGCTCAACATCATGGGTTCAATTCCCAGCACACACTCCCCCAAACCGAATCCACTGAATCACTCATGCATTCACTTACCTCATGCAACTAGGGAGTTACTTTCCTAGTTGAATGAGGGTGGTGCTGTGAGCTGGCTAGTGCAGGCTGGCCAGGGATCTGCATGTGCAGCCGTCTGGTCCAGAGTGCCAGCGCCACAGAGAGTCTCCGTGATCTCTGCTCCTGGCACGTATTTCCTAATAGCGGTGTCTGATATCCTGAACTCCTACACTGCACGGTTCAGAAGACACAGCTAATCCACTTGCTGCTTGACTCTGTTTGGGATTTTTATTTCTTCCCTGCATTTAAAGGGCCCCGTGCCTAGAGACATGTAACTGGCACCATGGTAGTAATTTTTGAGTATCCTGTGGATCCCTGGCTGTTGGAAACAGTTCCGCTGATAGGCACATGATATGATGGGTCTTGTCCCTCTAGTCCTGCCTGAAGGGCTCAGTGGCTCTGGTTTATGTAATTTTAAGCCCCAGTATTGGAGTTCAAGAACTGAAGTGATTCAGCTTAGTACCCCTGCCCATCATGGATTAGAGTCAGAGCCCTCTCGGGCAGGGTAGGGCGCAGTTCTCAGAGAAGAGTGAGAATGAATAGAAGATGAGCATGGAGAAGGGAGGACAGAACCCCCTAGTAGACTCTGGCTGGCTCAGGGACTCAAAGTTGAAGGTGTATTCAGCAGGGGCTCAGTGCTAGGCAGATTAGATCCACAAGGATCTTCAAAGCCACCCCAAAACACCAGCCTTGCTTGTTCTGCTTGCCTTGGTCAACCAGCTTTCATTTGCTTGTGTCCTTCCTGCCTTAATACCTCAGTCCTCCGATACCTACAAAAGGAGGTTCACACAACTCCATGTCTTAGCACAAGTGTTTTTCCAGCCTCGCCCTTGGCATTTCTACGGCTCAGAGCCCTCAGCTCTGTAAATGTTCCCCCAGGACAATACATTGGCTACCACACCATGATGGCTTCCTCCTGATGTGACTTCTTTCCAACAAATAACCACTCAGCCATGTTTCTGTCCCTGACCATACCCAGAAGGTGAAAATGTGGTAATCAGTTATCTTTACATCATTTCCTAGTCAGTCGACAGAGGGTTACCTCAACATTCAAGAGGAAGATGACCCCAGCCTTGTTAATGAGGCAAGTGTTAGGCACATACTTTAGAACTTACTGAAGTTTGGAACAGAGAGGGGCTTGCCTTTACTTAGAGCTTCTTGGTTGCCATGTATGATACATCCATGATTTACTGCCCATTTCATTTGAGAGCTAGTTGCATTTTGCAGGCTCAGTTCAATGAAATTACCTGTCCATGAGTGGACTCTCATGCCTTTTAGAGTCATAGGTTTGGGGCCTAGTTGTGCCTGTCTCCTATTTCTGTGCATGTGATATATTGCAGTGCTGAGCCTGTGTTGGCTTCAGAAATGAATGGGCTTTCCCCACCGCCGTGGACAAACACTCTAGGCTCTAAGTGGTAGGCATTTTGGGGCCATGGCAAGCGTAGAGAGCTGTGGGCCAGTAGTTGGGAATGCCCTGTTGCTTGTAGCTGAATGAATAGCTGGCTTCCTAGGCTTTGTACCCGAATCAGAGTTAGCACTTCTGTCCCTTAGGCCCACTTCCGTGTCATTTTCTAAAACTGAACCCCATGCATGGAAACATGAACCCACTTGAGTCCTGGTCCGATGCTTATATGGGTCTAGTCATAGTAGTTAGCAGTCCAATAAATATGTGTTAATGGAAAGAAAGAGGAACGGAAAGAGGGAGAAAGAAAGGAAGGGAAAGAGAGAGGAGAGGGGTTTTCAGCTTGCTGATGAGAAAGGGATTTGGGAGGCCAGGAGTGAAGGGGTTCATAACTCTGCCATTGTGAAATTGATTGGGCCCAAGACCAGTATGAAAGTTCCTTGTCTGAAGGGAGCAATCCTTAAATCCCCCATATGGTTTAAATGTAATCTGTGTCATTGTGAAGGAATACTGGCAGTGCAGGCGAATTCATTAGGCCAAATTGGGTTCACTCTGCTCGACAGTAGCATTTCTAAAGATGAAGTTCAACCTTTTCTGGAGAGCTAAAACGGATGAGTTTCTTAATAGCTGCCCTGCTTAGTCCGAGTGGCTCAGGAAGCTTAATGTTTTTAATGCCTCTTCCTTTTTACCCCACTTCACAGTCCATCTAACACTGCTGCTTCTGGTAATATTTTTACATGAGGTTGAGCTCTATGGTGTCTGTAAAATTACGACCTAGTCTTTTTTTTTTTTTTTTTTTTTTTTGAGAAAGTAAGCTTTCTACAGTAAGCGTCTGCCATGTGTCCCTCAGACCTTGTTTTGTATATCGAGAAATAAGAGACTGGGCACGTGCAGTCAACTAGATGGATACTTTTGTAATTCCAACTTCAGAGAGCACTTTACCAGTGGCCCAGCTGGAGCAGAAGACATGCTAGAGTGTAAATGTGCTAGGTGGGCAGAAAAGCTGGGTGGTTATGCCCAAGCACCCTCGTGCCCACGTGCTCCTGAGTGTACCCTAGGACATCGAGATCTCATTAGGATGGTCTCAGTGCCTTGGGTGGCTGTTCTGTTAGTGCAATGAAGAGACCACTAGAATAATATTTCATAAATCTGGCTCTGTGGTTGCATATGCCAAGACACATATGTTGGTCTAATTTGCAAGGCTATAAGAAATGAAGGGGATCTTGGCACAGAACCTAAAGTAGGTGAATTTTTAAAAAAATCTGCTTGTAATAAGTCAAAAGAGTTATGGTATATAGCCATGAATAAAATAAGCTTTTAAAATCAGTTTCAAAGAATTTCATTTTTTAAAACAGGAGCCCTAAATAAGCTATAAAAAAGTGGTTGACTTTTGGCTGTCTGGTTCTCAACCTAAGACATGGGCCTCATGAGCTGTTTCCACATCTGCAGTTTCTCTTTCTCTTTGCTTTCAATTGGCGAGGCCGGCAGTAGACCTTTACAGTTTGGCCTCAAGGGTATATTAACTCTCCAGCCCTGGATCATAACTAAATTTAAAAGGATCTTTTCCATCTGTCTCTTCCACAAACTCTCACACTGGTCTACTATATTGACAACATTGTACTGATTGGTCCAAGAGAGCAGGAGGTAGCAACTACTTTGGACTTGTTGGTAACACATACATACCTCAGAGGATAGGAAATAAATCAAATTCAAAGGTCTTCTACCTCAGTGAAATTCTCAAGCACCCAGTGGTATGGGGCGTGCAGAGATATTCCTTCTAAGGTGAAGGATAACTTACTGCACCTGCCCCCTCCTACCTCCGAGGAAGAAGCATGTTTGGATTCTGTAGACAGCACATTCCCCGCTTGGGTGTGTTACTCTGGCCCAGACACCAAGTGACTCGGTAGGTAAGCTGCTAGCTTAGAGTGGGGCCTGGAATAGGAGAAGGAGGGCTCTTCAGCAGGCCCAGGCTGCTGTGCAGACTGCTCTACCATTTGGATCTTATTATCCAGCAGACTCGATGGTACTTGAGGTATCAGTAGCTGATAGGTATGCCCCTGTCTGCTATATGAAGGGGACAGCCCCCCCCCCCGCCCCCCCCCCCCCCCCCCCCCCCCCCCCCCCCCCCCCCCCCCCCCCCGCCAAGGAAACTGCTTTTCAGCCATGGGTTCATTAGCTCTGCTGGTCGTGTGCTATGCAGTCCCCAGAGCACAGGACCACTCCTGCCCCTGAGAGGATAGCTAGCTGCTTGCAGAGCTTCTCTGCTGTCATGCTTTGACTGGCAAAATACAAAAGACAAACTACATTTTGTCTTTGGAAGGTGGCAATTCACTGTTCCCTTCAAGAACTTGCTCCCCAGTTTCTATCAGACTCCTAGACGTGTGTGACCAACCCTGGTTTATTGCTTTTTGAGCATCTTTAACAAGTTCAAAATGATAGATATGGCTTCTTAATTGGTAGCTTCTGCTGACCCTGATAAGAAACTCACAGGTATGTGTGTAAATATATTATTAAGAAAATCTTGGGAATCAGAGGAAATTAGATAAAATGTTTGCTTAGATAAAATGTTTTAAAACATTTTAGGTTCTTGTAAAAGACATCTTGCTTCATTAAAAAAATGTTTTCTTGAGGGGCCTGGAGAAATGCTCAGTGGTTAAGAACAGGTCCTTTTCTTCCAGAGTTTGGTTCCCTCCACCCACACCGAGCTCATACTTCACAGCTGTCTGTAACTCCAGCGCCAGGGGATCCCTTGTCCACTTCTGACTCCATATAGGTACCTGCAAACATAACACACATGTAGCCAGACATACACGTATACCCATAAATTAAAAAAAAAATCAAGTGTTTTCTTGAGACTAGAGTCTGTTTAAACCAGGCGCGGTATCACATGCTTGTATGCCAGCACTTGACAAGCAGAGGTCAGCAGGATTTCAAGCTGCAATCCAGTGTGAGCTACGTGACCAAAGCCAGTCTGGGCCGCATAGTGAGACCCTATCTAAAGTAATTGATCTTATTGTCCTATTATTTGTCTAATTATTAGTAACAGATTCAGCCTTATACACAGAGGAAAATACAAATATCAGCTCCTCATTGTTCTGGATTTCTCAAAACTTTGGTGGATCCCCAAAGTGTTTTGTTTTGTTTTGTTTTGTTTAATAAATTTAAGGGAACTGCCTAGCTGTTAGTCGGTGGATACTCTTGCTAAATCATTTTTAGCCCCAGTGCCCCTGGGCTGTGCCTTTCTGACAGGTCCATTTCCAGCAAGCTGTATTCCAGCCCTGTTTGGTTAAATTCTTGGTGGCCAATGAGCACCAAGATGATTATTCCTTGTGTACCTGGGTTTGTGTGTGGGAAGGATGTAATCGTGTGGGGCTCAGAATGGCAGTGAAACGAAGAGACCAGAGGTAATTGAGATCCCTCTCTCCCATTTTAAGCTTGACCTTTTCTTTGCTCAGTGCTTCCAAGCAACTTTAGCTGGAGATGGCCCAGAGGCTCCAGTTCAGGGGGCAGCCTGTAGAGTGAGAGCCACACCAGGTGTCTTGTTCTAACCTGCTCTAGGGGACTGCAGTTGTTCCATCTTCGCCTTGGCTTCAAGAGTGGAGGCTGGCAGCTGTCTGGTGTCTGAAACCAAAGTCTGCAGCGGGCAGCGCTCCGGAGCACTCTGCCCTAACAGGAAACAAGGCAGAAATAGTTGAAGGGTGTTCAGCTTCATTGTGTGGGCAGAAGAATCTTCATCGGAACGACTTTGAAGATCTGCTTGGTGTGGGGGTATGGGTGGGTGTGTGGCTTACAACTTTTTTTTCAAGAGACAGCCACGGCAGGGAATAACCAGGCTTTCTCACTGAGAGTGATGGTCCAGGAAAAACTGTTTTGTTATTTACTGAAAGGACAGTGTGGAAGCTTCAGGTCTGATAGACAGTTCCGGGGACCCTCATCTACTTTCTGGACATCCTCACGGAGCCAAGTTTTGGATATGAAAGATGAGTGACTTTGAAGAGTGGATTTCTGGGACATACAGGAAAACAGAAGAGGGTCCACTCCCGCTGCTGACTTTTGCTACAGCCCCCTACCATGACCAGAAGCCGGGGACAAGTGGATTGCGGAAGAACACCTATTACTTTGAGGCAAAGCCTTGCTATCTGGAGAATTTCATCCAGAGCATATTCTTTTCCATAGACCTAAAAGATCGACAGGGATCATCACTGGTGGTCGGTGGAGATGGGCGGTATTTTAATAAATCAGCAATAGAAACAATAGTGCAGATGGCAGCTGCCAACGGGGTTGGTATACAATAAGTATTAGTGCATCTCTGGCCTTCCAAGTAACTTTTAAAATACATAGGTGTGTGTATATGATCTACACCCCAGTTCTAACCCCCACTTAATCGCATTGTGACCTCAGAGATGGAATGTTGTGAAAATGCTCCAGAATGACAGCAGTGACACAGGGATCTGGGAATTTGTATGTGCTGTGCTCCATTCCTGGAGTTTGGAAAGTACCTGTTGCTTTGTAAACACAAAAAGCATGCTCCAGCCCCTAAACTTTTGTTGAGTGTTTGCTAGCTAGCTTCTAGAATTGTCCGTGTCCAAAGAGAGCTGTCATAAGTGGTGGCAAGGGGAGGATTTGCTGTGTGTTCAATGGCTTCCTTGCTGATGTCAAACAGGAAAACAAAGGCAGGGCATGCTGTTGCTTGTGGATCTTGGTAGTCATATAAAAAAGGATTGGGGGTGGGGGTTTGGAGGTTAGGTGTGAACCGTCAGGGAGGACCATTACAGAGGGATCTGCTTGTAATGATCTGGGATCCAAAGAAGCCCTTTACGAGGGTGACTTTGTGCAGCAGGGTAGGGATCACAGCTCTTGTGTGGTGATAATGCAAGTTAGGTTCTGCCGAAGCTGCATCACGGATGCACCTTGGCTAGATTAAGCAAATTAGAAGGAAAATGGCAAAAGCACTGCTCTTGATAGTAGAACAACTGTACAGCTCACTTTTACAGGAAGGTCTACGTCAGGACAATGCTGGTTTTCTTTTGCACATTCCTCTGGAGGCCCAAAACCGTGTATGTGTGTGCGTGTGTGTGTGTGTGTGTGTGTGTGTGTGTGTGTGTTTGAGTGTGCATGCTTTAAACAATACTTACCTAAAATTTGAAACACACATTCTTTAATTATCTGAAAAGGTTTAAAGTTTGTTGTACTTTTTTGGGGGAAGAAATCCTGGTCTGGAGAACATAATATTGAGCATTGCAATCAAATGTGTTGGGCATTCATTTTCAGTCTATTTGAATACGTACCAAGCAGGTGTTTGCAAAAACAGACAACAACAAAAGGCAAGCCACTAGGGTAAGCTAGAAGTATTACGTGCTATTGTCTTTGGTATAGGGTTTCCTTTGAACTCTGGGTTCAGAACCTGAATGCCTGTCACGTAAAAGTTGCTGATAAAGAACTCAAATATGAAATTATTATGAAGCATACACATTTTTAAGATAAAATGTGACATGCTGTAAATTTCTTCTTTGAGGAACGCTGCTCAGGGAACGGTATTAAAGATGCTTTAATCTTTTGAGAGGGACGAATGGAACATTATTTCTCCATATATCTAGGCTGTTGAGTGGATCTGGTATACTGTCCCCTCTGCTCTGATAGATTTGGCTTCATTAAAGGTTTTTTGTTTTTGGTTTGAAGCTGAGGGATGTGGAAGAGGTGGCGGGAATGTGTAATTCAGGCAGACTCTACAGACATTCTCTGATTGACTGTCTGAAGGTTTGCTAAATAATATATTTCAGAGATGATAATTGATTAAATATGGTAACTGCCTATTTTTTAAGGCTGTGGCAGCGTGAGCAATATTTTCAAGGGCATTCCTTCTTTAAAAATAGCACTGCATCGAAGGTAGTCATGCCGGCTGGCTGAATCACTTTGAAGACACTTAGTAGACTGATCAAGTGCTTTAATCTGATAAAAACCATGAAATTCTAAAGAGCTTGCTTAGTTTCCTCTTTTCTAACATAGCCCGCATTCTGGCGGCTTTAACGTCTCCGGTTGTGGTAGGGTGCAGGGAATCTAAAGGAAGGATAGTTATTACCATGGATGTTAGCAAAACACGGTGTTGCTCACCATTGTCAGTAGCCACTTCCCCCATAACTGCTCTGTGGAGGGCTTTTTAGCATAGTAAGCCAAACGGAGCCTGTCATCTTTCTCTTTCTGTGTACTCACGCATCTGTGTATTCCTTTTCTATATCTGGTGCATCTGTGAGGTACAGGCTATAATTAGGCTTCATTAGACGTTTCTCTTTGTTCTCATTTGCATAGAGCTGTCTGTTTTCACTGGACATTTTAATGCACAAAGTGAGTTTTTGGTGGGCCCCATATAGACTGTTGGTGTCTCACTTTGTCCTCAGAGCTTTGAAGCTGGAGAAAGTTCTGGTTAAATAAGAAAGGACTGTGTTTGTGGCTAGCAGGACAAAAAAAAAATGAAGGGGCTTCTTCCTCCTCTTCCTCGCTACTGAAACATGAGAACCACCCCACTCGATTTCCCCTTCACTAGGGGAGGCGGCACACAGCATCATCTTTGTCATTCTAAGCATTTCCAGCGCTGTGCAACAATTATCACTGTCCACCACCAGGACCTTTCCATCACCCCAAACAGAAACTCCACACCCATTAAACAGTCATTCCCCATACCTGCGTTTTCCAGCCTCTGGTATCTCTAACTCTACCCTTTGCCTCTGTACATCTGCCTGTCCTGGATCCCTCCTGCGAGTTATGTTGTCCAGTGCTTGTCTGTTGGTGTCTGGCCTACTTCAGTTAGCATAACATTTTCATGACCTGCTGGAGCATGGGTCAGAATTTCTTTGTTTCCTCTTCGAGTTTTAAAAAGTTTTTAAGCCAGGCATCGTGGTCAGGTCCTGTAATCTCAGCACTTGGGAGGCTAATGCAGAATGATTGTGAGTTTGAAGGTAGCTTGGGATATATAGCAAGACACTGTCTCAAAATAGAAAATTAAAAAAAAAATAATCTTGATCCGACAGATGTCTTTCTAATCACTTTCCCTATGCATAGATAGCAATGCCATCTTTAACCAATACAATAACCAATTTAACCAATACAATAACCAATTTAAAAAAGCAATTTATTTATTTATTTATTTTTAACCTATCATTATTCACTGGCACAGCTGTTTCAGTTGTATGGTTCAATAGTGTTTACCTGCAATACATCTTTAGAATGTTTTTATCTTTGATTCTTCACCGGTTGAATAGCTCTTCATTTCTTTACCTACCCCCACAACCCCGGGCAGCTGCCATTCTTCTTTCTGTTTCTCTGGTTCTGATGATTTTTAGATACCTCATATAAGTGGAATCATGCATTTGTCTGTCTTTGAGGTGTCCTCGGGGTTCTTTTTTCATATTGTAATGTGTGACAGGAATTCCTTCTCTATAATGTGCTTTATCTCCACTTTTCTACTCCTCCACCCCCTCATTCTCTGCATTACAGCCTCCAGTCTGGTTTCTTTCTATTTCAAGGCTGAGTAATACTCCATTGTGTGTGTGTGTGTGTGTGTGTGTGTGTGTGTGTGTGTGTAATGCATTGTATATCCATTCCTTCTTCTCTAGCAGGATGCTTGTGTTCTTTTCTCCTCTGACTGTTGTGAGTGATACTGCTACAAACAGTGCTATGTGAGCATCTGAGTCCTGCTGGGTCCTCTGGGGATGATCAGGGGGAGGGAGGGGCTTGCGGAGCGTGTGCAGCGGGGACTTGTCTTTAACAGGCCAGCGTTGTGTTTAAAGATCAGCTGGGCGAGCCGCACCATGGGACTCAGTATGCTGGAGCCAGGAAGGGTTGGTGGGAAGTGCAGTGGGGGTGGTTGCAAAGGTTCAGGCATCTTTAAGGATGAGGGTAACAGCACTGTCCTCCCTAGGCAAGCCAAGGCGGTCCGTGGGCGCCTGCTTTAGAACCTTTAGCCCCTCAAGAGAGAAGCGGCCCTGAGTTTTCTTACTTCTGTTTCAGCTGCCACTCTTAACCTATTTGCACAATCTCTGCAGCCTGCAGTTGTGGCTGCCCAGAGATCTCACCATAGGGAGTGGGAGAATGAAGGGTGATTTGCACGGTGTAGCTTCTTGTTTGCTGGACCCTCCTTCCATCCCAGTCACATCTAACATCAAGTAAAAGTTGGTGTGTTCAGCGTGAAAAGACATTTTCAAATGACTCAAACGTTGGCTCATAAACCACCACTCCTAAGTTCCTCTCAGAGAAATGTAAAATTTAAAGTAATCACACAGAGAAACCCCTGGAGGAGTGAGATGTTCTCATCCCCCGTTCCTTCCCCAGATCCAACTAACGTGCAGTGTGACGTGTTCTGGCCCTCGTGCACCTGTGGCTGGAGTTCTTTTCCATGAGTACTTACCAGGAGAAGGAAGAGCTGTGGGGACAGCTTTGGGAATGTTTACCTGGTAGCAACAAATTCACTTTTCAGGGACCAAAAGTGCCATGGTTTACAGTGTTGGTTCCATGCCTCCCGCAGGCTCCTCTTAGGGGTAGACATTGAATTAGGGGGTGTGGGGGAGGAGTTTGGTTAGGGGGAGAGGTGTATCATAAGGGAGTCGAGCCTTGGGTGACCTCTTGTGGGTCTAGGAGTCACAAAGCTAACGCTTCCCAGGACATATTCTCTCGGAATCCAGGTATCTCATGGCATTTTTTCACATCAGAAGTATATTATTTGGGGTGGAGAGGTGTCGGTGATCAAGGGTGTGTACAGCTCTTGCAGAGGACCCAAGTTAGGTTCCCAGCACCCATATTGGGCAGCTCACAGCCTCCTGTAACAGCAGCTCCGGAATCTGACACTTCTGGGCTCTGTGTGCAACTGTATTCATGTACATGTGTGTGTGCACACACGAACACACACACAGACCTGGACACACATAAGCATAATTTAAAATAAAAATAATTTTTTTTTTAGAAAGGAAATACATCCTCTACCACCAAGTCTTCTCCACTACAAAAAAAACAAAACAAAACAAAAAAACATAAACAAACAACAAACCTAATGGAAAATTAAAAGCAAAAGGCAAAATATATTCTTGATCCATTCTTCTTTCAGAACAGTGAATGGAGACAGCACAAAGTCCCCATGGTCTAGTAATTCTTAATATGGCATTTCCTCCAAGGAACAGAACAAACGTTTTTCCAGCCTGGGTTATGTTAAAACAGTTTCACTTTAGCAAAGGGGGTTTCAAGAGCCGGGCTGATACCGTCTGTGAGAGATGCAGGAAAATGAGTTGGGAACCAAGTAAAAGTTGCAGTGTTTAATTTCCTCGGCAACCACGCCTCACGTTCTTGTCTTAGGCTCAGGAGATAATCGAGCTGTACCCCAACATGATGCACCTCAAGGATCCCACTATGTAAAAGCCAACCATGCCTGGAAAGAGAAATGTGTAAGATGCATTTTGTGTTATTGTTGACATCACGTACAATCCTTTTGCTTTTTAAGGGTCTTAATTGCAAAAGCCTTTTCTCTGGCTAGAGTTCCTTTAACAAGTCAAGCCTATGTTCGGTTTTCTCAGTCCTTCAGTACATCCACAATGAGAGCCTGACCTGGACAGGCTATTATGCTTGCGCTGAGTTTTCTTGCTTACAGTACCCCAACGCACTATTCCAAAACTGCAAAATTTCACAGGAAAAAAAAAAAGAAAGAAAGAAAGAGGTGGCTTTGCTCAGCAGCTCTGATTCTATCTCAGAAATGTGGTGGCGACATCCAAGATGCTGATATTTCCTTAAGAAAACAGCTTTGCTGGTCCAACAGTGTCTTCATTGTTTTGTTTTGTTTTCCTTCTTGCCCTAGCATTTCTTTGTGGTAACTTTGGATTTATGTATTCTTATATGGATTTCTTCTCCTAGATTGGTCGCCTGGTCATTGGACAGAATGGCATCCTTTCTACCCCTGCCGTATCCTGCATCATCCGAAAAATCAAAGCCATCGGTGGGATCATTCTGACGGCCAGCCACAATCCAGGGGGCCCTAATGGAGATTTTGGAATTAAATTCAATATTTCTAATGGGGGTGAGTATTCTGTCATCTGGAGAACAGGCAGCTACGGTTGGACAGGCTAGTACCAGGAAACCTGGACTCAGGTTCTCAGCTTAAGAAGGGCTTCGCTTCCCTTTGGAGATGGTGAAGTACTTCTTGATCCACTGTGCCTTTCTTGTAATGAATTGCAGTGAACATGGTATTTTGTCTTAGACAATTCTAATTGCTGTAAGCTGACACATGCCTGCAATCCTAGCACTTAGAAGGCTGTGACAGGAGAATTGTGAATTCAAGGCCAATCTGAGCTGTATAGTGAGACCATATCTCAAAAGCATCCAGGAGAAAAGAACCCCAGTGCTTTGTGATCTGGTGGAAGTGTGCTAGGGTGGTGGGGCTGCTGGGTGTCGGATTGTGTTTTCACATGAGCTGCATACGATGACCTTTGCCTGTTCTCTGATTTGTAGGCCCTGCTCCAGAAGCAATCACTGATAAAATTTTCCAAATCAGCAAGACAATTGAAGAATATGCCATTTGCCCTGACTTGAAGGTAGACCTCAGTGTTCTGGGAAAGCAGCAGTTTGACCTGGAAAACAAGTTCAAGCCCTTCACAGGCATGTTTACCTCGTCTTCTGCCCTCTGCAGGCTGTTAACCTCCTCCTCTCCCTGCACACTCCCGTTTCCAACCTGAGGATTTTTCCCTTTGGGGTTTTATGAAAGTGGGTCTTCAGCTTTGGACAATGGTGGACTATGAGCATTTTCTGTATCCTTACTTAGCAGAACTGGGGTTTGTTTGGGGAGTGTAGAGAGCTGGGCCGCTGGCCCTGTGAATGGTGTAAGGAAATATGACTCCAGGTGATTAGTTTCCAACTCTCTCGGCTTCAGTGTCCACAGCAGCCTTGAGGAGAAGGCTACAGTGAGACTTGGTAATCTCATTGGGCTTCTCCTATATTATTCTCATAACCAGCCCGTGCGGATAGTGCCATCACTGCAGACTATCAGCAGAGGAAGAAGCAAAAGCAGACAGAGAGGTCAAGAAACAGGCTCGCTAGTCAGTGAGCAGTAAAACCAGCTTTCAGAGTCTTTGCTAATGGTTCTTAAGCCTGGCTTTTCAATCCCCATCTCCAACATTCAGTCAGATCCGTCTGACTGTTCCGGTTGCATGAAACTCCCTGAAAAGGCAGCGGCAGCGCTGGGTCGCAGTCTGTTGTTGAATGTCAAGGCATTGCAGGATCTGTGCAATAAACGTTTGTAAATTCACAGTAAGAAGATGAGAGGGCTTCCTTTGCCACCTGCATTCGGCCTACCTCAGTTTGTTGTCCCCCCCCCACTAGACGACCTTAGAGAGTACACGGAGGGCTGACAGTTGTACTAAAATAAACAAAGTGCCGCATGTTCTTGGGGTTTGGAAGCCGCTGCTAGAGAGTTCCAGAGACTCCCCGGGCCTTGAAAATGTCCAGAACTGCTGAGCAAAGACAATACTAGTTTTACATACAGAAAGGGATTCATTGAGGAAGCTTCCCCCCTCCCCCCTTTTACTGGACCTTGAAAAAGAAAATTAAAGAAAAGTAGGTATTATCTTTTCTGTCAACCATGATGGCAAAATGAAAGTGATTTGGGGCACATGTAGGGACAGTGGGTGACAATATGGAGTTCATCTAGCCTCTGCTGGGAATGTGAGTGCCCCACCCTCCCTGGGCAAGTTCCTAAATTCCAAACCTTGAGTTTCCTTGTCAGTAAAATCATATGAATAACATTTATGTCCAAGGAAAATTGTTAGTATATATAGAATGACATTTAGCAGCCATCACAGTGGCCCTTTTGAATAGTTAACTGCAGGCTTGTAGAAATAGAATTAGTTCAGAGTAGAATAAGTCTGGGCGTCTTGCTTTTCCTTTCAATGTTCCCTATTCTCACAGTGGAGATTGTGGACTCGGTGGAGGCCTATGCCACAATGCTGAGAAACATCTTTGACTTCAACGCGCTGAAGGAACTGCTCTCCGGCCCAAACCGACTGAAGATCCGCATAGACGCCATGCATGGAGGTACAGTCGCATGGATCTACAAAGACGGGAGTGTGGGGGTGGGGCGCTCTCTGCTTCGTGTGCACGATGCCTTCACAACCTTCTCCCAAGCCTGTCAGGGCTTAAACAGAGTTACCTCACAAGCAAGCATTTCAGACCTGTATTTACACAGTTACCAAGTCTCACTGTAGGCGTGCAGAGTGGTAGAGATGTCCCTCATGGTAGGCGGGAGTGAAGGTCAGGGTTTTCACATTAAACCCCGGGCTTTGAGTCCCTTGCAGCTGCTGTGGATCCTCTCTGTCCCTCAGCAAGTCACTCACATTTCTTCCGATGCATCCCCACACACTCTGAAGGGTGACAGCGGCTTGCTCAATAGCTAGCTGCAGTGGCCATGTTCTTGGGCCCCATCCCCATTGCTTCTACCCCCTCCTTTTCTTAGCTGAGGGCCAGGGCAAGCTAAGGATTAAACTCAGCAGCAACGGGATATGCATTTCCTGCCCATCTGCTTCCGTGAGCTGTCTGACTGGGCCGGCAGGGACAGCTATGTCTGTGAGCTGAAGCCATGAGACTTTCCCATGTATAGATCATGAAACACGACCATATAGGTTTTCTGCCTATTCTGAAGCAATTCAAAACCATAGCGTATTTGAGTGGCAGCGGTCGGTATAGAACTCACACACTTGTCTGTGTGGTTGGGGAAGAATGCTTGTGCCTGGGCCCTTTCATGGGCCTGTGCGGAGCTTCCTGATGCACTGCAGACCACCCTGAGCAAGTCTCCTGCTGGGCTGCGGCCTTCCATTGGGTCATCGTTGGCTCTCTGGTCTTGATAGAATGAGTCTCCCTCCTTCTTCACGTGAAAGGCTTGTGTCCTCAGCTAGTCAGTAGACATGGCAGGGCTCTTTTGCACATGCTTGGGAAATGGGCAGAGACTTGGCAGATGACTCCCTTCAAAGACTGTGGTATCTGGGGATCTGAAGTTGCCCACGCCATTCTCATTCCCACAGTGTGTTCCTCTCACCCTTCAGCTGACACGTGTTTTACTAAGTTTTACGTTTTGGCCATTCATGTTTTAATTTGTTACAGTTGTGGGGCCGTATGTAAAGAAGATCCTCTGTGAAGAACTTGGTGCCCCCGCAAACTCAGCAGTGAACTGTGTTCCCCTGGAGGATTTTGGAGGCCACCACCCTGACCCCAACCTCACCTACGCTGCTGACCTGGTGGAGACCATGAAGTCAGGAGAGCATGATTTTGGGGCTGCCTTTGATGGTGATGGGGTGGGTATAAGTACTCTTAAATGATTTCTCTTGCAAGCTGGGCCTTGCAGACAGGGGGAGGAGGGGATTGCAGTTTCTACCAGACCATCGGAGCCTCCTGAGTGGCTCTCAAGGGCCTCCTATTGGACCAGAGGCCAGGGCCAAATCATTCAAAGACCTTCTTGAGCAGAAACAAAAGTCTTTGAAATGTAACCAACACGTTTAATTTCAGGCACTCGTATTTGCTGAGTGGGGGGTTTAGGTTCCAGATTGCATTTAATTGCTGTAATTCATAAGCTGCAGAAGTTGTAAATACTGGTCCTAAGGTAGGCCTCAGCTAGCCCCTGCTAGTCATTTAATCTCTACGGGTCTCCTCTTATAGCATACCCATGCATTTGTTACTACTAGGTGAATAGTGAAACTATCTATAGACAGTATAATAACCATGTTAAGAGAATTAACACTTTATTCTTTCTCCAAAATGAAAATTCTGTATATAAATTACTCCTTACATTGGTGACCACGTGAAAACCAAGAAGATTGTCTTGGCTGTGTAACCCCGTGTGTCACCAACAGTAAGTGCCCTGTTTATTACACTGACGTTTTATTTTTGTTGCTGCACCAGCGAAAAGCTACTGCCTCCTGAAGACGAATATTGTCTCCACATCAAAACTTAGGAAAGTTAAAGGGGCTCAGAGCAGACACTGATGGCGCATCTTCCAGTGCTGTTCTGACGCTGCCCCGCATATCCTCAGGTGCTGGGGTGGGGCTGTGTCTGGGCACCTCGGAAGCAGCGAAGGTGGCAGCCTTCTTTGTTGGGCCCAGTATCAGCTGGAGGGAACCATGATTTAGAAGTCCTTCTTTAAAGAAGCCTGCCTTTGTTCCTCAAAGGATGCCCAGTAGACCTGTCAAACTGCGTAAACAGCCAACATTTCCTCTCTTGTACATCCTTTCCCGTCCTCTGGGAGAGACATGATTGGTTCCAGAGTTTGGAAAGGTCTAGGAGGTTAAAGTTAGTGGCCCCTGGAGGGAGAACAGAGGGCTTAGCTCAAAGGAGGTTTGTGCTTGCACTTTAATTGAAACCAGTTCTGACTCTTGGGCACGGAGGTACCTTTGGTCCCACAGTGCTGAGCAAATCCACTTAAAAAAATCCAGTGCTTAAAACCCAGTGTGAATATAAGATCCATTTTGAATTTTGTAAAACCGCACGGTTGGTCGTTTCTTTTGTTTACTGTTTGATTAAAAGGTCTTACTTTGCATCTCCCTTCTTCCAAAGGATCGGAACATGATTCTGGGCAAGCATGGGTTCTTTGTGAACCCTTCTGACTCTGTGGCCGTCATCGCTGCCAACATCTTCAGCATCCCGTATTTCCAGCAGACCGGGGTCCGTGGCTTTGCACGCAGCATGCCCACGAGTGGCGCCCTGGACCGGTAGGTCTTCCTTCTTGGGTGTACCTGTATCAGATCACACTGTTGTTAACTATGCCCGTCACTGTGCCTGGAACATGCGTCATCCCCCCCCTGAGCTTCGACAGTGCTGCAGCCTTTCCCGAATGAGGTGTTTTTAGGTTAGGTCTTTTCTATGCTTCGTCGGCATCCTGCAGTTCCCCTGCTGGGCACTTGCCACACTATGTTCTGACAGGCTATCTGCTTGATGGGCTCCACAGCTAGGCCATCTCTTCTGCAGAGAAGACACTTCTTTCCCCACAGTTCTAGATTCGGCTTTGCAGTGTTCCTAAATATAATCGATCTATATTTCCTTGTTTCCTTTTTTTTTTTTTTTGAATGAGTAAATGCATGTTCGTGAATAAATGAACGGATGGCACCTTCTTTGTATTTAAAACATTGTTCTATGATTATTTTGCTGAGCAGTGTGCAGGCACCATGATGGAAAACATAGTGTGAGGGGGGCTCAGTAGTTAAAAACACTGCTCTTCTGGAGGACCTGGGTTCGATCCCCAGCACCTGCATGGTAGCTCACAACCATATATAACTTATGGGGAGTCCAATGTCCTCTTCTGACCTCCAAGGGCACTGCCCCTATGGTACATGTAGTCAAAGCAGCCATATACATAAAATAAGAAAGTTTAAAGAGTTATTTAAAGTAACTTCAGACTTTATTCAGGACTGATTATCCTTGCAGGCTTAAATGCAGTGATGCCTGATTTGTCCAAACTCTAAAGCAGAAAGTTCAAGTAGGTAAAATGGGGGAAAATGCATGTTTTGCAGCAGAAGAAAATCAGTGGCAAGAAACAGAGTTTTCAGATGGTCTCACGTCTGTCCACTTAGGCATTTTTTCATTTATAGAAAGGGAGCTTATGCAACCCATGGAAAACAATTAAAACTTTAAAGGTAACAAGTAACAAATGGGTGCTTTTAGAGCATGTCAGATGAAGAGCAAATGAGTAAAAGGCCGCAGCCATGAGACAAGAAGACTATATTGGTCTAGGCACTTGCAATAGTAGCTAAGCTTTACAAGTGGTCTCTTGTCCATGTCAGTAAATATTTTATATGTTAGATTAAAGTCATCCAATTCTTATTAGATGCTGTCAATAGCCCCACTTTACTGGTGGATGTCAAAAGATCAAGAAGGCTGTTAAAACTCGACTGGTAAGTGGGTATATCAGGATTTGAACACAGAGCCCAAGCCCCCAAACAGTAGAGCATACAGTGTTTCCCTTTTGGAGAGGAGATTGTTGTAGAATTATTGCTGGCTTCTCTTCAGTTAATAAAGGAAGAAGCATTAGTATCGGGATGATGAATGGAGTTCTTCATGTTCTCCATCTCTTGGTCCTCCCCGGAACCCTCACTTCAAGAGAGAAGCTGAGCGTCAGGAGTTGCAGCCTTGGCTAAGACGCCACAGCTGACCCAGAGCAGCACCCAGAAGCCCATGTTTCTGCCTCCAGACCCAACATTTGAAGCTCAGAGCTAGTTGATGGCCCTGAAATGCCTTCTGTGTCTTTTCAAGAACACTTTAGCTACGATTCTTGGAAAAATTGATAGCCTGTACAGACTCAAAGCTGAAACACCTTATCTCCAGGTTCTTTCCTTATTCATTTATTTATCAGTGCTGGGACTCTGAGGCAGGGCCTTGTGCATGCTAAGCATGCTCCCACCACTGAGCTACAGATGCAGCCCTTCCCAGAGGTCTTCAGGAGTCTAAAGCTGTATAGGAAGGAGTAAAAGATTTGTTGCAGGAGAAGGAGACTGCCTATCAGAATGAGTGAGGCTGTTTGGAATGGGAGATTCTACAGGTGGGGGCGATAAGAAAGAAACACCGGCTGGAAGTTGAGTTTGGGGCTTGTGGGTCATCTGACCGTGTCACTTGCTCTGATCTGCACCTTCCTGGTGAAATGCTGGCCTCTGCGATTATTAATGAGCACATCAAAACACCATTGTGTTGCTCTTTATAGAATGCTGGTAGATGTGTTTTGTACCCAGACGCATCAGTTTAAATGTCCCAAGCCTGCTGTTTTACTACTGTTAAGCCTCAAGTACTAAACTGATCTGAATGAATCCATTCTTCTTCCTCTTGCACCTTCCTCTGAATTCATACAGAAGAGCCCCTTGTGCCCAAGTTTCCCTTTCTGATTTTCCACCAATCGTAGAATTATGTCTACCTCTAAGAAATGTTAAATGGGACCCTTGATTACAATGATGGTTGATCTTTTCCATCCTCACTTGGCCTTGCTCACAGTCCTGCTGTGATGTAACTTTGATTTCATGCCTTTGAAGGGTAGCAAATGCCACAAAGATCGCTTTGTATGAGACCCCAACCGGCTGGAAGTTTTTTGGGAATTTGATGGATGCAAGCAAACTGTCCCTTTGTGGGGAGGAGAGCTTCGGGACTGGTAAGTTGCACTCATGCTAGCTTCTTTTTTTTTTCTTCTCCCACAACTGCTGCCTTGGGGGAAAGTTTAGATTGCCTAGATCCTAGAATAGCAGTGGGAGCTGATGAACCCTAAATCAAGACAGGATTTATATATGACAACCTGGTGAAATATACACATTCAAAAAGCAGTGGGTACATTTGGACAGGAGAGCTGGCTTTCCTTTCAGAAGGCTCACAACTGCTGAGACAGGAAGTTTGGGGGCCTTCTTGGCAGCATTGGACATTGAGTCTCTAGGGATTAAACACATGATAAACACAGTTCTCTTCCCTTAGTGGCCAAGGAAACCTTAACAAATGTTTTCATTTCTAAGAAGAAATATAGTAGAACAAGTCATTTTTTTTTTTTTTTGTTTTGTTTTTATGTAAGAAAAGGTTTTGGCATGGCATTAAATCTTTCCCTTTCATAGAGCCAAGTTTTCTGTAGCAACAAGGTTATGATTTATCAGGGTTAACTAAAGGAGACCTTGAGGGTAAAACTAAGTTGATGGGTGATAAAAATGTAAAATTACAGCCTTGGCATGAGGGTCTAAGTGTGGACTATAGGTGAAAACGAGTGGCATGGAGTGATCTGGTGATCTCTGAGCCCCATTTCTCTGCTTTCCATTCTCGCCTCTGCCAGTCTGAATATTGACCTGAGCTCTGGCTTCCCTCATGACTTCCCTGCTGTCTCATTGCACCCATATCAGTTGCTCTTCCAGACATCTGCATAGGCCTGTGCTCATTTCTAGCCAGGCTGCAGGACTCTCAAGTAGTCCCACCTCTTACATTCTCTCTGTCTAACATTTTAAAGTAAAGGGGCTCATCTCTGTGGTCCTTTATTACTCTCTGATCATCTTTTAATAAAGAAAAGACCAAAACCAAGCATTTTCCAGGCCTTATGGTTGAGTGCAGCTCGTGCTGTGTTAATCAGGACCAAATACTGATCTTTCCCCCGAACCCAGAGTTTGTGGTGGGATAGACTCCAGACGTATTTTTATGAAGTTGTAAGTGGTTCACTGTTCTTGGGAGAATGGCAGCACTTCTTGATAACAAATTCACCCAATAGAATTGGGATATTAAGAAGGATAGGTGAAGCCGTGGTGACAGTGGTAACACACATTTGATCCCAGCACTTGGGAGGCAGAGGCAGGTAGATCTCGGAGTTTGAGTTCCAAGACAACCATGTCTGTATAGAAAAACACTGTCCCCCCAAAACAAAAAGAAGGACAGATAGACAGGTGAATTGGAAGGGTTAATAGTGTCCACAAAGGACCCTGGATTTTCCAGAATTCTGGGCCTTTAATAAGAGAATAGAAGGGGGCTGGAGAGATGGCTCAGAGGTTGAGAGCACTGCTCCTCTTCCAGAGGTCGTGAGTTCAGTTCCCAGCCACCACACGATGGCTCACAACCCTCTCTAATGAGATCTGATGCCGTCTTCTGGTGTGCAGGCGTACATGCAGACAGAACATTGTATACATAAATACATAAATAAATAAATATAAAAAAATGAGAGACTATAAGACAACTGCTTATTCTTGTCCTGCTTCCCCTGACGAGGGCGTGAGCCACAACATGACTGCTGACTACGAGGTGGTCTTCTCCCATGGAACTTTGGGTATCCTCCAGCCAGTCCAGGCGTGGCACCAGCCGTCCTTGTAGCCCTGCCCTCTTTCATTTTCCACACTGAGTGCTGCGCATGCCAAGTAAACACTCGGCAGCAGAGCTGCGTCTCAGCTCAGTTATGCTTTCTCATGGAAGAGAAGCTCTTCCAAGGCAGACACTATCTCTAAACGTTTGGTTTGTGTCCCTAGTGGGCCGTATCAGTGCTGAGCCAGAGAGCAGAATCAGGTTTCCTAGGGTGCACATGTGTGGAAGAATGCTAGTTTCCTGAAAACTACTTTGGAAAACTTGAATAGTCATATTGATATTAGCATCTGAAAGTTCCAGAACATTCTTGTGTAAGAGCCCTATTATCACAGTTTTACTCAAACACAGTGTGCCCACCGCCTCCTACACACACACACACACACACACACACACACCAGGCACTAACGTTTTATCCCATGGTCCCATGTAGGAAGCATTGTGCAGGATGGCTCAGAGCCCAGCAGGAGCCTATGGCACGGGCTGACTGAGAAGAGGCCTGAGAGCTAGATACAGCTGCTGTCTTGCACAGCAGCTCTTCAGGGGCTGGCAGCAGTCCTCGTACCCCGTCTTCTCCAGGCTACTCATCACTCCTTCCTCCAGCCGTTCTTCACCCCCCATTGTTGGTAGGTACCCCTCCCCAGCCTCTAGGGGCTTCTGAGTTCAGCAGTGCCTCTCATGGAAGTCACGCCCGTACTGAAGAGTGTGGGGGTGAGTGTTTCTAGTGGGCTGGACGCTGTTCTTCCATTGGTGCAGCTCACTAATGTTGGCTTTTAGGAGGCCCTATAGTGCTGTAGAGCCTGTATCAGGTTGTGTGTAATGTTTTTACCTTTCTGTCAAGGAAGATCATAATTACTATGTTTGTGGAGCTGATTGCCTTGAATGAAAGCGTCAGACTTCAGACTCTTGATTGATCCGGTTAGTTCTTAGTTACTAACCCATTCAACCAAATGTGGTGCCATCTGTGATTTTTTCCCCTTCTCCTTGATATTTTATTGTTGTTGTTCAAAAAAAGGAATATCTCATGAGACAAACCCACAGGGAGAAAGGGAAATTTTTAAACAGGTTGTAAGAGATAAACAAATTATTGAATGTCTAAGTGTGGTAAAAATTAGCCTGCACACTTGGGTCTCTAGTGTTGTGGCCAAGGGCAACCGAGCTCATGGTCTGAACTCCGGGTCCCTTGGTTAAAATCACCTTGTCCACCTACCACATCCCTTCCTAGTCAATGTTCACAATAGTTCTTCCACAGACTCTCTCAGGGTGGATGTGAGTGATCCTATAAAATGTTTGAGTTCTGTGATTTTGCCAATTGGAAGGTACTGTGTTTCTGCATTCTTCCAAGTGATGACAGGCAGTTTCTCAGGAAAGCATTCATGGCCCTTTAACCCTAATACGTATCCTTTGTGTGTTCACCCCAGCGATTTTATTTACTGCTGTTTGTGTTGGCTGCACTAGACTGTAAGTTCCATGAGGACAGTGGCTTTACCTGTCCCAGTTTCCATCCATCGTATTCAAAGAGCCTGCTGTGAGCCCCAGAGTGGAAGAGGTGTTAAGCAAATGCTGCTAAGTGAAGGAGCAAGAATACTCCTTTCTTGGCACCCTCCATTTAGACAGGTGGATTCCTGGTATCTCTTGGAGATTTGCCAGTCAATTGGGATCTTTCTACAACTGGACACCCACATTTTTTTTCTTATTCCATCTAAAAATCGGTAACATATCACACAGGAGTTATAACTTGAATTAACATATCCTGAGATTTCATTTTAACCTTCCATATTTATATTTCTTTACACCATTCCTTAATTGCTCATTGAATTTGACTGTGTCTTGATGCTAGTGGCTGGTGGGCATTTGGTAAGCAAGTTGTCTTCTTGGAGGGCTCCATGTTTCTACCTTTCAGAGAAGCCAGATCCTGGCTGTGTAATTACAGGTGTAAAATGATGGGAAGTGTTGGACCAGGTGCTCAGAGACCTGACTGATTGTATTCTGTAGAAGGTCAGGCTTTTCTCTCTTCCCATTCTACTTGCATAGCTTTGAGTATATTTCCTGTAATACACAGAGCTTCTGGGGAAGATGGCAGCATCCCATGTCTGGAGATATTGCAGGGAAACTACCCAATGGGACTAGACTCAGACCTTAGTTATATTTAACTCAGGGATACCGTTCCCTTCATGTCTGCCTCCTCACCTGTGTCTTTGTGCTCATCATCTGCAAGGATGGGAGACTTGGAACTTGGTACTTGGAACATGCTGGCATTGATTCTCTTTTGTTGGATATAAAGTAAACTTCTTGTCATCGAGGCACTCAGTGTCTCCCTCCAAAGACACCCTGTGGAAAGGAAATCCAGTTCCTAGGCAATCATGAGGCTGTGTACTAAGAAGTACTAAGCACAGAGCAGAGAACCTGGGAACAACCCCTTGAGTGTTGGAGTGGGCTGGAGAAGGCCTTCTGTGGAACCAGTTCTTTTCAGTTGAACTAGTTGAGCACAGGAAGGGAAACAGGATGGACCAACATCCAGTCAGCTGGCAAGTGGCCGTTCTGTGGCAAGCCCTTCTTAAGAATGTCCCTGAGCCAATGGTGGGTATATCACATAGCCAAGGGTGGGGTAGGAGCATGGGGGCATAGTAGCAATAGCACAGAGAGGTTAAGGGTGCCACCCTGAGTGAGGGTGAAGTGAAAGGAATTGCAGAAATTAGCCAGGCTACTAATGGTACATGGAAATTTCCAGAGAGAGAGCTGCTTGTTCAGGGGAATGGGAAGAGAAAGAGGGAAAGATGGGCAGAGGGACAAGACACTGATACTTAAGAGAGCTCCGTGTTGCCATTGGGCTGTCACCTGGCAGAGGCAAATGCCAGTGTAGCTTTTGAGATGCCCACACTAGTAAATGTAACCGAAGCCCTAAACCGTTAACTTCTGGCTCCCTCAGCAAGGGTTGACATTTTTCTTGCCTCTGACCCAGAGCACGCTCTGACTAAGCCCAGTTTGTCCTTACCACAAGGTGCTGATTAAGCTGAAGTGCAGTGACAGGTGTTGCAAGATGCTGAAAGGACAGAATTCCCAGGGGCTCAGTTAGGCCCTGAACTGGAGCAAGAATGAAGAGGCTCAGAGCAAAGCTCAGCACTATCTTTCTGCTGGCTGGGGCAGCAGTGGCTTCTCTTCCTTACATTTAAGTGAGCTTGGCTTCTTGTGCCTTAAAAAACAAAGTAAAAGAGTGGAGGAGTTTCCACAACCTAGAGGAGAAAGGGTACCGACCTGTATTTTTTTTCTCTGTATTCCCAATATATACAATGAAAGGACATTATGTTTTGAAAGCTTAATATGGTGAATGGAAAACATTACTTTCCCTTAAGAATTTTATTTTTCTCCTTATTCCTAATAGCATCTTGCATTTGTATTATAAAACACTGTACAGTTTGTAGCTTCCCAATGGATGTCTCAAAGCTGTGTGAGAGGGCAGCCTCTTCTCCATTTTTGCAAATGATGAAACAGAGGCTTTGAAAACAGTGAAGCAACTGATTTAGACCCAGATGGCTCCTGGGAACAGCAACTCAAGTTGAGATTTTTCATCTCTTTCTGTGGAAGCACAGCCATGAAAGCCTCTTAGTGTTGTAGGCACTGTGCCTTGTCTCATTAGGAACCATTCCTTTTCACTGGAGCACCGAAGGAAAGAGAATTGATCTGGCCCTCCTGAGTATTAACCTGGAGTTTTCTCCCATCCAAGGTTAATGGAACAGTTAGAGAGACTGAAGACCCCACAGGTAGACTGGAATACATGTTGATGTCACCCAGGGGAGGTGCTTTGTTTATGTGAGTGCATGATTTAGTTAGTTCCAAATAAATTAGTCAAAAGTTGGTACGATTTTTGGGTTTCATTTTCACTTCTCATAAAAAGAAAAAAAAAAAAAAACCCAAAGTTTCTTATTTAGAAGTGGAAATATCTCCATGCTTTCAGTCTAGCACCCACCAAAAAAGGAAAAAGTTTAATGTGCACTTTTTATTTATTCATTTATTTTAATTGGAAAGGAGGTGCCAGGTGTGTTAGCACATACCTCCAGTTATCGTAGCACTTGAAGGTGGAGACAGGAGAGCTACAGGTTTCTGACAGGGACACACAGGGAAATCCTGTCTGTAAAGCACAAAAGGAGCTGGAGAGATGTTCAGCAGCCAACAACACTTGCTGCTCTTGCAGAGGACCTGGGTCCAATTCCCACTACGCATATCAGATGGCTCACACCCCCTTTAAGGACAGTTCTGGGGTTTTTTATGCCCTCTGTGGCCTCCACAGGCTCCCAGCATGCACATGGCACACATAAACACACACAGGCTCAACACACACACTCCTAAAAGTAAATCATTCAAACAACAGAATGGAGCACAGATAAATAATTCCTAACTATGATGAATCTCCAGTATATTGGGGAAGTTGCCAGAATCCTCAGAATGAGCTGTTCTAAAACATTTTTTTTTTTTTTTGTAGATGCTGTGAGAGGCAGGGGGCTTTTTATTCCCTAAAATAACAATAAAAGCAAAATTCTGTAGATAATGAAATTATGTAAATATTTCCAAAACATAAAGCCTTACAATGCACTGACTCTAGTCTATAGGCTTGCAGCATCTAGACTTTGAGATGTCACTTCTTGTCCTGGTTGGTTTTTGTCAACTTGACGTAAACCTAGTCATATCTGGGAAGAAGGAATCATAACTGGGTAAACGCCTGTACTAGATCGGCCTTTAGGCAAGCTTGTAGGACATTCTCTTGATTGATGATTAATGACTGGTGGGAGAGGCTGAGCCCACTGTGCCCTCCCTGGGCAGATGGTCCTGGCCGCATACAAAAGCAGACTGAGCAAGCCACAGGAGCAATCTAGAAAGCAACATTCCTTCAGGGCTTCTGCTCCAGTTCATGCCACCAGGTTCTTGCTTTGAACTCTTGATCTAGCTTCCCTTCATGCTGGACTACAGCTTTCCTCCTTACAGCATGGTGTTTATCAGAGCCAAAGAAACCCTAATTTCTAAAAGTTACATCTATCAAAGAAAAAAATGTTGGGATGAAAAACTTTATTTTTTGAATAAAAAAGAGAAAGCATTGGAGTAGATGAATTAATTTACTTGCTTATTCATGTACACATTTATAGTTCCTTGATAAATTTCACATGCTATGCTGCTCATCAGAACTAGTTTAAAAGATAACAAGTCCGTAAGAAGTACTTACTTAGTGGGGAAAAAACAGATAGGTGGGGGCTCAAGAAATATGGTTATCAGACCAGAGGTCTTGCTTGGGTTGCTATGGGGGAAGAAAAACTGCTCACACTGCTCAAAGTTGGGACCTACTCTCAAAGAGAAGATGATATTTTAGATGGGTCTAAAAGGAAAGGAAGGAGAAATACTCCTTAACGTGTCCACAGAGTAGGCAGCATCATTCCAGATACTCTAAAGCACCAAGAAAAACAAGACCAGGTGCTACAGCAGTCATATACAGAATTAACTATGTCAGGTGCGGTGGCCCACACCTGTAATCCCAGCACTCAAGGAGGCAGGGGCAGGTGGCTCTATGTTAGTTCGAGGCCAGCTTCATCTACAGAGTGAGTCCATGACAGCAAAGACTACACAGAGAAACCCTGTCTCGAAAAAAAACAAAACAACAACAAAAAGATTTCACTATGTGGCAGTATGGGAAACGATTCTAAAAATCATGTCATGTGGAATCCTCAGAAAATAAAAAATTAGCTCACTGTGGTGTATACTTTGTTTTGATATAAAAAATTAAAATGATAAAAGTGTGTTTTGGCCCATGGCAGGCTTCTAAAAAGGGTCTTTAAACTCACACACATGCACACACAATGAAAGGGGGGGGGATTTCTTAATTTTGGTGAAGACTTTTTGTGGTTTTTTGGATTGGTTTTTTGAGACAGGATCTCTCTGTGTAGCCCTGGCTATCCTGGAACTCGCTCTGTAGACCAAGCTGGCCTTGAACTTGGATATCAGTCTGCCTATGCCTCCTGAGTGCTGTGAATTTAGCAAGAACCTCACAACAAAATGAAGGATGTGTTACAGTCACAGTCCTTACTGGCTTAAAGAAAGCTGTCCTAGAACAGGCTTGTTTGCAGGGAGTAGCTTCCTTTAAGACTGTGATATTTTCTTCCCAGTTGCTTTTCAGAACAGTAGCGCCAATGCACACATCAACCACATTGTATTAGAATCTCATTTCCACTATGCTTCCCCTAATGCCCAGGGCTTTAAATTTTAAATTTGTGGCTGTTTGTGAAGCAAGTACCACTTGCTCATTGTGGTTTAATCTTCTTAAAGATGTCATCCTTTTGTTACATTAGTTACAAAATAATTGTTTTTGTGTGTGTGTGTGTGTGTGTGTGTGTGTGTGTGTGACTTGCCTGTTGTATCTTTGGTGTATTTTTTATTTAGATCTTGCTTTCTTCTTATTAATAATATTCTTTGTAAATATCTGTTTTACAGTTGTAAATATGTAGACTTTTTAAAGTGTATCAATGATTTTTAATTTTATCTTTGTAATAATAGGCATTTTTAAGGTAACTAAATATGTTAGTTGTTTCTCTTTATAAATAATGGTTTTACCTGTATTTATTACTCTTCAAGAGTAAAAAGAAATTTACATGTTTTCTAGTATTTAAAGGCTTTCAGTTCCCCTCTCTTTTCATATTTTTGAGATAAGGCATTGTATATCAGGCTGGCCTTGAACTTCTGATCTTCCTGCCTCCACCTTCCAGTGCTGGGATTACATCATTCCTACAAGGGCTTTAAATTTCTAAATTCGAACTGTTTTCTTTTTAAGGAACAAACTATAGTAATGAGCCAGTTACGTTAACATTATTAAAAACAATCCACCATTTTCTCAGCAGCTCAAAGTGAGACTTCATTAACTCGAGTCTCATTTGTATCTGCATCTCTCTCTGGGTGCTGTACTTTCTTCCATGGTACTTCAAGCTGTTTTAATTACTGAAAATTCATAGTAGCCATGTTTTCCTATTGTCTATTTAAGATTGATACGGGACTTTTTCTCCCACTCTAATACTTTGTAACTGATACACCAAGCTCTAACAGACCCCACAGATGCTTACTGACATCTGCCTTTGATTCCTAAGTTGTTTTTTTAAGTATTGGCCATTTATTGAATTCATGAGCTCTTCCATGTCCTGGAGCCCTCAGGAGAGCCCCTTGACTGCTTTAGCGGCCTGCTTTAGTGGGCTTGTTCTCACGGCCTCCTGAAAAGCCATGTTTGTTATTGCCACAGGTTCTGACCACATCCGCGAGAAAGATGGACTGTGGGCTGTCCTGGCCTGGCTCTCCATTCTGGCCACCCGCAAGCAGAGTGTGGAAGACATCCTCAAAGACCATTGGCAGAAATTTGGTCGGAACTTCTTTACCAGGTAAGCCAGCGTCTGGATTGGGACTGAGGGATGGCGGGGAAGTGAGCAGAGGGGTAGGCAAGGGTTTTCCTGTCTGTGATGATACTGACCCAGATTCATGCAGCTTCTTTTACTGGGGACTTTGAAGATGATTTGACCAGGGTCAAGATGAAGTCAGCTCTTAAGCCAGCCATAAAGAGCAAGAATTTTTTTTTTTTTTTAATTAGCTAGCCTAATCAAAAGAAGAATGTTTTACGAACATTTGTAAATTTACTTATGGGGTTGGCAGGATAATTACATCAAACTTAGATTCACAGAAGTGGATTTGAATTTTATTTTATTTCCTTTCTGAGTTAGGAGTTCATTTAACCTTCGTGCTCAGTTTTCTCGTTTGTAGAGAGAGGAATATTGGCTATTGAGAGGATTAAATGAAATCGGAGTCTGGAGGTGTTTTGTAAACTGTAGAGCTCAAAAAGCCTGGAAATGCTTCTTCTTAAATTCTGGAAACAACTAATGCTCGGTTCAGATCAGCTTTCCTGATTCATTAAATAGGACCACAATGGCTGTTCATCAACAAATTCATTGAACCGACATATTTTACTACCTACTTTTCTTTCCCCGAGGTATTGGCTATTATAAAGGAAACAAAATATTTAAGTACACTTAACAGTTTTCTTCGTTACCATATATGGTTTTATTTTTTCACTTAATTTTTAAAATTTTTTAAATTTATTACAATTTATTCACTTTGTATCCCAGCGGTAGCCTCCACCCTCATCTCCTCCCAAGCCCGCCTTCCCTCCCTCTTTATGGGGCAGCCTGACAGGCCACAGAGGAGGATATTGCAGCCAGTCCTGATGAGACCTGGTAGGCTGGGATCAGATGGAAGGGGAGGAGGACCTCCCCTTTCATATGTTTTTATTTTTGAGAAGTATTAAAATGCAGAGCTACAGGTATGGCTGATAGTAAAGTGTCTGTGTGGGCAGTATGTGGGAGGCTTTGGGTTCAAGTTCTAGAACCCCCATTTATTTATTTATTCATTTATTTATTTATTTATTTATTTATTTATTTATTTATTTATTTACCAATTTTTACCGGTAGTGTTTCTTACTATTTCTAATTTGCCTATTCTTTAATAACTGTAAAAACTGAATAATTGTTTCCCTGGACCTTAATATTTTTATGAAAAGGGGTAATTAGATAAAGCATTTACATGTATGAAATTTATGGATATAATTTCTCTGGACCTTAGTTGCTTTTTTTTGCAGGTTTTTGTTGTTGTTTATGTATTTTAAAGAGGGTCTCACTGTATTGCCCTGGCTGGCCTCAAACCTTAAGTTCACAGAGATATGTCTGCCTTGCCTTAACCATAAAAGGCATGTGCCACCATGCCTAGCCTTCCTTCCTTCCTTCCTTCCTTCCTTCCTTCCTTCCTTCCTTCCTTCCTTCCTTCCTTCCTTTCTTCCTTCTTCCTTCCTTTCTTTCTTGCCTTTTTTTTATAAAATGGGTGCCTTAGACTAGATGATTTTAAAGAAAAAAAAAAAATATATATATATGTATATTTTCCAGAGCTGATAGTCCATGGTCTTCAGAAAGTCCGAAAAGAATCCAACCGTAAACAACTTGAACTCATTAATCTTTTAAGAGGATTCTGATTAAATTACTCTCTTGTTGAAAGCATAAAGAGGTCTTTCAACATGAAGATTTCATGACTTCATGAAGAAGTCTTGGAAACCAATCAGGAATGTCCTCTCTGAGAGCAAGAGCACCTGGTAATTCACAGTAGCATTCATGGACTCACTAAGTCCAGAGTTTCACAAAAGCAGTGCCGTGTCTGTTCTTAGGCTCTGTGGTGTCACTCAAGTCAAGCAGACACTGTGGAAATTGCCCTTTGAATAGACCAATGAATGAGCTGATGAATGAACAGTAAGCCCAGTGGAACAAGGTTGAGCGGCGTTCAGAGCTTCACTCTTGATACCTAAACACACCTCCATACCAGAAATGTCTCATCATACTGTTACTACTTATTAACTACAACTGCCAATCAAGGATCACAGATCCCGACTTCAGAACCTGCATTTATGATTTGTTCAGACTCCACTGTACGCTCTGTACACTGAGCAACACTTCCACAAGGTTGTCTGTCGTAAGCCTCAAGACAGTTAGTTGATAAAAATCTCCAAGGATTCAACAGTCGGGACAACTAACTCTTCTTTGCTGGAGCTTAGCTCGCTCTGTCTGGTTACAAAGCTAGGATTCTTTCCATTCCAACCCTCTGTGTTTGGGATTTAAAAATCTTCTCTCCCAAACACCCAAAGGTCACAGGCTTAAAGTGCAGAAGCCTGGTTGTAATTTCTTGCTCTTTATCATTTTAACTGGGGGAAAGTGCCAGCTTCAGCAGGGAGGGGACTATTTTGTCTCAGCTTTGTAGCCTCCTGGAGCCAGCATAAGTTGGCTATATTTCTGCAGTATTCCTTGTGTCTTGGAGGTGTTATCTTGCACATCTTGTATTTGTTTTGATATTGAAACAAATGGATTCTGCCATCTTGAACCTCTAACTGTTTCAAGAGGACATGTACTGTCATGTTACAAAAAGCACACAAGTATCTTTAACTTCACAAGAAAGAGACTGAAAACCAATCTTGAAAGAAAAATAATAGTCACAGAATTTCATTTGTGGTACAGCTGTTTTCTTTTCTTGACCCCTATCACCACTTAAGGCAACCCTGCAGGCTGAATTTAAAGCAGAACACAGTCCCCACTGAAGAAGGCTGGTGTTTGAAGCATAACTTGTTAGCTTTTGGCTGCGTTTCTGGTCTCTGAAATTCTGGCCTCGCTTGAGGAAATTTCTGCGGAGACTGAAACTCTGCTCAGCCACAGTCTCATAGTGTCACACAGGTCTGAAACCCAGCCTTCGCCTTTTAAGATTGACAGGAGTTTGGACAAGAAGGACCTCAGCCATGTGCTGTTGGGCCTAGAGTTCTTTGGAGGTAACAAGAGCTGTTCGTATTCCCTCCTCTGGATATAGGGGTGGGGCAGTAGATAGTGTCTCCTGAAAGCCTTTGAAGCATCTCAGTGCCTCTTTCTGTAGAAAAGCGGAGCCAGTTCTCTGGCATTTGGAAGGCCCTGCCCCTTTCTTCTGAACTCTCCTTTCATCCCCAGCCCTCTCCATCCCTGCTGACTGACCAGCTCACTGCCTTTGCTAGCCTCCTGAAGGTAGATGGCTTCCGGGGAAGACCAAGGATAGAGGCAGTTCTGTTTGACTCAGATGCTCTGAAATCAACCAGAATCTCAACTACCTAACTTCTTCCAGGTATGATTATGAGGAGGTGGAAGCCGAGGGTGCAAGCAAAATGATGAAGGATCTGGAGGCCCTGATGTTGGACCGCTCCTTTGTGGGGAAGCAGTTCTCAGCAAACGATAAAGTCTACACTGTGGAGAAAGCTGATAACTTTGAATACAGTGACCCAGTAGATGGAAGCGTGTCAAGAAATCAGGTAGGAGCGGATTATGAGTATGTGAAAGAGATACCCCAGAGTGTCATCTCTGAAGCCTCAGGAGAGAAAAAGAAAAAGGTCCCTCAGATATGCTTCCTTGGCAGGTGTGTTTTCCTGGGGCAGTTCTCAGCTGGATTTCTTACATGTGACTCTCATGCATACTCATTTTTTGCCATAGTTCTTTGTAGCCCCCTGTGCCTCCATGCTAAAACTCTGAGCCTATATGTCAGAGGGATTTTTGCAAACTCTAAAATTATACCCAAGTTGCCATGTATGGGAAAGTCTTTTAAAAAATGTAGAAAAACATTACTGTGGCCCTAGATATCAGCTCCTCTCTCCTCAGACGTCAAAGGAGTATGATGTCATGGGCAACATTGCATGTTCTAGACTGAGAATAAGAATATGCCTTTCTAAGGAAGGCTTCCTGGTTAGAAATTCCCACCGTTGCTACCTGTGGCCACCTGACAAGGCAGTGCTTATAGCTGAGGATCTGGACCATGCTGGGTGGTGACAGATGGCTGGGGTTTCTCGTGATGGGTACCTCAGGCTATAGGCTGGTTGCCCTTCTTTCTCCTTCTCACAGTCACTCCGCACCCAGGTTCCTCTCACTTCCTCTGTTGCCTGTTGTCAGGGAATGTCTGGGAATTCAGAGCAGAGACCACAAAGGAGATGAAGGCGCCGTCACACCGTAACCTCCCTGTTTGCTTCCTCTGAGGGATGCAGAGCTGTGGCGTGCCTTTTTACAAGCCATCTGCCACGTTTTGGAGGAGATGGGTTCCGGGAGTCACCGGAAGCCCCTCTGTAGAGGGTAGTGGATGGACACGGGCCTCCTCACAGCCACCTTCAGTGCCCAGTTCTAGCAAGTGCCATATCCTCCCACCTTCAGCAAATAGGAAAACGCGGCCTCAGTCTGGACGATTGTAACTAGCAGGAGGGAGGAGACAGCAGCCCAGAGGATGGCAGAGCTGCAGAGGAGTTGGGTAAAGCCTTAAGAGCAGAAGTTCAGAACACCCAACTCCGCAGGCACCTCCTCCACGAAGGAAGGGGAGGGCAGGGGCCCAGTGGGAAGCTGGAACTGTGGTCTGTGCCACAAGGAAGGAGACAGCAGTGCCGCTCTGTGAGATGAGGAAACCAGGGCACTTAGCAGGAAGATGGGGCAGGAGAGAAAATGCTCTGAAGTAAACATAGGGAGATTTGAGAAGCGTCAGGCTGCAACTTGGGGATGAGGGCGACCCTAGAATATTTCCAGAGAGTAAAACATGCTGAGTCGAGGTGACTGTGCCCTCGGCGTTGACTAGCCAGAGAACACACCCTGCGCATTCTGTCTGCTGGCCTCACCGTGAATCTAGAGAATGGCACAGTTGGAACTGTGAAGTAGTGGCAAACACCAGGAGAGTAGAGACTTTCCTTCTGGCGAGTCTTTGGCATCATGCAAAGCCCAGACAGACTCATAAAGAATGAAGGGCTCTCAGGCAAATGCCTGCTGTAGCCATTCTTCCTCACTGAAAAATATCTCGAGTCTTCAGTCTCTCCCTAAGCAAGACGTAAGATGCTGGAAGGGAATGAGAGAAAGGCCCTGCACCCACACGGACCTCACTTTGAGTTACCATCATCATGATTGACCCCTCGATCTTGCTGGGTTAGTATGAGCACCCGCTCCTACTGTCCAGGGCATGTGGCCCCTTTTCTGAGATTCCTTACCGGTGCTTTATAAAGAGCGCTTCCTCTCATCTGCCTGTCGTTCCCTCCAGAGCCGTGAGTCAGATTTTTGCATCTAGCAGCTTATTTATTAAGCTTCAAACTGAAACGACCAGTCCATGAATCACAGGGAAATGGGCAGGGGAGAGAGCCTCATGGCATCCAGGATCGCCGAGATTGTATCTCCCAGATGACCCTGGAGATGCTGCCGCGGCTTCATTAGTTAAACCTCTTCGTCTGGATGCAGTGAGAGGCTGATAGGATGCAGCCTCACAGGGCTGGGTTGCTGCCATCTATCAAGGATCTAATCCTCCCACGGATAAGATTAGGTCTCCAAATGGACAACTCACGGCCTGCCAGATTTCAGTCTCCCCTTCAGCATTCAGGGGGAAGAAAAATCCTCTGCTTATCTTTTTCCAGGGCTTGCGGCTTATTTTTGCAGACGGCTCTCGCATCATCTTCAGACTGAGCGGCACCGGGAGTGCCGGGGCCACCATTCGACTGTATATTGATAGCTATGAGAAGGACGTTGCCAAGATCAATCAGGACCCCCAGGTAATGGCCAAGCCCTGCACCCTGATCCGTGATTTTGGTTCGAGGTGTTTTCGTGGTCTGCTGAACCTGTGACATCACTGCCAGTTCTCCAGGACCCATGTGGTCACCCGCTGTACTTGCTTTCTCCTTTGTCTCTTTTAGTGTGTTAGAGCAAAAATGACCGATAGCAACCACAAGAATAATTAGCTTTTCTGAACATTGGCTTTTTACTAAAACCATTGCATAAATATACTCAGTTAATTGTCTCTCCCGACCCAGTGTGTGTGTGTGTGAGAGAGAGAGAGAGAGAGAGGGAGAGAGAGTGGTGTAGCTATCACTCCCTACTATATTTGGCAGAGTCAGGGTCTTTCACTGAGCCTGAAGCTAGGCTGGCAGCTAGTAAGTGACCCTTCTCTGCCTGTGCCCCCACACAGTGCTGGGGTTCTAAGTCTGTATACAGCTTGTTTTATGTGGGTGTTGGAGATTTAACTCACAGTAATGCTTATGGAGCAAGCTCCCTTACCTGCCCCAGCCCCTATTCATTTAATCCTCACCTTAGGTAGACTGTTGGTCTCCCCTGTATTGACGAGGGTGTGGAAGCACAGAAAGGCAGCTGGCACTTCCAAGGCTTGTGCTCTATGCAGAAGCAGTTACATGAGAATGGATCTTTTTCCTTGTATGATGTCCGGCCAGTCGTTGATCATGCAGTGATCACCTGCTCCGACAAAGCATTTACTCGTTCCAGCTTTGTGGGGGTCAGGGACAAGCAAGGACAGGCAATTGTATGTGTCTTCATGGAAAAGCCTACTGACTTAGAGCCTGGTGGGCTAGAGTCTGTAGGAATGAACATGGATCGTGGATTTGAGGATAGGCATCAAAATGAAGGCTCGAGGAGGGCCCGGGGCGCACCTTGGAGTTTCCCCAAGTGTGTTCTTCACAGCACTGGTCCTGACAGATGTTCTCAGTCAGCACTTTAGGTCTACAGAGTGTGTGGGAAACAAGGCATGTTTGCTATATCGGTGCCTCACGGCTAGTGTTGTACCATAAACGCTTGGGAAGACGTAGACGCTCATTTAAATGGCATCTGCTGAAGAGTTCAGCAGACACTTTCCAAAGGCCCAAGAGGTATATGAGAGGAAGCCATGTTTATTCATAGGAGAAAGTACAAGTCAAAGCCAGGGTAAGCTGCAACTCATTCCAGCCGATTGGCTGTTGACAAAAAGACCAAAGACACTGGGGACAGGAAGCATTGGTATGGCAATTTTCCCAAATGTATGAACCCCCTCACAAACAGAAACAAATCACAGAGGACTTCCATGTGGTCAGCAATCTTTGTAGGCCTGTCTGTCCAGAGAGACTGGAGCTTTTATGTTGAAGAGACGGCAGCACCTCCTAGCCTGTGGCTGTGCAGGCGTGCTCGTGGGACCACGTGTGGGTCCAGCTTCCTTACTGTCGTCAGATGAAGAGATGAAAGTGTAATGAAGTCAAAGCATGCACAATTACTTCGTCTTACACCTAAGTGAGCCCTGCCATTTGGAGCCCACGTGGTGAACTTGGAGAACACTCTACCGAGCAAAAGAGGCCAGGCCCAGAGGGTCAGATGCTATATCAACATATTTATCTGCAGAGGCTAAAAAGAAACAGTTCGACTCAGAAACAGAGAGCAGGGTCTTTAGCAGGGGCTGGGCGGGGTCAGGAAGTGTTAGTTAAAGTGTTAGTTAAAGGAGACTTACAGTTATGTAGGGTGTAGGAGTTCCGGAGATCTCAGAACCACTTAGTGCCTGTAGTTAAGATAATACTGTACTACATTCTTAAGTTTTTCTGAGAAGACATTGCTTATGTCTTCATTTCCATGTGAAGAGATGGGATATGTCAATTAGTTTGGCAGTAGTAATCACTTCACCCCACAGGTCGTGTTGGGAGCTGGGAGTTTGGCCTTGATGGTAAAGTGCTTGCTTACCATTCGTAAGCCTCACCATCCTGCAAAGACCCAAATTTTTAAAAATTACACTCCATACCTTAAATATAAACCAAATTTTATGAAAAAGAAATGAAACAATGTGTTGTCATATGTACTTTTGAACAAACCCTCTTTTCTTTTGGTACCTAATAAAATCTGTAAAACTCAAAATTGGAGACTCCTGGAGTTGGAGAGATGGCTCAATGGTTAAGAGCACTGGCTGCTCTTCCAGAGGTCCTGAGTTCAATTCCCAGCAATCACATGTTGGCTCACAACCACCTGTAATATGATCCGATGCCCTCTTTTGGTATGCAGGAAGACATCATACTCATATACATAAAAAATTGGAGACTCCTAGTGTAGTGGGTTTAAGCATAGGGGTTGTAGAGTTAGTGAGGTCTTATTTTAATTCCTGTCTCTGAAGCCCTGTGCACATGGGTGACTCGTTTCACGTTTGTCCGTCTTGGTTTCCTTGTTTATAAAATGGAGCAGTGCTAACTTTGCATCATTGTATGGATTTGGGGAGACAGTGAATTTAAAATGCTTCAGCACCTGAACTGGCACCTAAGATCAGCTTTTAAGAATGACCAGGTCGTGGCTGGAGAGATGCACACAGGTTAGGAGCCCTTGCAGCTCTTGGAGAGGACGCACGTTCAGCTCCCAGCAGCCGTGTGGTAGCTCACGACCATCCATAAGGCCAGTTCCAGGGAATATGATACCTTATTCCGATATCCATAGGCACTAGCGTACATACATACAGGTGAAACACCCAAATGCATGAAATAAAAAAGAAATCTTCAATTAAAAATGAAAAATCAAACAAAGCAGTTCAAAATGAGGTGACAAAGCAGGTAAAGGCAGTTGCTACCAAGTGTTATAAAAGTCTTATGTTAGGGCCCCAGAAGCCTCATGGTGGAAGAACTGGCTCCTGTAAGCTGTCTTCTGACCTCCACATGTGTGCTCTTGTAGGCCTGTGCCTGTGTGCTCATATATGCCTGCATACACACACACACCAAGAATTAAAAATAAATAAATAAAACGACTCTTATAGTTGCTCATTTTCAAATTTTTGACCCTTAGTTTTTCATTGTAAAAAAAACAAACTGTATCAACCCTTTTTTTTTTTTTTTTTTTTTTAAGTACACAGTTTAGTAATACTGTGCACATTTGCATTGTTCCCAGGAGAGCCTCAGATCCCAACCTTTCCTTGTGGCAAAGCGGAAACTTGACCTTTAGGAGGCAGCCTGGTTTCTCTGTCAGTCCTTGTGGCTAACCTTCTGCCCTCGGTGTCGGAATTAAACTAGATAATTTGTGTGCAGGTGCTTTTGTTAATAAGGAGCCAGCAAGGGCCTGCTTCTCTTTCATAATTTCTCCAGGAGCCAGGTTCCAGCTTCAGTAATCTCCATACCCTTGTGTGGTTTTGGCATCCCTAAAACTTGAACTGAGGGCCCTGGAGTCCGCACCTCCAGGCCCTTAAGATAATAGAGAAAGAGAAAAGGAGAAAGGTGGGCATGTTTATTTCTTTTTATCTTCGAGACAAAAGCCTGGCACGTGCTGGACAGATGGAATGAAAAATACATTTCTTCTGAACCTAAATTCGCAGGATGGATGATCACACAAAAAGCTTGGCTCCCCCCTGTGCCCACAGACACCACCAAGCAGCTGGGAAGTGTCTGCCTTTACCCTGTAACTGCTGTGTCTCAGCCCCAAGGGCAGCGGGCGTGCATGCGGTAGTCTCAGGAGGTGGAGCAGGCTCTCCCGGTTAGCACGATTTGGTGTGGATGAAAGGCAGTAATCGGCAAGCAGAGGTCCCGTTCTGGGCCGTTTGTGTCCAGTCACTCCCCGCCTCGGGCATGGTGTGGAATCAGTTTCCTGCCCTGTGAAACGGGTAGTTTAACTAGATTAGTAGTTTTGTCTAATATCAAAGATGATTCATTTTAACAGCAGGATCCACACACACACACACCCCACACACACCCCCTGCTGCCTTGAGTGAAAGCGAGCTGAGGGGGGCGTGTCTGAAAGGTCTCTTTGGGTGCAGCGTGAGGATCAGCTCAGAGGAAGTGGAAGTACCCAGTTAAGAGAGAGAGCGGTGTTTTAGAAGGAGTAATGGCAGAACATTGGGGACAGGTGGCTACCATGGTGCAAGATTCACTCTTGAGTTTTAGGCAGCCCTGGTGAGGCCTGATAGGCTAGGGTCAGATGGAAGGGGAGGAGGTCCTCCCCTGTCAGGGGACTAGGGGAGGGGCATAGGGGAGAGAAGAGAGAGGGTGGGTGAGACTAGGAGAAGCAGCGGCTACAGCGGGGATACAGAGTGAATAAATTGTAATAAATACATATTTTTTAAAGAGTCTTTTAGGCTTGGTGGGGTAAATGCGGGAATGTGGAGAGGAAATATCGAGGGTGGTCAGGTTGCTTGCTTTGCAGAGCAGACTCTGGAGTTGCTTCCCTGAAGTGAGGGGTGCTGGAGCCAGGCTTGGGCTTGCATTTTATACTTAGATCTTCAGGCATCTTGGAGAGCTGGAGTAGGAGATCAGGCTGGTGGACCAGGGATCTGTTTAGAAAAGTGACGGAAGAGGTTCTTCCCCTTGCGTTTCTTGCAGGTCATGCTGGCGCCCTTGATCTCCATTGCTCTGAAGGTGTCCCAGCTCCAGGAGAGGACAGGACGTACCGCACCCACTGTCATCACCTAGAGAGCTGGCCGGAATGTGGCACGTCCCTCCACCCATCCCTCCACCCAGGACCCATCCATGCCACCTGATCGAAGAGCACGGACAGAAACAGTGTATTCGCCTGGGCTTTTTAGGCCTTGACTTTTTTACTCCCCACTCGATAAACAGCCGCTTGTGAGGCACTGCCACTGTATGTGGGAGAGGGAGAGCAGGCCTAGCGTTCACACCCCTGTCTGCTCCTTCCCTTCCCAGTTGAACTGCACCTGTGTGGGCCTTTGCCTCCCAGCACGAGGTACTGTTTACACTACAGTGTAAAGTTCTGGAGGCTGAGGGTCAGCAGTGAGGCCATCTCCTGTCTGCGGGATGTGCCTGTAAAGTGATGTTGAAGTCCCTGCTCCACTGTGAAAGCCTTCCCATTTACTGTTTACAGGTAACCCAGCGTTGCGGTTTCTGGTGCCTTCTCTCGAATCAGTTTTCCTCCGAGTGAGATGTGCTTACCTACAGGTCTCTGTGTTATTTCGCAGCACTGTCCCATCTGCACAGATATTTGGGATATTAAAGCAGAATGTGCTACTGCTGAGTGTTGTCTTCTTCACTCTTACCTACAAAGAGAGGAAACAGACTCTCTGCCTTGTTGGGGGTGAGGGGGAGATTATATTTTGTTTGAGGAGGGGATTGCATTTTGTTTGGATGTCCTAGCCAGAAAAACATTGATTTCTGAGTAGGTTGAAAATCCTTAGACATAGGAACTGTAATTTCAATCACATTAGTACAGTGACCTCTGGATAATTCCCAAGATTATCAAAGAAAGCTTGGTGCATTGACTGGGGAAAGAGGGGATTGTCAGATCTGGTGGATCTAGTAGAGCAAAGCCATATATATATGCCTTTTAATGCTGGCCTTCCCAGACCCGCAAAGGGGCAGAAGCAGAACCCTCAGACTCCCAGCCCACAGGATAACACAGAAGTTAAAAGCATAGACTTTGAAGCAGAGTGACCTGGATTTGAATAATACCTGAGACTTCAGGAGATCTTTGGATATCATTCCCCTTGTCCTCAAAGTGGGAGATGAGAATAACTCTAACTTTGGTGCCCTGGGGACCATTACGTGCACAAACCTGTGAAAGGCAGTGAGCACAGCATCTAGCTCTCCTATCTAGTTGTCAGACAGGCAGTATTGTGTTGAGGAGCTCTTTCTAGATTTAGAGAAATACAAGCTATGTATTTGTAACTGATTGTAACTAATATTTACAATTCATTTCATGATTTGCAAGGATCTTGCAACACAAAGTTACTTCGCTGCATTGAAATGTTCCAGAAATGGCTCCGCTCTGCATCCCTCCACCCAGCAAGGTGGGCTTTCCATCATAGGGGACAGAAATCTTTACCCTTGTGTGAGACTTCCAAGATGACCAGATTACAGTGGGGTCAGCCAACAGCTGACCTTCCTCGAAGATGCTGGTGGTGAATGCGTGGTTCTGTAGCACGGACTACATTCCAGGCACTGTTTGAAGCGCTTGCCATGTGTTTTGTAAATGCCCAGTAATTCCATTAGAAAGGTACCCTGAGTAATCCCCATGGTACCGGTGAGTCCCAGCTCCCCACCAGAGTCACCCCTTGGAAAAGCATGGGTGCCCCCAACCAGCACAACTCCACAGTTCACCAGTGCTCAGCATTACCATTTCTAGAACATTTCTAACAATGGGAAAAGGTGTGAGACATTACTTATTAAAGGCTGATAGAGTGCACCCAGGTTGTTAGGAGACTGTTAGTTTAACGCTACTGTTTCCCAAGAAATCTCAGCATCTCTGTTGGTCCTGGCCCCATGTCCCCAGCTGTAATGGAGTTACCATCCATGACCACAACTGGTGGATATTGGGGGAGGGAGGCGGGCAAGACAGTAACAGCCTGGGGATGGAGACCTCAGGTGGCTGTGAGCATGGAAGAAACAGACTCCTAGAGATAACTTCAATGAGACAGCTCATTTAATTGAGAGGAATAAAAGCTATTAAAACCTTTGGAGGGGGAGTAGGGTCTTATTGGGGTGAGTGTGTATCATTGGCTGGGGCTGGGGTGCTCAGGATGCCTCATTTGCATAAGGGGGAATTCCAGGTGCTGCTGGACATTACCTTTTAAGGGGAAAGGAAGTTTAACCTGGCTGCCAAAGCGAGCAAGGGTCAGAGCACAGGGCAGGACCAAGGTTGGAGAGGGGGTAGCAGACCTACTGCTGACCTCAGGGTGAGATTTCTGGGGTTTGGACATGTGGGCATGCCTGACCCCACCTTTTCTCCAAGCCAGCTCCCCCACCCCACTCCCAGTCCCATAGATCCCTGGCCCCACAATCTGCATGAATCAGTCTGCCAGGAAATTAGTACTGGTTAAGGGTCAGAGGAAAGAAATGGTGTGTAGCATGTATCAGTGCCCTCACACTGCCTGTGGGATTAGCTGGGAGATCAAATCCACCACAAGCAGAATGCAATGAGTTAGAAGAGCAATACCTGCTGTTGGCACAAATATTCTATTTCAAGTGTTGAGAGGCATGCCATCCAGAAAACCTCCAACCAGAAAATTGTTATCCCCATGTTAGCCAGCCAAGCTTAAACAGATGTTTAAGGGCCCTGCCTTGGGTTCTCAGCTACCATAAGCAGGAGCTAGCTTCTGACATTGTGTCCTGTTTGTTCTCCACAACTCCCCGTCTCTAGAATCAGCCGCAGATAATCCCAGTCTTGCAGCCCCTGGGATGGCTTTAAAAATGTCCGGCTTGTGGGCCTGCACCTCCCCCTGGATAGCACATCAGAGCTTGCCCTGGTTGGGGGGGTGGGGAGCGCAGGTGAGCTGGTCTCCTGGATGTGAGCAACAGAGAGTTCGTCCCACTACTAGTCTGCCATGAGGTGGAGTGCTCGTCTCTTGACACCTGCAGCAATTGGGAGAGCTGACCCTGAGGTCATGAGAGAGGGAGAGCTAGGGCTGGCCCCAAGGGTGTGAGAGCAGGGGAGCTGGCCCACCCCCTTGCCAGCTGCAGCAGGTGGGCCTTGCCCCTCCGAAGGACTGCACAGTGGAGCTGGCTCTGGTTGAAGGCAACACAGGTGAGCCAGCCCGGAAGGTGAGAGTGGTGATCCCTCCTCACCCCTCCCCTTCCGCCAGCACACTTCTTTACACCTGCAGCAGTCAGGGGAACTGGCCCTGGGGTCATGAGAGTGGGTACAGCACTCAGGAAAGCAGGCCCTGCACCTCATTCGGGCAGCACAGTAGAGCCAGTCCTGGTGGAGGGGGCACAGATGAGCTGGCCCAGAGGGCAAGAGCATGAGAGAGCTGGTCCCACCACTCATCTGGCATGAGGTAGCATGGCTGTGGGGGTGATGGATGCCCTCTCCCCCCACCCCCCTTGCCACATGCAGTAGCCAGGAGAACTGGGGTCATGAGAGCAGGAGAGCTATCTCTGTATCCTCACAGGCAGTAGTACTTGGGAGATTGGGCCCCGCGTCTCACCTGGGCAACACAGTGGACCTGGCCCTGACATCAAAAGCACAGGTGAGCTATTCCTGAGGGTGTGAGAATAGGAGAGCTGTCCCAACCTCTCACAGGCCCCCATGCCTTCACTGGCCAGCACAGTGGCCCTGGCTCTGGGAGGGGCTGGTGCTGGTGAGTCAGCCCCAAGGGCGCAAGAGCAGACAGCAGCCCCTGCCTCCTGCCGATGGTGGCACTGGGTGTCCTAGTTGGAGCAGTCCTGGAGAGCTCACCCTGGTGGTGCCGATAAGGGAGAGCCAGCATGCAAACCAGCTCAGCCACCACCCAGACCCAGATCCAGGGCTCAGAGTTGGCCTGCTCCAACATCTACATCATCTGTGAACTGTTGGGACTGGTGAAAGGGGCCAGTTCTGCTGAGCCAAAGCTGCAGGATCTCCATGGCACAGGGCAACAACAGGATAACAGGGAGGAGTCCTGGTGAGGATGCCATACTGATGGTGTCAGAGAAGCCACACCACGCCAATGACTAATTACAATGAACATTTGTAACTGAAGATGGGTGGACAGAGGGGTATTGTGTGGGGCACACTGTCACACACCATGGCTTCCATGACGAGATGTTTTCTGTGCTTTGTTTTGTTTATCTTGTTTGTGTATTTTTATTCGGGGGGGGAGAGGTAGCAAGGGCAGAGGGCAGATACGAGGGGATTCGGAGATGAGAAGGAATGGGGTACATGATGTGAAACTCAAAACGAATCAATAAAATGTTGCTGGTTTGTTTCTTGTTGTCCTGTTTGCCTCCACCACAATTCAGCTGCTTCTCCTGACCCCGTTTGGCCACAGCATGGAGGCTAAACACTGAGAATGAGAGAGATGACTGGAGACTTGGCTGGGTGGCCGACCGCCAATGGGAAAGGACGGAGTGGGCCTCGGTGAGCCTGGAGGTGGTGTGTGAGAGGTCTCCGAGAGGCTGGCCTGCAGCAGCAGCCAACGCTCCACAGCCCCCAACTATGTGGCTGTTGCATCACGGTTGTTTTCTCTGGGGTGTGGTGAGAATTGTTTGGGACCCAGCTTCAAACTTCACTTTCCCCGGAGCAGCTTCCTGCTCTGATGTTCCCCAGCATGGTGACTAGACCAGGCTTCCAAGGCTGAGCCCTGCCTCAAAGAGGAGAGCAGAGGCCAGGTTCGCGGCAGCACTGTTTTCCTTTTGTTCCGTTGCCTCCTCTGCTCCAGAATCCACCCAGGAGCCCCGTGTCTGCTCAGACAGAGCTAGTCATGTTATTTAATGATCCTCCAGAAAACATGTTCCCATGTGCAGGAGACACACCCCTCGTGTACCAATCATCCGAACCCTTGAAGTAGAGTGGATGGGATGAGAGAGAGCCCACTAACAGTCTCCATTGCATCTTCCTGGGCACGGCAGGGCTTCCTGGCCTTCTGGCTTCACTCCCCCCATTACCCTACCTGGGTTCTGCTTGATCTTTTGGATGTTGAAGCCCAAAGGCCCCTGTGACTGCCTGGCCGCTTACCCTGCCAGCTCCTTTCCCCTTTCTGCCTTACGAAACACTTGCAGTTCCCTCTAAGTGCCACGCTCCTGCCTCTAGGCCCTCCTGTCTGCTCTACTCTGCCCACTCTCGCCATGACCTCCACCACGTCCATCTCTTCCCTGTGTCTCTGATTATACATGTTTTCCCTGCAAAGCTTTTTCTGAGCCCTCGTTAACTGATGTTTTTTTTTTTTTTTTTTTTTTCCACTTCTGCCTGGAGCTCCATGGTGGGCAGAACTGCCTTCTATACCATATCCCATGGTCTAAGTTCATGCCTGGCACTTAGTAAAATTGTCAGAAAGTGTGTTTGCACTGAATGAGTGAAACCGCCTTTCACTCACAGCAGATTCCGTATGCTGTGCCTTTTCTGGCTTGAGATGTAGGGCTGTTGTAGCTTAGAGGTAACAAGTGAAGTAACCAACCTTCATGGCTTACCAAGAGCCCTTGAAAACCTTTCAAGACTGAGAGTGAAATCCCAGAGGGGATCCAGGTAACATGGGGACTATACAGCAGGGTCCCTTTGGGTAAGACTTAATTGGCTGAAGGTAGTGGCAGGCATCTGTGGGCACAGGTACCTAGGAGGCTGAGGCAGAAGGATCTCTCTGAGCATAGCAGTTCAGGTCCAGCCTGGACAAGATGGCAAGGAGGGAACAGGGGTTGGGGCTAGGGAGTGAAAGAATAAAAGGAGAATAAGAGGAGAAAGAAAAAGAGGGAAGAGGAATGGAGGGAATGGGAAAGAGAGTTGGAAAAGTAATTATTAAATAATACAATAAATTTTATTATTGCTGTGAAAATTAGGGGTCAAGTTGCAGAAGGTTTTTTTTTTTTTTTTTTTTTATTCTTACGAAAATAAGTTATTTTCCTTCAAGGAATTATCAAAGCAGGCAGGTCCAAGACCTAAAGCATTCTTTGAAACCAGTTCACGGGGAGAAACACAGGCTGGAATAAGAGGGGTACCTGGCCGTGGGTCTCACATTTCAGGCTCTTCTGGAAGGCTGGGGGCTTGCTCTTCTTGGTTCCTAGCACCAGAATGAGATGCTGCAGAGCCTTTTCATGGTGGCCCACCGACCTGGGCTTGGTTTTCATCTGATCAAGTGTTCCACTTAGTTCCATTAAGTTGGATTGGAGGGTGTGGGCTAACGACTGTTTTCCACATCTCCCTGAGTCACTCTGCTCTCCAGCTGACAGGAAAGCCCATCAGAGGAGGAGTTCTAGTGATGCTTGAGGAAAATATCTTGTCTCCACTGCCTTCTGACTATTCTACCCATGATAAGGGAGCCACAACTAGACCAGAGGAAGGAATGGACGCTCTGACGAAGAAGGACAGCTGGCCTCCTTCACCCACCTTGGGCCATGGGAACTTTCTGTATAGGATTAACCATTGTTATATAGAAAACTACCCCCAAATCTAGAGATGGTAAACCTATTCATGATTGCATTGTGCTCACAAAGTTTACAGGGCAGGAAGTCAGACAGGGCACAGTGGAGATAGTTTGTATTTGTATCAATGGCTGCAACGTCATTTGGGAGCCCTTGGTGAACAGGGCTGAATCCTCCCCTACTCTCATGTCTTCAGCCATGGGAGACTCCGTTGGGATCATGGAATCTTGTGCATTTACATGACCTCTCCATGTAGCATGGTGCTGGGTGTAGGAGGGAGGCAGGGAGCAGGTTGGAGTCCTATAGAATGGCTTTTACCAAAACCAGTTGGTTCCGTCAAGTCCTTCAAGCCAGCTCATGCTCAAGGGTAACTGAGCTGCCTTCCACATCTTCTTGAGGGGTTTCCCAAGGACATCCAAGGGGGAAATGCGTTTCACGAAAGTCACTGTGGCTATCTTTGAAAAGTATCACATTCTTACATCATACCGTCTCAATAGCAAATATACCACTCTGGGCCATGTCGGTATGCGAATGGATGTACTTTAGAAATTATGTTTCCTGAGACCATCATTTTGTCAGTCATGTAGCTATGGACGTGTGCTATGATATGCCTGTAACAGGTGCAGCAAATTAATTGTAATGCTCCTTCTTCTCACTTCAGGTTGTACTCCAGAAGCCTTAGTATGAGGTACTGGACCAAAAAAAGTTCAATTTCAGTTTAGTGGAAGTGTGAACAAAATACTATTGGCTGGGCTGGGGCTGTAGCTCAGTTAATAGAATGCTTGCCTGGCATGAACAGAGCCCTGGGTTCAGTCCCCAGCACTGCATGCACGTGTGGTCCCTTACCTGACGTCATCGTTTCTGGAACTCCAGTAGCACCTTTGAAAGCATAAGCACTTCAGTGTGTGCTCTCTCATTAAGCCTCATAACTGTGCTGTGAAAGAAGTGTCCAGTCAGCATGGCCTGTAGCCATTATAGTTGTCCCAAATTAGATGTCATTAATATTAGTGATTTTTAACCTTAATGAAAGGCCTAAAACTCTGAGCCTCTTAGAAGGTTAAAGACACAGGCATAGGCAAAGACTTTTAGAATTGTTTTTAGGATTTTTTTTTTTTTTTAGAATTTATTTAAATAATTTTTTTGTACGTCCATGCGTGCGTGCGTGCGTGCGTGCGTGCGTGCGTGTGTGTGTGTGTGTGTCCATCTATCCCTTGGAGGCCAGAGAAGCCAGGTTCCCTAAGGCTAGAGTCACAAGTGGCCATGAATGCACTGTGAGTGCTGAGAACCGAATCCTCCTGTGGAGGAGCAATGCACAGTCTTGAGTGCTAAACCAATTTTCCTGCCCCTGACAGGATTTTTAGAGTCTAGTCGGTCAGGAGACAATATTAACTATCAACAGCAATTAAATTAAAAAGCTTCATGGGCTGCTGAAATGGCCCAAGGGAGTGGTTAAAGGCGTTTGCCACATCAGCCTGAGTTCAATCCACAGAGGCCATATAAAAGGAAAAGAACAACTGCACGAAGTTGTCCTCTGACCTTCACATGTGCACCACGGTGTTGGTCCTCCTTTCCAGGGTCCAGCCCATTTGTGAGGACAGGGGGTCCAGGCCGAGGGGGTGAGAGGCGAGGGGTCATCACACCAGCGGGTGAACGCAATCCTGCAATCCGAGGGCGCAAGCAGATGCAGACTTGTTTATTGCGGAAGAGAGAGCAGGGTATGTAGCTTTGGGTGACCAATCAGGTTCCTCCACACCATCTCCGAGCCTGCCATTGGTTGTTCATTCTCTGTTGTTGGCGGACTCTCCAATGTCAGGTCCACGTGCTCTTGCCTAACTACTTCTGTCAGTGGAAGCTGCCCCAGGCCTTGAGCCCTAAGGGCCCTTTGCTGGTATACATGCATAAATAAAAAGCCTTTGCTTGCTTGCTTTCTATTTGACAGGATTAATATCTAGACTATACAAAGAACTCAAAACTGAGCAAGAAAGAGGCTAGTAAGATGGACAGACGGTTCTCAAAAGATGAAATACAAATGGCCAATAAGCATGTGAAAATGTTCAACTTATCAGTCATCGGATAAATGCAAATCCAAACTATATGAATGTTCTCTCTCACCCCAGCCAGAATGGTGGTCATATCAGAAGGTAATTGACACCGAATGCCGGCGAGGATGGGAACAGAAGGGAACCCTTCTCTACTGCTGGCAGGATGTAAAATATTCCAGCACTGTGAAAGTCAGTATGAAGGTTTCCCCCAAAAGTAAAATAAAATAAAAGTAGCTCTTCGTGGCTGGGAGCAAGGCTGGAAGCATGGCAGCACATGATGCTAGAGAGGTAGCTGAGAGTTCCACATCAGGATCTGCAGGCAGCAGGAAGAAAGACACCCTGGGCATGGCTTGAGCATTTGAGACCACAAAGCCCACCCCCAGTGACACACTTCCTCCAACAAGGCCACTCCCTGGGGACCAAGCGTTCAAATCAGTGAGCCTATGGGTCCATTCTTATTCAAACCACCTCACCAAACGAACAGATCAAGTTTATTTCAGAAAGGGAAACAGTGCTTGCTTCGTCTCGTTTGTGGCTCCTAGATTAGATAAGTATAGATATATAAATCCTGTATGTATATAAGATATGAAAGTTGAACTGAACGGTTTAGGGCAACAGAGGGGCCTGGGAGGGGGAGTGTCAGGAAAGCGGACGTGAGGGAGGGATGGGGCAACATGTGGAATGAATAATGGACATTAGGATAAAAACAAAGATGATGATGACTTTTCAGAGCCTTCCGGTCACTGTATGTGCTTTAGTCCTTACAACCCTGAAGGTATCACTAGCCCATGGTACAGATGAGACAATTAAGGCCTTGAGTTGATTACAGGAAACAACTTGACTATTTCCACCACATGATAGAAGTGGGAGTTGAACTCAGGTCAGCAAAACTCTCATTTCCAGGACTTCATTATTTCCTCTGGGAAGTAAGATTTTATTCAGAGCCAGCTGCTCCCCACTGAATTCCATGACTGGCCTTGTGCTATAATAATAATAATATACTGAGATTTTAAAAACTTTTTACGATTTATTTACTTTACATCTCTGAGTGTTCTTCCAGCATGTATGAATGTGCACCATGTGCATGCTTGGTGACTGCAGAGGTCATAAGAGGACATCAGACTCCTTGGTACTGGAGCTACAGATGGCTGTGAGTCACTGTGTGGGTGCTGGGAACTGAGCAGGGTCCCTCGAAAGAGCAGCCAGTGCTCTTAACCACTGAGCCATCTCTCCAGCTCTGTTTTTTAAATTGAAGATTTGATGCCTGTATTTGTAGCTCATAGGTGGTACTCATGGGAGAGATTTGCATGGCTGGTACTTGGGGAGAGGCTAGTTTATAGAATGCCAAATTCAAGGATCCTAGATCTTCAGCAGATAACAACCCTCAATGCGGTCAATACACAGATAGAAGGAAAGCCCTGGCCTTCTGCTATGTGTACAAGCTTCCTGAACCAGCACAGTTCCAGATACCTCCCTGGGCATAACAAGCAGTTATGCCCTAAATTTATGTTTTTATTCCCATGTCCTTAGTACAGGCAGTGTCCCCTGTACTATAAAAACTTCTGTACTGGGGAGATGGATCAATGAACAAATACCACACAAGCATGAGACCTAAGTTCAGATCGCTAGAAACCATGTAAAGCTCAGTACATGCCTAGAACTCCCAGGCTCCTTTGATGAGATGGGAGATGATGCTGGCTAGTTATATGTCAGCTTGACTCAAGCTACAGTCATCTGAAAGGAGGGAACCTCAAATGAGAAAATGCCTACATAAAATCTGGCAGAGGAGCATTTTGTTTGTTTATTTGTTTGTTTGAGACAGTGTTTCTCTGTGTACCCTTGGCTGTGCTGGACTCACTTTGTAGACCAAGCTGGCCTTGAACTCACAGAGATCTGCCTGCCTCTGCCTTTCCAAATGCTGGGATTACAGGTGTGTGCAACCGAGCCTGGCTGAGGAGCATTTTCTTAATTAGTGATTGATGGAAAAGGGCTCAGCCCATTGTGGGTGGTCCTAAGACCACCTGGGCTGGTGGTCTTAGGTTCCATAAGAAAAAAGACTGAGAAAGCCATGAGGAGCAAGCCATGAGGAGCAGTAAGCAGAACCCCTCCCTCTATGGCCTCGGCATGAGGTCTTGTCTTCAGGTTCTTGCCCTGTTTGAGTTCCTACCCTGTCTTCCCTCAGTGATAGATTATTACCTCAAAGTATAAGCTGAAATAAATCTGTTCCTCCCCAGGTTTCTTTTATCATGGTGTTGCATCATAACATTAGTGGCCCTAACTAAGACAGAAATTGGTACCAGGACTGTGGGGTATTGCTATGACAGACCTGACCATGTTGTTAAGGGAAGGGTTGTGGAAGGACTTTGGAAGTTTGGGAGAAGCCATTTAATGTTCAAAGCTTCGAGAGCTGTTCTATGGGAGCCAGGAAAAGATAGGTGTATGCAGATGATGAGGGCCTGGCTTGTGAAATTCCAGAGGGGTGTTTGAGAGTTACTTAAAGACTCTATCGGAGCTGTTGCATATTTTGAGTTAAAAGTGGTTCTGGTTAGCTGGGTCTGAAGAATTGGCATGTGATTAACAAGAGACCAGAAGTAAAACCTTCCTTTGCGTTACTGGGACAATTGATGCTGGTCAGCTGGAGCTAAGAAATGCCGTGATTAAGAAGAGACCAGCATTACGAGGTGAAATCTTCTGAGAAGTGTTTCCTGAGAGTCAGCGCACAGAAGGCGCATTCCAGAGGTGGTCAAGGTTGTACTTTGACCTGGCAGCTGAAGTTGGTAAGAGTCACCTTGGTGGTAATGGGTTTGAAGGCATGAAGGGGTCATGGAGAGCAGCTGAGGCTTGGCACAGTGAGAGACCAGGAGAGACCGTTGGTGAAGGCGCAGTCTCAGTGGCAGTTGAAGGCCCAGGGCTGAAGCAGTTCTGGAGAGAAGCTGAGGTTTGACACCGTGGAGAGTGCCCAGGAGAGGCTGTCGGTGAAAGTGCTGCACAGTTGCTTCAAGAAGACCCCAGCATTTTAGAGATGATGGTACCAAGAGATGACCACCTATAGCAGCAATGGCTGAGGGGACCCAGCTAAAACCTAGAAGACATGCTGTGTGTGCGGCAAAGCGTGGACCCAGAGAAGTGACCCAAACCCTTTGGAGGAGCCCAGAAGATAGTGGATTCCAGACACTAGGCACTGAGTTGGTCACACAGTTGCAATTCAGTGTAGCTTTGCTTTGTTTGTGACTATACCCTGATTCTACCCTCTGAAGGCGAAAAAGCACTTAACTTATTATTATTCTTTTTTTTTTTTTTTTTTTTTTTTTACAGGAGCTCACAGTTGAGAGATTGAACTTTTAAAGAGATTTTAGAATTTTACAGAGACTTTGGCTTTTAAAAGAGACTGAGTACTTTAAAGAGACTGGGTTTTTAAGTGTTTGAATTTTTAAGGACTATAAGACTTAAAATTTGGAATGTTTATATTGTAATGTTGATATTCAAGTATAATCTTGGGGATGGACAAGACAGGAAAGGTAATGGCTTACCAGTGATATGTTTATGTGTGTCAAGTTGACAAGGAGTCAATTGTGCTGGCTACTTTTGTCAACTTGACATTAGGTAGAGTCACCTGAAAGGAGGGAACCTAAAATGAGAAAATGACTCCATGAGATCCAGATGTAGGGCATTTCGAAAATCAGTGATGGATGGAGGAGAGCCCAGCCCATTATGGAGGTGCCACCCCTGGGCTGGTGATCTTGGGTTCTATAAGAAAGCAGGCTGAGCAAGTTGTGGGGAGCAAGCCAGTGAGCAGCACCCCTCCATGCCCTCTGCATGAGCTCTTGCCTCAAGGTTCCTGCCCTGCATGGGCTCCTGTCCCGCCTTCCTTCAGGGATGGACTGTGGTGTGGAAGTGTAAGCCAAAATAAATCCTTTCCTCCCCAACTTTCAACATAGTAATTGTTAACCCCAACTGGGACAGAAGTGAGGCAGAGACAGAAGAATCTGTAGAAGCCCATGGATCAGCTAGCATAGTATACATTGTGGTAAACAACAAGAAATCCCATCTGAAGCCAGCTGGAAGGTGAACACTGTCACCCAAGGCATTCTCATCTCTGCATGTATGCCTGTGGCATGTGCACACTCACACTCACGCTCACGAACATGCATACACACAGAGAGAATAATAAAAAAAGGAAAACCTTCCGAGCAACAAAGGATTGTTTCCAAAATGTCTTTGGGGTGGACATAGCCATGGCCTCTGATGACAATGTTCAGGAACTGTCTGTCTAATGTCTGGTATAATTCCTAATCTAGATCCAGCCATGGTGATCATCTCTCAATGAATGACCCCATCACATCATTTCCACCCTGAAAGGAAAGGATGTCCTGATTCCCAGAGCCGGGTGGAAGGCAACGGTGCTGGGACTGACCAGGTTCCCTTTCCGGTTTCGTCATCCTTTACCACGCAGCATTTTTATCTTCTTCCACAGCTGCAGGCCTGGACCCCCTTCCATTTTCCGCAGGGGCCTGACTTGGTGAGTGCTGTTGTTTGCTCTAAAATCTATTCCCTGATATAAGAATGTCTTAGGATCTCCAGCTGTGTACTTTGTAAAGCAAAGTGGCTTCTGCTCCAAGGACCACAGCCAGGGCTGGTACCACAAACTACCATAATCTCATTTCCTGGTCACAGAGAACTGGACTAAAAAAGGAGATGCTGACTAAAAAGGGCAGAGAGTCCTCCGGGTAGCCTACAGCCTGTGACCTACAGCCTGCGGCTCTCCTCAGGAAGGCCAGACTCTCGGGAACTCCAGGTAAGATGAGAACAGACGTGCTTCATTTGTTTAGCTGTCTGAGAGTAAAACACACACCCTGAATGACCACAGCCCTTATCCTTCCTCAGAGATAATCTTTGGAGAAGAACTGTGTCCTGAATTACATCCCCAGGCTCTTTATTCCAGAGAAAGGCTCCATAGACATGTAGTCTGCAGAGTCAGATAGGCAAGACATATTGATATTCTTTATCTTAGGGGAGTTGAAGCCTGGCTCTGGCCCCCATTCCGATAGATATCAGGGATGTTTTTTTCTTTCCTTTTAAATTTATTCTTCTTTCATACATGGCATCCTGACCTCAGTTTCCCCTCCCTCTGTTCCTCCTACCTCATCTCCCCAAGATCTACCCCACTTCAGAAAATGGTTCTCATTGAAAGCTCACGGCAATAAAGCTTTTTAAATGAAAAGGCAGAGACATGGAAGTTTATGAAACCTGTTTGAAGTTATATTGAGCATAGGAGATTATGCCCTACACCTTTTTTTGAATCTGGCTGTCACGTAGCCTAGGCTGGCCTGGAATTCAATGTGTAGCTGATGATGACCTTGGGTCCCAGGTGCTGGCACTGCCGCTGTGCACCACCAAACCTGGTTTAATATGGTGCCGGAGATCAAACCAGGGCTCTCTGTATGTTAAGGGAGCCCACTACCAGCCGAGTACCCCCAGCCCATCACGTTTCTACTCTAATTCTCAGATTTCTCATTGTTTGAAGCATGAAGGAATAAGTGGCTGAGATCCTTTTCTGGCCTCCTAATCCATTTCCTCTTCCATGTTTCACCAGCACTTACTCCGTTCATGTTTCATTTACCCACACCTTTGTCAGAGAACTTTGTGTGCTGTGCTAATTAGTTCCAGTGCCAGGTGCCATCCTAGGGGTGTAGAAGAAGATGAGCTAAACATGCTGGAAATATATCCGTGGCTGGATATATTTTGAAATATTGCTTCAAGCTGCTATTGGGTTGCAAAGGATTTTTGTTTTTGTTTTGTTTTTCATTCTGAGGTATTCCTCTAGAATTTCAGTTGCAGATAAAATATTCCAGGCAGTTTAGGTAAGCCTTGGCTTGCTTTCCTGTAGAAGATAGAGCCTGAGTTAGAGCATGGGTTACCCTGGGTGTTTTCTGTCAGTTATGTGACGTGTGCGATGTGACCAGACCTAAGCATATAAGCATATGCCCCGTGTACTTCAAGTGGGTCTTATAAAGATTTGTCTTTATTTACATGTATGAGTATCTACCTGTACTACGTGTGTCCGTGGTATCCACTGAAGCCGGAACTGGGCTAACAGAAGGCTGTGAGCTACTACAGGGGTACTGGGTACTGAACCCAGGGCCTCTGCAAAAGCAGCAAGTGCTCTTACCCACTGAGCCATCTCTCCGGCTGCAGAGTGGGTCTTATTCTTGTCAAGGCCTGCTTGGGATTTGAAACAAGCTTGTGACTCCTTAGGTTAAGACCACACTGGCAAAGGTGCCATGCTACGGCATGAGTTTGCTCATGCTCCGTATGACAGCGCTTCAGCCCTCCATCCTTATTTTACTGAAAAGGAAACTGAGGCTCAGACAATCATTGACTTGTAAGGTGGCTCTGACTGGCAGGTAGGCGACTCTAGAGCTCCTCTTCAAAAACAGAGACGTAATCACATATCATAAAACTCACCCTCTTTAAGGTACGATGTTCACTGATGATTGCTATATTTGCAAGGACATCAAGGTGGGCATGCATGAGTCTTATCCAACTCAGGGCCGTTTTCTTCATCACCACAGTCAGCATGGTGTCTCTTAGCAGTCACTTTCCATATCATTCAGCTCCTGGTGTCCGCAAATCTACTTCTGTCTCTATGGGTTAGTCAGTGATGGACATTTCATCTGATTCAGGCTGTAAACATCTGAGTTCTGCACCTGTAGAGCTCTTATTTTAACGAAACAAGGGCCCTAGACTCTGAGGTGGGGTTGTTGGAGTCTGCATGGCAATCCTACCTACGGTGGTTGAGCCTGCATTTCAAAATTGTGTGCAACAGGAAGTTAGAGGTTGCTCTGTCCGCAGTGAGCACTGGGAACCTTTATTGCACTGACAGCCATTTATTAATCACAGTGTCCCCCTAGAGACTACGGACCATTGACAAAATGAAAGCAATCTGACCCACAATCGGAATTCCCCGTGCAAGGCAATGGGTGAAGTCTGATGGACTTGTATGCTAATTCCAAGGCTGGAGCACCTTTCTGCAAGACATATAGGTGTGTGAGCTCTTGGGCTCCTGGAATCTTCCTCACATCCTTGGGGATCAGATGGGAAGAACACCTGGCCTTGGTTATTAGGATCCTGGCCTTTGGGGTCCAAGACAGAACTCTACCCTGGCAATGGCTTTGAAGGACATGGCCCCCGCCCTTGTCTGTCAGGAAAGCATGCCTAGTAGCTTCCTCCTTGCTGTACGGCAGGATGCGGCTGCCAACCTGGCTACTTGGAATCTTCAGGCCTGCTCAGTGCTTTTTGTCTACTCACAAACACTGCTGTATTGGATCTGTTTTACTACGTTAGAGCATTGTTAGATTTTTTTTTTTCCCCTCGGAACTCGATGCTGGCATTCCACAGACCATGGTGTGAAGTGGAAGTGGGGCTCCAGGGGTCAGTGTGATCATGGAACATAGCTCACACGGCTCTGTGGTCAATCTTTGTCACGTCCAGCCTGGTCAGCAACGGGAGGAGCCTGGGCTTACAAAGTTGTGCTATGCAAGATGCTACAATATTGGAATGAAGACCAGCTCAGCTTGCTCCTAATTCTCCATTCTTCTGTCTGCGCTGACTGAGAGATATACTACGCACACAGGCACCTGGAAAGATGGAGGATCTTGGGTCTAAGCTGGATCCAAGAGGAGGCGACAGTTGTCAGTGGGGCAACAGAAGGCCTCATAGCTAATCGGGAACTTAAACTATCAGGGGCAAGCAAGAAAAGACATCTCAAAGACCCACATAGGTTGAAAAGGGGCCACAAAGGCCTTGGGGTTGGTATCCAGGAAAAAGTGGTATTAAAAGAGACAAGGGATGGTGAAAGGTACTCAAGCAATGCTTCTTAGGGGATTTTTTTTTAGGGTCTTTCTGGGGCGTTTGTGCTTGTTTCTCCAGGGACTTCTGAGGCATGAGTAGTGTGGACCGATTGCTAGAGTTAATTGTAAGTGAAGTAAATTTAAACCCAATCCATGGATATAGCCACGTTTATAAAGACATTTTTCCACCTAAAGTCCAGACCAAGGTAGACACTCACCCCTATGACCTTTCTTGGCAAAGGATGCATTCTTTTATCCTGATTCGTTATTTCACTTTTGATGAAGTGCGCTGGAGAAGACCTTGTCTTTCTTTCCCATATGACTGTTAGACAATTTAAGCATCTTGGTTACCTAAGACTGAAAGACTTGCCAACGGAGCGAACAGCAGCATCAGCCACACACTTAAGTCTCCATTCCCCCCTCCCCCCGTTTTCTCCTTGTTTTTGGTCCATGAAGACATCTCATATTTTCTTGCAAGTTCTATTGTGCTTAAAATGGCTTTACTAAGTTGAGTGCGGTGGTGCATGCCTGTAATCCTAGCACTCAGGACTATGTTTGTGAGTTTGAAGCCAGCTTGGTCTACAAGGCAAGTGCAGGACAGCCGAGGCTACACAAATAAACCATGTATGGAGGGAAAAAATGGCTTTACTATGGCTTACTGATGTGTGTGGTGCTGGGGACCAAACCCAAGGTCTTGCGTATGCTTAGCAAGTGCTGCTACCATAGTTTCTCAAACATTTTGTGGGATCCTCAGGTAGTTGGGAGATGGTTCATTTGACCTGTCATCTGTGGTCCTTTCTGCTTCCATGCTTGCTCCCTCTCTTCTAGCCTTATACTAGTCAGTGTGCTCTTTTCTTCATTTGCTTTGAGACCGGGTCTCACTATGAATCTGTAGCACTGTGTGGTCTAGAACTCAGTATACAGGTCACGCTAGCCTCGAACTCTGAGTAATTTGTGTGCCTCTGCCTCCCAAATGCTGGCTTTGAAGGGGTATAACACCAGGCCCATGGGGTCTTTAAATTTTTTTCCAGTCTCTATTTTCTCCTTGTATAATCCCTCAAGCAGTGTCCCAGCCCACTGTTCATCATTGCTGTTTTATCAGGGTCCCAGGATAGCCCACGGTGCCCAATTTGCCTTCTGCAATAAGTGTTGCTTTTTCTTGGTGGAAACTCTTCTCTGAGTCTTACGATCCCAAGGCTACTATCCACCATTCCTTTCTTTGCTCTCAGTCATACCCTAGTTATAGCATAGGAACATGGCTCAGGTTAGACCATGACCCCCTTTAGGCCACCACACAGATCAGCTCATCAGCTATGTACTTGAATCAAACTGTGCCAGGCTTTGTCCTCGATTCTTTTCCTCCCATTTTGGAGATAGCAGGATAATTTCTTTCCTTTTTGGATCATACTTAGATTATAAAGATAGAGGTCTGGCAAGTATCAGTGACTGTTTTCTTACCAGACTGACAGGATCTTTGCTGCAAAAGAGAATAAGTCCAAGTAAGAAACCGAGAAACTGGCTCAGCAGTTAGGATCACTTGCTGCTCTTGCAGAGGACCTGAGTCTTGCTCCTAGTACCCACGCAGGGAAGCTCATAGCCTGTAACTCCAGATCCAGGGGATCCATCGCCTTCTGACGTTTGGTATCTATTTACACGTGCATGTGCATTCACACAATTTTTAAGAGGAAGTACAGAGACAAACTGAGACAGTTAATTAGTAGAAAAGAAAATCTTGGCAATACTAAGTTCCTGGATCTAGCCTTGCTGGGAGGTTTAATACCAGAATTTAGAGTAGCATAAGCCAGGACATTGTTTTTTCAGCTAAAACTAGTTTATAGTAAGTTTTCATCACATGTTTAAAAAGAAGACTTATTTGAGATAGGGTAAGGAAGGCCCTGTGTGATCTGGATATTGTCCACCGCTTTCCCTGGTTTTCGGTAATCATCCGTACAAATCTTCCTTCGGTCCTTGCTTGGTGCCAGGCTCCCCACATCAGAACCTTCACACTCTCTTCTGTTCCACTCACCGAGTGCCCACACATTTGCGTATAGGTCATGTTCTTATGGAAGGCTTCCCAAGCTGTCTGGCTAGCAGGGTCTTCCCTCTGCCATGGGGATTCCTACCTGATCTTTTACCCCTGAGCACATCACAATCGTGATGAACAGAGCCCATCACGGGGAGACTGTTTCTTGTTCTCTGAGCATCCTCTCCACTCAGCTGTTAGTGTCATGAATTTTAGAAGCCATTTTTCTTTGAAGGAGTGGGTAAGACGGGTTCTCATGCTGTAGCTCAGGCTGTCCTAAACTCACCACATAGCCTAGGCTGGCCATGACTCAAAGCAACCCCCTGCTTCAGCCTCCTGGGTGCTAGAATTATATGCGTGAGTCTTTATGCCTGTTGAGATCCACTTACCCTAGCTCTCCACCCCAAAATGTGTTTAGCATGTAACAGTACATCACGAAAAATGAGTGCCCAGCTAATACTTGTCGGTGGAAAACAAAAAGAATGAATATTTGACCTGGAAGCTTTTGGTTTCCTTGAAGCTTTTTTTTTTCCAGCCAGTGGGTAAATACAGATAGTCCCGAGTCCCAATGTCACCACAAAAATCCCCCTAAATTAGGAAACAGCCTCACTCTTAATCTAGTCGTGAGCTTTATGCAGATTTCTGTCTGCATAAAGTGGCCTTTGCTCCCAGGAGGTGGCAGTGTTGGATAGCCTCTGGTTTGCCGAAGCTCTTAACCACACAGCTCAGGTCCTGGGAGCTGCGGGCTGGACTTTGTCCCCCGAAGCCCAGGAACACAAGTGAGGACTCTCTGAAAGAACTGTGTGTGTTCAAAAGGACACAGCCTTTGTGCCAGAGACGGACGGGTACAGATCCAAGACAAACAAACCCCTGATTGATCCATCTGCTTTTCTGTGCGGTTTGTGGACTCCATTTCTCTGAGGGTAGCTCAACAGTATCCTCTCCCACCCCCACACACTCCACCTGTAGACAAGAGTCGTGCAGTTGCTATCTGAGGGCTATGGAAGATTCTCCCTACCCATAATTTCCCTGAGACCTTAAGGTTGCTACAATGAGTGTAGACTGGACCAACTACCCCTCCCGATCCACGTGTGGTCCTGGATAAGCCAGTCACTGTGTGACCTCAAACAAGCCCCCTATTCCTTCTCTCCGCCCCCTCCCCACAAACAGCAACAGTGCCTGCTTCCTAGGTTTGTGATTAATTAAGGAGCCCCTCCCCACTCTCCCTCACCCTCCTCACCTCACTACCACATGCCTAAGGATGACCTTGGGAGGAAAGATCCGAAAGGTCTTTACTGGAGAATGTCTAAAACCAGCCTTCCTCCTACCCACTTCTTTTATCCCCCGTGTGACTATAAAGCCAGATTACCAAGCGCCTGTGGTCATTGGACCTCGTCCCAGTCAGGTAATCCATGCTACCGGCCCATCCCACAAGGCGGCTCCTGCTGCTCCCCGGGTGGAGACCAGGTGCTCCTGGGATCCTGGCTTCACCCTGGCCCAGAGGCCTTGGCTCCCTTTCAGTTCATTTCTGTCTACTGTGGCAGAGCATCTGGGCTGTAGTGCTGGAAGCGTTTTGGCCTCGTGTTGGGCCCTTATCTCAGAGCTGTGTGAGCCCCATTCCTGCCATGTCAGAACCCATTAGAGAGCCCTCTGCTGAGGCTTTTGAAGGAATAATCTGCCTATAGAGGGAAGGGGCTGTGCCAAACCAGGCCAGATGGAGTAAGTAATGAAGGCCCGAGATTAATCTTGCTTGTCTCTTCTTTCCCACACGAAGGCTCAGCCCGAGTGCTTGGCAGTCTCAAGACAAATTGTGCTTGTCGGCTTCAAAGCATAAGCTCCCTTCCAAGCCAGATTGTTTGCACTTTTCTCTTTCTCTCTCCTTGTCCCCTGAAGTAAGCGCCCGAGTTAAAAAACAGGGTGCCTAGGAAATGTGATCCTTTCCTGTGGTTGTAACAAAGCCTTCTGTTAGGCATTCACTGTGTGCTCAACGCCGCATATATTCCACTTATTTCTCACTATATTCCAAATACACAATGGACACAATAGCCCCATTTTACAGATTAGGAAAGTGAGGTTTAGAGAGAATGCCCGGGTCAAGGACATACAGCTAGTGAGTTGTGGAGCAAAAACTCAAGCCTACGTGTGGAACTCCAGCTACACCACAAATACGTTCCTCTGTCTTTGCAGTTAATCTCTCTGAAATCTTGACCTCCATGGAAAATCTTGCTCTGAAGCCAAGAATGTGGTACCTCCTCTTTCTCATTGTTAAAATTTCTCCTGGAATCATGGGCTAAGAGTAATGGGTAAGAACCTGAGACTTACCCCAAGAGAGAGAGCCAACCCCTGACACTATTAATAATGCTCTGCTAAGCTTGCAGACCTCAGCCTAGCATAATTGTCCTCTGAGAGGCCCCACCCACCAGCAGATGCTGAGACTCACAGCCAAACATTAGGTGGAGCTCAGGGAGTCTTGTGGAAGAATGGGGGAAGGATAGAAGGACCAGAGGAGACAGGAGCTCCACACTCCACAAGAAAACCAACGGAGCCAACTAATCCAGGGCCATGAGGGCTTATAGAAAATGAAGCACCAACCAAAGAGCATGCATGGACTGGACTTAGGCCCCCTACATGGATGTAACCTATGGGCAGCATGGTCTTCATGTGCATTCCCTAGCAAGCAGAGCAGGGGCTATCTCTGACATAGACTCCGTTGCCTGCTTTTTGGCCCCTAGTGGGGCTGCCTTGCCTGGCCTCAGTGGAAGAAGATGTGCTTAGTCCAGATGCAACTTGACGTACTGGGTGGATTTATATGGGGGGGGAGGGAACTCCCCTTTTCTTAGAACGGGAGGGCAAAAGGAGGGAGGAGGAAGAGAGTGGAGGGGTGGGACTAGGGGGAGAGGAGGGAGAGGGCTGCATTCCAGATGTAAAGTGAATAAATAAACTTTTGTTTTTAAAGAGTAATGGGTAAGGATTGGGTTTCCCAGAAATGCATACGCTGAAGAGCACTCTAAAAACAAGCCCTTGATCTCTGAGATGTTTAGGAAGAAAGATCCCATGGCTGAATATGCGTTTCCTCATAGACTGGAGAGTCAGGTGGGTGGCAGAGGGCCTCAAAGTACAGCCAGGTGTGATGGCATGTGGCGTGACCCCGGCATTGAGAAGGCTGGGACGTTTATGTACGAGTTTGAGTTTAGCCTGGGCTTTCAGAACAAACCCAAAGGCCAGAGGTGCTCAAACAAGAAAACTTAGTGGACTCTGTGGTACTCACTGGTTCGCCAAATACCTTTGGGCCAGTTATGTTTCCCTCGGCACAGGAACATGCAGGGAAGGAGCCCTCGTAACCGGCCCGAGAGCCTTGCCGTGCATAGTCCCGTGTTTGGCTTACCACAGCAGCAGTGCCTGGGCGTCCATAAAATGCAGTCTGTGTGTGAGGCCACTGTGCTCCTGACTGACTAGGAGGGGCCTGGCTCTCATCTAGAGGATAAATAAACTAAGGCTAGGTGAGCAGTTAACACATCAGGTGGGCAAGGATCTTTCAGATGCCCGATCCCTGAATAGCATCAATGTAAGTATTGTATATTTGGTGGGCTCAATTAGAAGGGCAGGCTGTGCTTTTCTTCTGCTCAAAAAGGTCTGGTCTCACAACTAAGTACAAATACTGCAGAGAACAGAATGCCATATTGAACCTGTGTCTGGATCTACCTGTGCGGTTCCTGTTAATTCTCCACAAGAAAAGATTTACTTCTGGGAACCGTTGTTTTCACTTCCATTTTGTTCGCACTGAGTACCACCGAGCTCTACTGTGAAGCCTAACAATTTCCAGGCATTTGCACTGAACCAGACCTAGCAGCCCCATTCCTGGCCACACATTCACCACACCCCAGCCTCCTTGCTTAGTCCTGTTTTTCATTTTCCACTAGTGTCTCCCATTGGCTGAGTCCAGGCAGAAGCCTGTGGCCAGAGGAGCCCAAGGAGTACCTGTGAAGATGCCCATAGGATGCAGAGCCGATCAGAAATGGAGAAGGCAGGCCTCAGACTTGCAGGCAGGTGATGGCCCCAAGATGACACCTTGTAAATGAGGATAGAGACTGTTCCCCCCAGGGAGAACAGGAGATGGGGGTGAAGGTTGGAGGACCTGAGCCTCAGGTTTGCCCATGGCCTTTCACATGATTCTAGCATGGCTAGCTAATGTGCTGCAGCAGCAGACGTGAGCCTGGTTGTGGGCAGACCCCAGCGCCCATCACGACCACCCACCGCGTTAGATGCCATCTCCTCATTACTTCTTCTTACTCTTGATTTCTCTAATGCTCACAACGACCTTAATTTCTTTAAGAATAATAATAAAGGATTTATAGAAACTCGAAAGCGAGCTGAGCATAACTTTTATTCCTTTCAGGGTACTCTCCTTAAGGGGACCTGGGCCCCTCCTCTTTGGTTTTGGCCCAGGCCCTCTCCTGGTTGCAGCGTCTTTCATTACTCATTTCCCCAAAGGCCAGTGCAGGATGCTGCCAAAAGGAGGATCAAAGTCCAACCGGGAAGATCTACACAGCTCCTTTTTTTTTTTTTTTTTTTTTTTTGGGGGGGGGGGGAGAATTTTAAGTCCTGGTCTCACGTAGAAACCAAGGCGTTCTAATTATCCTCACTGGCAGGATGAAGCAATGAGCAGTTACTAAATGGCTGCTGCTGTTCTACTGAGAATTGTATGGGATACACTGGGTCACCGGACAGCAGTTGCCCCTCCTTTTTTCTAGGCAATCCTTTCTCGAAGACCACCGAGATGTCTCCTTGCTTCCTGGCTTGCGTCTTTCTGCCGGTGTTTACGTGCCGGCTGGAAATGCAATGGTGGACAGAGTAGGGAAAAATGTGCTAGTCTGTTCTGTGTCGCCATGACAGAATATTGCAGACGGAATGCTATTCTTTCTCTAAAGACAAGAAAGTCATTTCTCATACTTTGGTGTCTGTGAAGGCCTTCATTTTGTGTCAAGACATGACAGACAGAGGACATCACAAGACGAACGGTCATGTGGAAGAGGGCAGGGGCAAGAGAAGACTCAGATCGGAGCACAAAGCCATAGGCTCGGTGTTTCAGCTAGGCTGATCGGCTAAAGAATTCCCAGGATCTGCCTTTCTCTGTTCCCTAGCATTGCGGCGGCCAGTACTCACAGCATGTTTGCTTTTCATGTGGATGTGGAGGTTTTGAATTTAGGTTTCCGTGCTTGTAGAGCAAGCATTCCTACAGAGCAAGCATCTCCCTGGCCCCTAGGGTCAGTCATTTTATTATTACAGATGGCTAGAGCTGGAGTTGTCTTTGTGTTTTAAAAGATAAATCAAGAGCAGTTCAAGAAGGGGAAGCAGAGCTAGTGCCAGAATGAGCTTGAGAACTCTGATGTGTGACGTCATCCAGGGTCCCCTTTCTGCACTGTCCCACCTACTTTCCTAAATCTCCCTTTGTCCCTTCTGTACCTGTCTTTGTTAAACCTTTGCCATCTCAGATGAGAAGTCAAGTAAGCACTCAAAACTCACTCTCAGTGGTTCTGTTTTCTCATCCTGAGCAGGCTGCCGATGCTGAGGCTGAAGCCGGCGTCCTGGCATTTCAATGCCTTCCTTCCATTCTCAGCAGGAATTTGGGAAGCCCGGGTGAGTGATCGTTAAGTTCTGGGTCCTAAGAGCCAGCATTAATTTTTCCAGGAATCAATCTGCAGAAACTATTTTATGGGTGCCCAGAACAGGAATGAGCAGGCTCAGGATCTGGGCAGAAACAGGATGGAATTGGCACTAACCCAGAACAGAAAGGAGGATGTAGAATGAATTGAGTCCAAAACTCCTGGTACCTTGGAATCTGAAAATGAAATCCTTTTATGCATAATAAAATAAAAAAAAAGCCACTTGAATCCAGTTTTATAAAACAGGGGGTTATTAGACATAGTTTGGAAGCGTTAAAAACCAGTGGAGTACATTGGCGTACTCCAGGATTCTGCAGTAGACTCTTGTTTCTCTTTAGCTCCGTCATCTGCTTCCTTTACCTCAAAGCCATCCTTAGATCAATAAATTTCAAGTTTAGGTCTCCAGCCACAGGCCCTCCCCAGCTTCAGTCTTCCGAATTCTGCTGTCCTATTTGTCGTTGGCTGAAGTATCTATTAAGGCAGCTCAAATTCACATGCCTTGGCCGGAAGTCCTGAGCCTCTGAACTACCATGATCGCCTTACCTTTTTCTTATTTTTTTCGGTGAAGTGGTGGTTAATGCTATGTCTCAACTTGACTGGGCTATCGAGCACTCAGATATTTGGTTAAGCATTACTTTGTGGGTGTTGGTGAAGGTGTTTCTGCACAAAATGAACATTTAATCTGTGGGAAGCAAATTCCTTTTCCAAACACGGGTGGATGTCATCCAAGCTGTTGGATGTTCTAATAGAAAGAAAAATAAAAGCTTAGTAAGGGAGAGTTTTCTGTCTGGGCCATGGACTGAAGCATGGATTGCTTCCCATTCTACAGACTTGCACTAGGAGAACCCCCTTGACTACCCTCAGCCTCCGGCCTGCTGGCCGCAACCTTGGGCCTCTTGGCCGTGTTTTTATGCTTTTTGGATCTTTAGAATTAAGCCAATCTCCTCTTCTATCCTAGGGCATATTTATGTCTTCCGTTTCCCCAGAGAACCCAGATTTACACACACAGTTTTCTCCATCTCAGTAAACATTCCTGGGCATTATTTGGCATTTCTGGTGTTATCTTTCAGTGCTTTCTATCTAAGACACCTGAGTATGCTCAGTAATTCAACCTCAGAAACACAGGCCGAAACTATTTTTTTTCCTCTTCTTTGAATTTCTGCAGCTCACGGTACTGTCACCTCTCACAACATTGTGGCAGTGGCTCCCATTTCCCCCAACACACACCTTGGCTACCTCTGTCTAACATAATTCCATATGGCTCAGAACTGAAACCTGCTCACACAGTCTTTGGGGCCATTACCGCTTTTTTGCATTACTCTTTCTGCCCCACTTCGTCCTACTTTGGGGCTCATCTCCAAAATAAAATATGTACATCCAGAAATTTTTCCAGGGATACCCAAATTCACATAGTTGTTTTAGATTTCATGACTGATTCATAGCAGAAGATCTCAGAGTAACTTAAGAAACACTCTCTGTTATATGCTTTAAAGACATTAAAAGTTCTTTTCAAATGCTTCTATAGCCTATATATTTAGGTTTTCATTGTGATGTTCCACTTTTGGAATAAAAGACAAGGCTCTCATTAATATTGACAATATATAATCACAAAACCCTTAGATTTTTTCATAGCTAAAATTTCTAAAGCGCTTTCTCTACCATGGGATGTCTTTTTTTGGCAGGCTCTGTTTGATCTTGACTAAAACATTTCACCTCTCTTCTCCTTACGTATCAACCCAGAGTGCTGTATAGACATTTTCTGAGGTATATTTCAGTGCTGAGGTCCTCTTGGTCTGTATGCGATGCTAGAATATATTTGACAAGCACAGTCCTGAATGGAGATGGGACAAAGTTCATATGACCAAAGGAAGATGTACTATTGCCTGCTAGTATGGTCTGAGCTTCAGTGTCTCTCACTAAACTGATCCTCCAAGCCCCTGGAAAAGGTTCTAGCAAGGTACTTTTCTAGTGCTATGCTAGTAGGAAATAAGAAATTATAATTTGGGATAGATTTTTAACATCCCCAGTAGATGCTTGAAACTATAGACAGTACCAAATCCAATGTGCAAGCACAGTGGTTGACCTGACAACCAAGATGACTAAAGAGTAACTAACAGGTGGGTAATTTATAAAGTATCGATACCCTGGCTGAAGGGATGGTTTGTTCCTCCACAGTGCAGAGTGGGTTGCAAGGACAAACTTAACAGATGCTGATTTCTGAAAATTTCCATTCACTGTCTGTCTTTGGTCTATGGTTTGCCTTAGGTAACAGACCCTGAAAAAGTGAAACTGTGAGGAAGGGAGCTACTGGGCAGTTTTCTGGATTCCTCAGTTTTTATGAGCCAGGTTATACAAGCCTGGACCTGCCCCAAGTTAGTTCTGGTATCACATTACCCTGGCTACAGTCTGGTGCAATCAGTGCAGGCTGGGAAGTCCAAGTAGAGAGGAGCAATGGGTGTGTTCGTGTTCAAAGTGATTCTGTGTTCTAAGCCCTAGAGATGAAGTCCTTGCATGGCTGAGCCTCTAGGTCTAGGTCCCTAGGTCCTCTAAGTCTTAGAGTTCTTCTTTCTAGACCATTTTGTGTTTATTCAGAAGCTTTAATTAACATATTTTAGTTTAGATTATTGCTGTCTCCCCGAAGTTAGTTTAACACATGGTAGAACACGCTTGTTAAATCGACTCTTGGCCACAAAAAGGCCTTGGATGAGTCAACTCGAGTGTCTTAGTCATTCTTAAAGTAACTTACTATTTATTGCGTGTGCCAGGTACTGAGTGAAGAGATTCACACATGCGTCCACGCCTCTGGAGAATGTTGTAAGGTGTTATCTACAGTACACAGACCAAGAGACCAAGACCCAGAGAGGTGAAGAAAAATGTCCAAAATCACACCACAAGAGCTGGAGAGATGGCTCAGAGGTTAAGAGCACTGACTGTTCTTCCTAAAGGTTCTGAGTTCAATTCCCACACCCACATGGAAGTGGAGAAGCCCAGGGTCAAGTCAGAGTCTTTGATTTTAAAAGTCCTACACAATTTTACCTTTAAAGGCAGAGAAAACCCTTCTGGCAAAATGCCTTCAGACTATTATAGCAGATACACTCGAAGCAAAACACGTTTACCCAATGAAATTGACATGCTAGTTAAAAGCCTCTCCTACTTTTTATCAGTGTTTTGTGATTATCATACCATATATACGTTGGCATTATCCATTCATTTCTTCATTCATTCATCTGTTCACTTACCCATCTGTCTATCCACTCATTTACCCATCCGCCCAAATGTCTGTCTGTCTGTCCGTCCGTCCATCCATCCATTCATCCATCCCATCCATCCTACCGTCCTATGTCTATCCAAATGTAGTCTATTTGGACTTCACAATCTATTCCCATGACTTATGGTTTTTCTTATAATTTTTCACACTCAGAACTTCCCTCCTCCTCTCTATTCATGTAGATTCTACTTTTTTCCCCACTGTGCTCAATTTCCTCCTCATCTGGGAAGATTTTTTTTTTTTTTTTTTTTTTTTTGCTTATTGTATCATCCCAAACAAATACAACCTAATTCTAGACTGAGTGTTATATTAAGAATGCAAGACTCGAGTCTGGCATGGTGGCAAACGCCTGTAATCCCAGCACTCGGGGAGGCAGAGGCAGGCAGATTTCTGTGAAACTAGTCTGGTCTACAAAGAGAGTCCAGGACAGCTGAGGTTACACAGAGAAACCCTGTCTCGAGAAACATAATAATAATAATAGTAATAATAATAATTAATAATAATAATACTTTAAAAATAGAATGTCAGACTAAAGGCTGAGGGAATGACTCAACTGATAAAGCGCTTGCCATTGGACCATGAGGACCTGTGTCTGGATCTCCAGAACTCTCGTGAACTCTGTGGTGGTTCACACTTGTAGTCTTACTGCTTTAGACAGAGAGACAAGATCTCTGGGGCTTACTGCCAGAAAGCCTAGCTGACGTCATGAGCTCAGGCTTAGTGGGAGACTCTGTCTCAAAAGCAAGAGGGGAAAAAAAAATCAGAAACCTGCTACTCTAGAAGTTTCCTGAAATAAATACACATGTAAAAGGAATTTAAATGGAGTTACCCTATCAATGGGGTAGAATTATTAATTGCTTAATGGAGTTAGAAGCCATGTAAATCCACAAATGGATCATCATATCTTATGTACTTTTCTATCTGCATGGAATGTACATGATGCCAGAGACCTACTGGATGCCTGTTTAATAGCTGTCGGATCAAACATCTTCATGTGGTTTACCTACTTCCCTCAGTTGTCAAGAAACAAAGGGGTTGGGACACTTTTCAGGAAATATTTGAGGGCTCCATGGAGTCTGGGGCTCAACATGCTGGCTTATGCTGAGGCTCCAGCAAGACTCTCTCTCTCTCTCTCTCTCTGGGTCCTGGGATTCTCTGCCTCTTTGGGGCTTTTGCCAGGCCATTTTTGGCAGCAAAGCTCTCCCACTTAACGTTTGGAGAAGGCAAGAAGGAAGGCAGTTGCAGAAATCAAGTCTGATAATGCATTCATCTGTGTCCAGCTCTCTATCACAGTCTCTTTTTCTGGAGTACATGGGGGCTGAGGATTAAACCCAGGACCCCAAGTATGTTAGGAAAGTATGTTCTATAACACTGAGCTTCCATCTCAGCCCCATCATGGGGCTGAGATATCCTTGAGCTCAAAAATGGCAAAATAGGTAATAGTCCTGTTCTTACTGTGGGAGATTCCATTAGGGAAACTCTGGGAGCTGATGTGAAGTATCTTGGAGTAAATCTGCCTGAGGGATGAAGGAATCATCCTTGATGGCTGCCTGTCAATTATGGGACTTGTCTATCTTACCTAATCTAAGTGCAGGGTGCTTCCCTCCATTAATGAAGAGGTAAAAAGTCTCGACTCTATACATGCCTGTAATCCCAGCCACTCAGAGGCCGATGAGGCAGGAAGATCAGTAACTCTTGAGGTCCTTGTGGGCCTTAGGGTGTGTTTGAGGTTAGCCTGGTAGCTTAGACCCTATATCAAATTAAAAGAAGCAACAAAAACAGCCACAAAATACTGGGCTGTTACTCAATGGTAAGGCACTCACCTGGGATACCCAAGGCCCTGGATTCAATCTGCACTACCACAGAACAGAGGTTGGGGGTAGGTAGGTGTAGAAAGCAGGAAAAGAAAATGGAAAAGGAAGTGGAAAAGGAAGGACTTGTGGTAAAGAGATGTCAGTGGTGAAAGGCTGAGAGTCTTCAGGACCAATTCACCCTGCAGTGGAGAGGAAGACCCAGGGTGGGTGTAGGTGTGGATGGATACAGCAGTTTCTGCCACCATGCAGTGTTGCCAGTCCTAGCAAAGCTCTCAACCACAGCAGGCACTTAGTATTTTTCCATTACGTGACTGAATCTACAGATGCATCCATTTGGGGATGGCCACAGGCGGGATGAGTAAGTGTCCTATCCACAATTGTAGGGCACCCAAGTGCAGGCCCTGTGCTGCTGGCCTTTAGTACTAACTGGAACACAATTTGGACTCCAATCTTCAGGTCTACTGTCAGGAAGATGAAGAAAGCACTAGAAGGTTCCAGAACAAGTTGAAACTGGAGATGTAATAAAGTGCTCGCCAAGGGCTATAATATATATATATTTTTATAGTCACCCAGGAGATGCTACCAAGTTGATCCAAATAAAAAGCAGCCATTCCTTTCCAAACCAAACCATTTGTTGGGTGAAGTGATGGTTACCAAATTAGAAATGGATATCAGAAGAAGAAAGGAGGACATAGGGTGAGAAAAGAGTTAAGTGGTTGAAAAAAAATGAAGGAAGAGGAAAAAGGAGGAGGAAGGAGGAGGAAGAAGGAAGAAGGAAGAAGCAAAAAGAAGTAGGAGAAAGAAGGAAAAAGGAAAAGGAAGGAGGAAGAGGAAGAAGGAAGAAGAAAGAGGGAAAGATGAGGACTAAGAGGAGGAGGAGGAGGAAGAAGAAGAAGAGACAGCAGCAGGAGGAGGAGGATCTGTGGGCTTCACATGCCATGTTGATATCATGTAACAGCTTACCACAGTGACTAGGTGAACTGACTGAATTCTGAAGCTAATTTCATCATTTACCTGCTGGTCTTGCTAAATAATTCCATAATTTACCTGCTGGACATTTGCTAAATAATTCCTTTCTTAGGGCACTGTGAGAGAGCGTGAGATGAAAGAATGGATGTAATGGCTTCTCTTGTTGTCCACCAGCAGCAAGGCCAAATACACAGCCAAGTTAATTCTCCATCAAGAACTCCAGGCTGGGGACTCAGAATCCTCAGTATCTTGCACAATAAGTGGCACAGACAAGACTCAAAAGAAATAACGCAGAATTGAATGGAATCATTCACTCATTGACTTCTCCCTTTCTACCCAAGAGGTTTACTTTAGTGATGTTTGCTTTCAGAGTTTTGAGCATGTAGAACTTGAAAACAAACTAAGAGCTAGGCTGGGGACAGGTCATCTCATCTTCATTCCAGCTATGAGCAATTTTATTTAATGGTTAAAAACTAATTTGAATAATATGGAAATGCTGTTTCTATAGGTTGAAAGGGTGACATATTAGTAATTTCATAGGTTTCAACCACAGGCTTGTTTTCTCCATTGAATGGATAAAGCTGTGAGGTGTGAGAGGATAATGTAGCCTGGGTCTCAGAGACTTCTCCTACTGGGATGTTCTCAGGAACCTCTGGGGGAAGGTTGGGGTTGAGTGGATCTGGGGAGGAGCAGATAATTGCTTTCTCTCGAGTTCCCAAGTAGCTCTGAGTGGACCAAATACCCTAAGTGGTTAATTTAGGCTTGGTTGACCATGAAAGGGCTGCTAGAGTTGCCACAGAGGCCAGGTAGGGAGACTACCAAACAACATTATGTGGTTTATTAAAAGGGAAACTTTTGGCTGGACAAGGTAGCTCACATATGTAATCCCTCCCAGAAGCTAAGGCAGAATTTGAGCCCTGTCAGGATGACAGAGTGAGAACCCTGCCTCAAAAAAAACAAAAAACAAAAAAACAAACAAAACAATACAACACAAAACAAAACCCAACCAAACAAAAGCCTGAAAGAAAGACAAAACAACCCAAACAAAACATATTGAAAATTGATTTTCCTCTTGTTTAACTTTGTTAGAGGCCTACCACGTACTGAGCATGTGCAAGGCACTGTCTGTCAACCAGAAGACGCCTCCAGCTTCTTTTCCTCTGTTCCCTCTCTTCTTCCTACTGCCTCCCTTTCTCTCTCCCTCCCTTACTTTCTTTCCTCTCTTTCCCTTCTGACTTCTCTTTTTCCATTGGTCGATATTACATTTGTTATTTTTAGATAAAATATGTAAATAGACTCTGGTTTCATTAAGGTAAAGGGAGAATTCACTAGAAGTCACCGACTCCAGAAAATCTGGTAGATCGTGCCTAGATTAGAGGTGAGAACCGAGGTAGTTCTACAAGGTTCCAAGGAGGGAGCTTCAGGCACTGTAGCCTGTGGTAGCTGTGGCTGGGACACCTCCATATTATCTCCACATCTCCTGCTCATGGTGCTGGAGATTGAGCCAGGGGCCTCTTATGTACTAAGCAAGCACTCTACCACTGAGCTACACCCCTAGTTCAGGATGCTTTCTCTTGACAGAGACCTGACTACTCCAGCCAAGTCTGCCCCATGCTAGCTCCATAACTGCTGCTAGTAAAAAAAAAAAATAATACATTTCATGAACTTCTCCATCTCCATATAAGCCCAAGTCTGTGGCAAGGGTTTCAGATGACTGATCTTGGGTTTTATACTCCGTTTGTAGCTGCCAGGAAGCCAGGAGAAGGAGGCAAGACTGTTCAGAGCAGGCATTCGTGGTAGAACGTGGATGGCTGTTGGACAGCCACAGCTATGCATAGCTTTAGTTTCCTTTCTTCAGCCTTCTAGAAAAAAAAGAAAAAGAAAGAAAGAAAAGAATTCACCTACCCTGCAATTACTGAGAACCTCAAAGAAAGAAGTGAAAAGTATAGCCATTAGTTTGAAAGTCTAATGACCCCAATCTAAATAGTGCCAGGCATTTTATTCTGCTCAGTTAGAGGAGAAAGGCATTACTTTGATTTTAAAATCTGTAGCAAGAGCTCTGAATTATGTTCTGTCCCTCCCTTCCTTCCTCTATAGGCGAACAGCGTGAGGCTCTCTCCCTGCTGCTAGTTTCCACATACCTGTACTTGATGAGCATTAATTGAGCACCTGGTATAATTTCAAGCCCTGCAAACAAATACAAACAGGTCTGGTTGAATGCTAGTATAGGGTGGCTGCGATTATGACATAGTGGAAGGAAGAGAGACAGTAGAGTTGATCTGAAGGGCTCTGAAGGGTTCTGAAGCGGAGGAGAGCTTTTTACTTCAGGGCGTAAATTGTATCTGCCTCTGCTGGTCAGATCTGCTCTCACAAACAAAATGTTTTTTAGCGTCAAAGCTCTGCTGTTTCCAAGGCTGAAAATCCACCCTTCACTTTAGAGTGTCGGTCACCTGCCATTGCTACCGGTAGAGGGCGACAACGCGATGGCTCAAAGCTGGTCCTTGGAGAGGGAGGCCTACAGGAAGTAAGCTTAACTTCCCTCATTTACGAAGGAGCCGGAATAATAAAGACAGGCAGTAAAAAATCTTTTCCCCTTTGTCGTTTAGAAACCTGTTTTAAAGCTTTATGGTCTGCTCTCAGGTCCTGATGTGTTATTCTAAAAAGAAATCAGGTCCGATGTAAAATCATTGGGATTTCAACCAAAGTAACAAATGTTTGGGACAGAAAAAAAAGTTCATCAGTATTAAGATATAACTTGCCTTTGTTGAACAGTATTTGTAAGGCAACAACTTGGTGGTATTCTAGGAAGGCAGAAGGTTACCTTCGTAGTCAAGTAAAGTAGAAATGCCATGGTTGCCTTGAGCACATGGTAATGAACTTTGTGCTTTACTTCTGGGTTATGCTTTAGAAGATGTGAAAAGTAAGTGAACTCTATGCTGTGATTGGAGGCTGCTGATTTATACAAACCTCAATGCCATTGTACGTGAGTGCCTGCATATCCATGGCTCCTTGTTGGCATCCGGAGGATTCTGGGATCTCTAAAGCATAGTCTCTGTCTGGAAGGAATTTGAAACCTCTGCTCCTCTGCGTAAGTTATAAGTGATGTTTATGAGCAGTAAATCAGTTATGTGAATGCTCAGGATGGACCATCTTGGGAGGGAAGATCGTCAGTGCTGGGATAAAGTATGAGTTTTCAGACTGGCTGGCATGGTGGCTTTCCTATACTGTAGTGTGACCTCAAGCAGGAAATTAGGGGGTGCTAGCAACGGAATGCTGGGTTTGATCCTAGCATCACCTTCCAGTCCCTATGGAAACCAGGCATGGTCACTGCTCTGACCCTCAGCTTTCCTGGCAGCTGGGTGGGACCTGAAGGAGCAGTCTCAATTTAGTGGATTATAGGAAAATAACCTGTGCAGTCTTTGTAAAGTACTCAGTCACTGTGGTTATGATCTCGAGGGACAGGGTTTCTCTGTGTAGAACAGGGTAGTCTTGAACTCATGATCCCTTGGGGAATATAGTAACGAGCTGCCATAGCCTGTAAGCTTCTTCTTTTGTACACTGGGAATAACAAAAGGTCCTTACTTCATATAGCTTCTGTAAGGACTCAGCGTAAGAGATAGTGTAAATTGCTGAGCATGGCATTGCTGGTACAAGGTGAGGCTTCCTGGAGCAAAGAGCCTTGAAGGATGGTCAGTTTGCAGGAAGAATCCAGATGGGGGCATTCTCTTAGCGGTGGGACATATAAGCAAAATATGGAGCTACAGGTCCAATCGGACCCTCGAAAATCCCACTAGCTTCGGGGATGGCCACCCTGATGCAACCCCACCCCAGAGGTTGTGAGAGGAATGGTTTCCCCAAGCCTCTTGTTTCTCTGGGCCTTCGCTTGTGGCCCAGTCATACAGGAGAGGAGCTCTGTTAGTGATAACATTCTCCATCTTAGTCCTAGCTTCTTCCACGGTGAGCTAAATATGCCGCAGCTGTGTTCACACAGCTCCACACGCTTCTTAAATTTACACGACTCTCTCAGTGCTGACACCAGGAGACAGTTTCCTTCAAGTCATTCATCTGCTCTTCCATCCATCCATTCATCCACTACGTGTTAACTCAGCACCTACTATGTGCAAAGTATTGTTCTAGGGGCCAGAATTTGCTTTCTGACTATTCCAGAGTATCTTATCTTAGTGTCCTCCCATTGTTAGGTGTCAATTTCGGGTCACACACAAGGTGGCCTTGCCTAACTCCCTGCTTTTGTTCATGTTGTTACCTGTTTCTGTACTGTCTTTTATGGCGATCCAGGCTGACAAACATCTAGTGACTCAAATGTTTTGTTTTGTTTTGTTTTGTTTTAACATTCCTTTCTGTCAGTCTGATACCAAACCTACCTTGGATCCCAACCCACCTGGTGCTGACACATGATTCCTTCCTCTGAGCTCACAAGGTTCTTACAGTCGCTGTTCCTGTATTTAGTTCATCCTGTCTGTGGCTTTTTCTCCTGCTGGATTTATAGGCAGGCACTGAACTTTAATCATCTTTGTAAGCCCAGGCCCTAACATATTGGTTGGCACATGAGTGCCGATTAAGCAGCTGATAAATGAGTTTGTTGGAGCTTTGGAAGTAGGTCAGAACAGTGATGTGAATAATGACAATGACAGCGACCACCTTATATCATGTCCTTCCTACACGCCAAACCCTGAGCCAGGAGCTGAACAACTGTGATCTGCTTAGTTAAAGCCTCACAATGGACTGTGTGGTCAAGGAATTGAGGTTGCTGAGAGAGCATCCCTGGAGTCAGAGGCCATGGTTGGAATTCCAGCTAATTGAGTCTCCCGTGGACTCCCTGTAAGAAGCAACATGGCTTATGGTACAAGGGATAGTAAATGTCTCCTCGTTTTTCAAGCCAAGCACTTGGCAATTGGACTGTATCTGCTTAGAATAAAATGTGTGTGGGGGATACCCTTTTCAGTGTGAAAAGAGTACCCCATGGACAAACACTGGCCATGGACAAACACTAGCTGTACCCCTTGGCAGCTGGGTGCCTTGTACAAGTTGCCCAGCTCTGCTTTTTGCCTTGGCTTCCTATATGTAGTATGGGGCTTGGCTGCTCAGCTTTACAGGGCTACTTAGAAAGAAAGAGTGATGCCAGTGGCATGCTCGGAGTTTGTCTTCCCTGTGTGTTTGAAAGTAGTAGTAATGATTCTACACACCAAAGAAGATGCTTTTGAGAGAAATGAGTAGGCTGAGGCAGAAGGATCAAGATTTCAGGACCGGCCTGGGCTGTGTAGTGAGAATCCAGCCTAAGCAATCAGTCAGTCAGTCAGTCAGTCAGTCAGTCAGTCAGTCAAACAAGCAAAGAAACAAGCAAGCAAGCAGAGTTGACTGAGAATAGAAGGTGGGGTCATGCTTCCATTGAGTTAACAGAAAGACACCCAGAGTCAGAAGACCTGAAAACACTGAGCAAAGATGACTGAGAAGAAAGTTTGGCCACATGCTGGATGTTTCTGGACATTAAGCTGGAAGATGACTTTTAGATTTGACAGAGGTCACTGGTGACTTTTGACAGACAACTACGACCGCCCCTGGGGGAGGAACTAGGTGCTGTAGGTTCAGGAGTCTACGAGCAGTAAGAATAGTGACTTTGCCGATGTCTTTGGAGTAAATTAGGTGGTGAGGGGCTATGGTCTGAATGCTTTCTCCCCTCAAATTCACACACTGTAATCCTAATCATCAAGGTGATGATGGTATTTGAAAGGGGAGCTTTTAAGAAGTAACTGGGCCATGGGCATGGGGTTAGTGTCATATAAGAAGTCAGAGAGATACTTCTTAGCCCCTGTACTATGTGAGAACACAGTGGGAAGACACTGTCTGTAGAAGACATTGGGCCCTTACTGTTACCAAATCTAGACTTCCTGGTCTCCAAATACAAGGGAAACAGACTTCCATTGTCTACAATCTACTCAGTTTTTGGTATTTTCGTATAGCAACCCTAATCTACTAAGACACACAGAGTCACAAACATCAGTTGTCTTAGAGAGATTCAAAACTGGTAAACCTTCCTACACACACTATTTAAAGTGAGAATCTTTCCATTCAAAAGTCCAGATCAGTGGAGCCTAGAGAAACACAGACCTCCACCCCTGCCCTCCTCAACCGCATCTGAACTCCATATACATCTAGAGTCTCTTGGGATTAACAGGAAAGCTAGTTTGCCTCAACCATTCGTCTCATGGAGGAAAGTGTTATTTAAGGAGAGAAGAGAGTTGAGGGCACAAGAAAGTCAACAGAAAGCAGAGGCAAAACATATTAGGGGATGTGTCAAGATCCCAGATGTAGGACTCATGCTAGTGGGTGCTAAGATGGAGAAAGCAAGGGTGGTGACAGCACAGACAAGCCAAGGATGTAGCAGAAGGAAGTGGAAGGGCCTCTGGATGGCCTTTCTTGGAACAGAAAAAAGACAGGTCTGCTAACTAAGCAGTGAGAGATGGTGGAAGGCAGTGCTTCGCTTGTGCTCCGTTGGCCAAACTTCAGCCACAGAACCATTCCTAGAAACTGCGAGGCATCATCAACTTATATGCACAGTCTGCTTGCATTCTTGGTGCTTAGGATGATGTCTAGGGCAGATGCGTGGTAGAGTGTTGAGTAACCACGGCCTCATTTGTTGCTTGCCACTATTGTCTTTCCTGGTACCCTGCTTGGGGTTCAAAGACAACCAAGAACTAACGTCCTACATGTGAGCTAAAGGTCCAACTTAAATTGAGAGCTGTTCTTACAAAGGCTTATGTGCTGCAGGGATCTACTCATTTTCTCTGTACCTCTAGATTTGCTACCTGGGTTAAGCTGAAAATCTGTGGTTAGTGAAACTGGCTGAGTGATGCTGACTTGCTTTCAGTGAGATAAAGATCAGGGTCTTTCTTCCAGAGCTTGGGGCTATAGGAAGTCAAGCTTATCATCCAACAAGTCCATTAACCAACTACAATTCCCAATCAAATATGCGCTACCCAGCCCTGCATTTCTGTGAGCCAGACCTCCACCTGAGTTCATTAGCCTCCTGGTGAACTAACTAGTACCAAGATGAATGGACAAGTTTCTGACTGAGCTAACCAGTCTCAAGATAATGTAAGTAGTTCACAGTTAAACTAATTGGACACAAAGAACCACAGATTTAAGTGTGCCCTACAGGCAACGTTTAAAGCTCAGTGGTAGGATATGTCTGTATGTTTTCTGTAATGGTCCTTTTAATAGATCAGGTGAGCCTGGGAAGTAAAGGGAAAGAGAGCTGGTGAGGTGGGTCAGAAATTCCTTGAAGGGCAAATAAAGTGCTTCTTATCAAACTGGCAAAGCCAGCCAGAATGCAGAGCATGACGGGAAACATGTCGGCAGGGAATGCCAGGGATATTTTTATAAACAACTCCAGAGCTATCAACAATACAGGGCCAGGGCAGAGATTCCCATATATGCAGATAATATTTCTCCAAGAACAGTGCTTGTGAAAGGGAGCGGTTGCCAACAAAGGCCCAAGAAGGATGCAGGAAGCAGAGGCAAGCAGTTGTAAGATAAGTCGGTGCTGAGGCTTATGCCTCTGACTCATTCAGCAGGCTGGCTTGGGGAAGCCGAGGCAGGCGGGGTGTCCGGGTGCTGGGTAGGTGTGAAGAACATGATCTATCTTGGTGCTGAGAAGATTTGAAAGCAGCTGGGCCTTTAAGGATGAGAGCTTAGATGAAGAGGTGATGGGCCCCATTTTTAAAGAACCAGTCATTGGTTCTCTCAGGAATAAACCCAGCTTTTACCTGAACCAAAACCTATCTTGTGAATTTGGCTATCCCTACAAAGAATAACTGGCCTCAGTTTTGGAATTCCAAACAGTATCCTATCTCATGAGAAAAGTGACCAATTTCAGAGCAATATTCCTGCTATCCATAGAGAAGCCAGGCCATGGAAGCAGTAGGCTCTAATCCTCTAATTGCTTCTTGATAGCCATGGTAGCTTGGGAAATTCCCTCAACATCTCTGGGTTACAGTAACCTCTTCTATTTGGCAGATCAGTGAGGATTGCTTAAGAAATTGTGCAGCAAAAGCAGCAGGCGCTTAATGAAAATGCTGTCTTCCATCCTCCTCTGTGGGACTCAGATGAAGCCCAGGGTAAACGTGTAATATTGGCATGAGCATGGCTATGCCAAGGACCCCAGTGCCTCAGACACACAGGAATGGCAAGTCTTCCCCTAGTCCAGGATTGATGTTGACTGTGTGCATAAAGTGGTAACTCCATCTTCCTCCCAGATACCGACATTATATGCAGAAGCTATCAACCGCAGCTTTGTCTTCCTGGGTGACTACTCTGAGGCTGCTCCCCTACAGAGACTCCTACTGAGATTATTAGATAATGGACACCTTGTTCCTGTATTATGTAATATTGCTGCCGAGCTCCTGGGCTGCTGTTGAGGTACCTCCATCAGAACTCACAGTAAACCTGATCCCAGCTTTTCTGTATGTTTGTAGGACTCCTGCATTCCCTGTTGCCCAGGTTAAGTCAATCCCAAAGCCATGCATAGTTCTGCAACCCACCCCTACCTAGTGATCTTTGGAAAGATCCTTTTTTCTTCCTCTCAAGCCTGCTGCTTAGCTGTACCAGGCCCCACTACTGGCCTGCCTACTGGCTGTCCTTGCCTGTGTGGGCGTCTGCTGGCTCCAGCCTGCCTGGCAGAAGTTCCTTTTTCGTGCAGTCTAATGATTAATACCCAGGCCTGATAAGCTTATTCTCCTGTGGCTCTTGGAAAGTCCAGGTGGATAAGGTAGTAGCATGGGACGAAGGCTGAGAACCTCAGCCAGACTTTATCTAAGGAACCAAAAGCTGCTGGCTGATGTTCTATTGATGTTGCCTCATCTCTTATGTCCACAAAGAACAGTGTTCAGGTTAGTGCCTAGTTCTGTAGATAAAATGGTCTAAAATATAATAATCTGACCTAAAGATGGGACATGATTCAGAGCAAGATTATTCTACAGAATCTACATGAGGCGAGCTGGTGTGAGTGGGTCTAACAGGGGACATCCCTTACTCCTGAGTCAACTTGGGGCCCAAGCGCGTGTTTATTACAAAGAAGACGCTTTAGCTCACTCCTCTCCCATCCAGGAGTGCTGGTTGCCCTTTGGGAACACTGTCCTTGACTCCACTTCCCACCATGAACTCTGCTCACTCAGCTACCTTGGCTTTTTACCCGTCATCCTTCCCGTATTCCTCTCCAGAACCTCTCTCTCATTCTTCCTTACTCTTTTCCCTCAGTGCCTCCAGAACACACCTTGTCAGAGAGGCTCTTTTTATAATAGAAAATCATATCTCATTATCCTCTACTTCCTTTTCATGGTGACTTTTCTTTCTTTTCTTCTTCTTTCTTCTTCTTTCTTTCTTTCTTTCTTTCTTTCTTTCTTTCTTTCTTTCTTCTTTCTTCTTTCTTCTTTTTACAACTTATAATGAGACCTATTGCATGTTTGTTGTTTATCATCTGTCTGGCCCCACTGGAAGACAGGCTCTAAGAAGAGGCAATTTCATTGTGTCCTTTGCATCTATCTACTCCAGAGAATCGCCAGGCTCCTAGAAGGCTTTAGCAAATACTTGGTGGGCAGATATTGGGCTTGGCCTTTCATTTGGTCTCTTGTTAATATATAGAGAATCACTTAGGAAGTGATCATTAATCACACTCTACAGAGGAGGAAGCTGAAGTTCAAAGAGGTTAAGTGACTTGCCCAGGTCACCAACTGGCTAGGGACAAGGTCATAAGCAAAATCCAGATCACTTTGCTAGCGGTATAAAGTATGTGCAGGGAATCGCTTATGTCTCCTTATTTTTCCTGTCATTTCCCAAAGGACAACATGCTGTATTGCCTGAGAGACAGCTCTTAAATGGAAATGGACTCCATTTAACTTGATTGATTTTGTTCCTGGACTTGTCAGAAATTGGAAATTAGGGGTAATGGGCAGAGACTAGAGGTTTTAAGTACAGACCACTTTTCAGCTCAACCAGCCTTATTCCCAGGTTTGTTTATTCCAGGCCTAATGCAGAAAATATATGCACTAAAAAACAAATTAAAAATAAACTATAAATGAATTAGAAACTGCCTGGGGCTATCAGGAACTTATGTACCATGCTCTGTGGCTTCGAGTAAATATTTGCTTTGTAAGCCAAGGAGCAATCCATATTTACCTCGGCCGTCTCTGGCTAAAGGGTACTTATGCTACTTCTGGAGCCTGCGTAGCCTCCAGGAAGTGTGCACACAGGCCTGAATGCCCCAGATACCCTGAAAAGAGGAGGTAAAGTGGGACTAGACAGCTGGGCTTTTGGCTTTTTGGTTCTGCCCCTTGGTTTTTAGGCAAAGTTGACAATTTACTGCTCTCTCTGAGCATGCTCTGATACCCCAGCATCCTCTGACCCCTAGACAAGCCTGGGAGTGTGCTGATAGTTTTACAGATATGGCTCGGATGTGAGAGGAAGTGGGTTAAGGAGGATGCTAGCATTTTAGCCATCTCTCCTTTCTGTCTTGTCCGCGGAGCCAGCTCTTTTGCCATATGTGTGTGTGTGTGCGCTTTCCTTAAGCAGCTGTCTTCCAAGACTGTAATATCTGAACACTTTAGTTTTATTCTTTGATGACAGAAACCGGGGCTTACAGAATGGTCAGCCGTGTGGGCTGATATGATGGGCTTAGGGACTTCTCTGTCTGAGAACATGACTTATCAAATCACAGCATGAGAAAAACATTCACTGAACGTGTTCATTAAGTGACTTGTTAAGCTATTTCTAGAGAGACACAGCAGTGCACAACACTCAGCCTGACCCTTCTAAAGCTTATGGGCTGGTAATGGAGAGATGGCCATGAGGTCACCCATCTGTTCTGCTTTCATGACACAGTTATAGAGAAACACATCCTCAGAAGTGGCAACTCAGTCTAGAGGCTAATGCCAACCTTAGTTATTTTCTAGTATTTATCTTTATGTGGGTGAGTGTTTTGTCTGTCTGTCTGTTCACTACGTATGTGCAGTGTCTGTGGAGGCTAGAAGAGTATGTTGGATCCATCTGCAGTTACAGACTATAGACAGTTGTGAGCAAACTCCAGCGTGCTGCAAGAGCAGCAAGCACTCTGAACTGTTGAGCCAGTCTCCCAACCTCAGTTCTGAGGAAGAACATCCTAGCAAACCTTTCCAAGAAGATGGCATCTAAAGTTCAGATCTGAAATCGGCAGACGACGGGTTACTCAAGCAAAAGTGAGAACCGGGAAAAGAATTCCGAGCTGGGGGAACTTGTATGACAGTGGAGGTGGGGAGGGGTGGGGGGAGGAAAGTACAACCACAGAGGCAGGGCATGAGGTGAGGGTAAACTAGGACTGCCATCCATCCATCCTGCCGAGAGCCCTGTGAGCCACTGGTAAGAGTTCGGGCTCTGTTCCCAGGGCACTGGGGCTCCCCTAGCCTGGGACAGTCCCATTCAGCTCTGTGTCCGAGAAGAATCGTTCCCAATGCAGTATAGCGCTCACTCTGGAGGGAGACCAGGCTGAGAACCCAGAGCCAGGGTGCCAGTTTAGAGAAAGAACAGTGCAGAAGAATTGTTTAAATTTAAAGAGTGGGTCCAGGCATTGAGAGTTCCAGAATATGTTTTGCCTCTCACCCTTCCTCAGATTTCCATTGTTCCATTTTTTTCCCCATGGAGTCAAAGCATTCTCAGACCAGATTCCAGGAAAATCTAAAGTTTTGTCACCTTACAACAATGGGATCTATCCCTTCCCAGTATGTGGTCCTTCATTAAGGGAAAACGTCTCGTCACAGTGTTTTGCTAGGCTATGCCAAGACTGTTGTAACATATGAGGCCCAGAACCATCTTAAAGAAGTAACTCTGTGTGTCCCTCAAGGGCCTGGGGACTGTGTTGAGAAGCCACAGAGACATCTGTCCCTAGAGTACAGTGCATGGCTGCCTTCTCTGTAAACCGTGGGGTGCACAAACTCAGCTGGTTCTAATTGCACGGGGCATGCCATATTGTTGCCCGATGTAATGTCAATTTTTATTTATTTGTGTTTGTGAAAAGCAGGCCTGATTAGACCACTTAAAACTACACAGGCTAGTTAGAGCCAGGCTGGCATTAGTGGGTTCAGCTGCCCTCCCTAAAGTCATCAGTGCTTCCAGCACTCGGCCTCCCTCTGAGAATGTAAACTTGGGGCCTTGTGCTATCGTGATTTCTATTTCATCCTCACTCTTATAAACTACCATATAAAAAGCAGCCACCAAGGGTTCTTTCTTCCTTCCTTTCTTCCTTCCTTTCTTCCTTCCTTCCTTCCTTCCTTCCTTCCTTCCTTCCTTTCTTTCTTCTTCTTTTTTTTTTCTTTTTCCAATTTCATTTTGAGGCTTGGAAAATCACAAAATAAAAATAGCCCTGAGAGTGGAAAGTTTGGGGGAGTTTGTTTAGCTTTCTTTGAAATGTACTTTGTGAAGGAATAACTAAGTCCTGAGATCCTTCTTTGCACAGTACTCTACTGCTTGCTTAATTTTTATGGCTTTTTCTCCCGTTGGATGCTTATGGCCTCCCTGTGGGGGTGTGAATGACTACCATCCTCAGCTTGCTAACGAGACAGAAGGCCAGAGAGAGGAACAGACTGGCTTGGCTAAAACTACGTGGGTAGGTATTGCCAAGACAGTCCCTATAACTCCTGGAAACCCCCTCGACCCAGTGTCACCTATCCAGGCTTACGTTCTGCTGCTCTCTTTCTGCCATTCTCAGGAAGGAATGATGTCCAGGCTGTGTGTGGACAAATGCAGGCTCAAGGCTGGTCACTCAGCATGTTCCTCCCACACGGGAACATGGCACTTCATAGGACAGTTACTTCCAGGCACTCTGAACTCCAGCACAGCCCGTCACCTGCTTGGGGGTCAGAGCCTGTGTCAGTCATCTGTGTCCTTAGATCCTGGAATGGACTTTGTTACTTCTTTCATGCCTGCTGCCCATAGAAATACTGCTGAATAAGAAAGTTGTTTTAAAAAAATAATCCTACCGTTTCATTCAATTTCCTGATTAATATTAAGGAATCGACCATCGACGTCCTAGTTGGAAGCTGGCTGTTCAGAGACTGGGTGAAAGTCTTGAGATCACTAGGTTCATGGTTTAACTTAGCTCATGGTTTCCCAAACTGTGTTTTTCGGAAGGTTCTGAAGCATATCTGTGGGTGTTCCAGAAAAGTCACAAGTTCTGTGGCCATGTAAGTTTGGGAAATACTGATTCAATACGTTCAACAAAAACACTTTTTAATTGTAAATGTGTTCAAAGCATAGATTCTCCTAATTTTCTTCATGATCTTCCCATCTGCATGAGTTTCAGGCTACCACACCATTCACAATAGTTTAGTAAGAAACTTACACCACACACACACACACACACACACACACACACACACACACACACACACCCCTGCACTTAGAACAGTGCTTTCAGGCATACACACCATCCTCAATTGTTTAATGAGAAACTTTCACCTCCCAACCCCACCCATGCACTCAGATCAGTGCTTTCCCTGAATGGTTCCTGCCTGCCCTTCTCTCTGTGTCGCTGTTCTCAGCAGAAGCAGGGGGTTGAGTACGCTCTTGTTTTAGATGGCCTCCTGCAGCACCCCAGCCAGTGCTAGACGCTAAGCTCCTGGTGACGGAGAGTGCCCTTCTTCTAGTGCCATCCTCTAGGCTGGACAGTGCTAAAGACGCTCCATGAAAAGAGATCCTTGTCTCTACCACATTCTCAGGCTGAGGCTTTGTGTCCCCTCCTCTTCAACTTCAAAGGCTTTTTGAGGGTTTGAGCACACCTTCTTCTGGAGACTAGCCAGCCTCCACCCCCACCTCAGGATCACTCTTGAGAGCTGTGTGGGATTTGCCTAGAGCCCTCTCTCCTCACCCAGGCCTGGTCTTTGTTGTGTTGTTGTTGGTGGTGGTGGTGGTGGTGTGTGTGTGTCTTAGAGTTCTCAGCGTATCAGATACACCAGTAGCCATTCTGAGTCTCCCTCTCAGGAAATCTTAACCGTGCGGCAGAGGTTCTTCAAGTATCTAAGGACACGGATGTTAACAGAAGAACTTTGCAGCTGAATTTCGAGCTGGCAACAAGAATGTCATAACTGGTGGTAGTGGCACACAGATGACTTCTGGGACACGGTGGAAGTGCGGTACAGTTTCATGATGGTGCTTGGAGAGGTACGAAAGTGTGAGGAAGGCAGTGGGGGAGGAATAGACAGTTACAAGAGAATAGAATTGGACAGGTGTGGCTGAGAACAACTTCTGCTTTAGAGGAAGATGATGACAGGCAGGGGTACCATATTCAGAAGCACGTCCTAACTCTCATCCTGAATCTGCAAGTAGGAAGAGCTGAGTGATACCAGAACCGGTCCTAAGAGCAGCAGAGGGCTTCTGAAGCCATGCAGAGCTATTCCACTAATGCTGACTCCAATGGGGGTAGGAATAGAGCCCTCAGCTGCAGGAGAAGGACATGCTGGTAGAGGCTCTTGGCAAGCATTGGACTCTTCTGGCTGCACATGTAGTTCGCTACATCTAGTTAAAGGCTAATGTTTCCTACTCAGTTGCAGGAAACGCAAAGACCTTTGGCTTATAGAGTAACACACCATCTCCCCATTTCCTTATCCACCAGACAAGAAAACAATAGGACAGAATTACAACACACCTTAGCCATGAAAGTGTTTGGCCTGTCGAGGGAGTAAAAAAAGCTCTACCCCAGAGATACCTAAACGACACATGTCAACAGAAACGAGGAAAATAATGTGGGATGGGGTGCTGAGATTACTCTGGTAAGTAGGTGGCTGGGAGGGGATCAGACCTTAAAATCTGTTGCTAGGACATTCTCCCCGACCAGGCCTCTGAGAAACAGTGCTAACTCGCTCCCAGTGCGACTGTCAGAAGGCCGGAAAGGGCCATGATCCGCAGCAGCAACTCAAGTTCAAGTCCCTTAGTGGGCATGGAGAATGTCGGAAGGAGTTAGCAAAAGCCTCATGGCAGTGTAAATACTAGAATGAACCACTGATACATCCACCAGAAGACGACAGGTCCACACGGCAACCTCAGATGGAAGTTCACTTGCTGAAGCAGTAGGAGAACACTTGCCAAAAGGAAGGCCACGAATCACTCAGTGTTGGCTATCATTCATGTAGACTAGAGCCCGTGCTGAGAGACAGGGGCTACTGATGACACCAGGTAGCAGCGGCTGCCCATGAGAAGCACCAAAAGTACAATTATGGCAGTAAGTGACAAAGAAAAGCCAAAGGTGGTGTGGTGTCTCTAGCATGTTGGACATATAAGAGGAAGAACGAAGGAGTTTGGGCGGAGAGCCTCTGCACCATTGCTCCCGAGTATTTTCCTGGAGAATGTGGGTCTCATCACCACACCTCTGAAATCTACATGTTGAGGATCCACTCACAGACTAGAACTTCCCATGTCTTGTTGCCCCTCCCCCCCCACTGCCAGGGCCCACTCCTTATCAGGAAGAGATAGTTTATATCACCTAAGGGGGACAGACTTGGCACCCAAATGACCCCTTTGAGTGTTTACTCTCTAGGACCAGTGTGACGGTTGTTCCCTGGGAAGGGCAGACTGAACCAGAGTTCTGATCCCTCTGAGATTAGAGTCTGAATCACCCAGTCAGGCAAGCCCTCCTTCCTCCAGCTTCAGTGGCTGGGGCTTGAGGGGCCTGGGCTGTGCGGGAAGGGAATGCTAGGCATTTGTTCCACCTCGAGACAAGGTACAGCAGGCAGTGTGGTAGTTTCAACTGGTACCCTTCATATTTTAAATTCCTCCAGATGGTGTAGCCCACTGGAATCCCGAGACTCCCCCTTTCAGGACATTTCCCTAAGAGGTGAATCTGAGCAGTGTGAGCAGTAAATGGTACCGGCCAGTGGGAAGCCTTCAGTCAATTCTTTCCGCTATCGGCTTAGGGACCAAAGCTCCCATTCCTCCAACTACCAAGAGTATCGCTAACTGATAGTGTGTTGCTGAGGCTACTCACAGAGTTTGTTCTGTCACCCTTTGAGAGGCCTCTCATCCTGTATCACACCTTTCCGTAGGGAGGCCATCACTCTCTTGAGTCCTCGCTTGAGAGCTTCTAAAGGCTCATCTTATTATCCCAGTTCAGGACAGTGCTTCAGAGCTATTCAAATTCTGGGACCCCCCCCCCGCCCCAGGTATCATTAAACCATTACAAAATAAAATCGACTTTGAAGACAAATCAGTCAAAAAGATAAAGAGAATCCTTACATGTTGCTAAGAGCTTCAACTTATTAGGAAGGTAACATTTGAAAACTCACATTCTAATAGCATAGCTTCAACATATGAACAAAATAATTAATCTATAAAAAGTCATTAAGAACTTTTAATATAGCTTTCTTGGTTATCAGTATAACAAGCGGAAAGCATTATTGGTAGGAATAGTCAAGTTTAGGGGCTGGAAAGATGGCTCAGTGGTTGAGAGCACTGCCTGTTCTTGCTCAGGACCTGAGTTTGATTCCCAGCACATGGCAACTCAGAACCATCTCTAACTCCAGATCCATGGCATCTGATGCCCTCTTCTGACTTCTTCGGGCATGAATAGGTCTGCCATATGACCTGGCTATAGTAGTTCTAGGGACATTGAGTATTCACTATCCCAGCACAGGAATACTTGTACAGCTTGTTCACTTCTGCTCTATTCGTAATAGCAAGGAAATGGAATCAACATAGATGCCTATCAACACATGAATGCATAGTGAAAACGTGGCACGTATGAACAATGGAATCGTGTGTGTGTGTGTGTGTGTGTCTGTCTGTCTGTCTGTTCATGCATATGGAAGCCAGATACCAAGGTTGGGAGTCTTTCTTGATTTCTCTTCAGTTTATCATTTGAGACATGGTTTCTCATTAAGCTCAGTGCTTACTTATTGGCTAGAGTGCCTGGCTAGCAAGCTTCAGAGAGCCCATCCCCCATCCATACACCTTTATTAGGGTCACAGATGCATGCAACCAGGCGCTCTTTTTTTTTTTTTTTTTCCTCAGTATGGGTGCCAGGGAATCTGAATCTAGGCTTCCATGCTTGTGTGAAGTGCTCATGCAGGCCTTTACCCACTGAGTCACTTCTCTGGTCCCCACAATGGAATTTTGTTCAGCTATCAAGAGAATTGGAATTATGAAATATGCAGAAAAAAAATGAACCACACAGGAAAGTTTGATATTAAATTAGGTAAGCCATCCTCAGAAAGATAAACACATTTTACTTTTTCATTGATTCATTCAGGAGCTAAATATTCTTTTTCATATGCAGATCCTAGGGTCTAATTCTTATGTATGTGTATGTATGTGGAAGTGAGTATGGGCAGAGAGGTCAGGGGACTAGAAAGTGATCCCTGGGGGTGTTCAAAGAAGCAGGAGGTGGGAAGGGTGATGTAGAAGTGGAAAAGGAGAGTTCTGGAAGACTGCAAATGGGGAAGGTAGGCGAGGAGATGGAAAAGAGCAGCAGGTAGCGGGAAATTCACGAATACTAAACATGTATGCAGATGAGAGAAGGAAACCCATTACTTTGTCCCATTAATTAAAACAAATTTAAAAAGCAAAAAAGGAAGAAGGATAAAACGAAAAGTACTCACAAAGAATAAAAGCAAGGAGGACCAATCTGCTGAAGTCTCCCCCCCCCCCGCCATTATTTACTTCTAGACCAAAGTGATAAGTTACAAAAGACTACACCCTGAGCGCAGAGTTCCAGCCCCCTCCCCTCCCCCAGCCTCGCATCCCTGCTCAGTGGAGGTCTTCATCGCCCTTCTGCATTTCACACTTATTTCCACACAGAGCCAACTGCTATATGAGAGGGGGCTAAGGATGGATTTTGCAGCGGCTTGTGGCAGGGAGAGCGGCTGCCTGTGGCATCTACCCCATGTACCCGGGGCACCCAGCTCTCCTACAAAAGGAGATGTCATCAGCAGTCAATAACAAAGGCTGCAAGGCTGTTCTTCCTCCTTGACCAGCGAGTTCAGTTCTTGGGAACGCTCTTGTGAAATCCAGAAATGTCACCACTCATGATCTGATTCGTGGAGGACCCTCCAAATTGTGAAAGGCAACAGAAGGATCCAGTTCAAAGGGTGAGTGAGGAAACTGAGGCTTAAAGGGTTTCCTGCCCTGCTGGGAACTCTGTGCTCTCCATGTCCATGCCCGGCTGCACGCGTAGCCCACAGCTGCGCCTCATAGAAAAGGACCAGAGAGTGGAGCAAGGAGATGGGAGTTTATTTCTCATTGTTTTACTAATGATAAACAGTTTACATTTGGTAGGGGAAAAAAGTAAAACAGGGAGAGAGAGAGATACCTCAGCCGGTAAGCACACATACTGCTTTTGAGGAGGACCCGACTGGATCTCACAACTGCCTGCAATCCCAACTCCAGGGGACCAGACACCCTCTTCTAGCATCCTCTCTGTTCCTGTCTCTGTCTCTGTCTCTGTCTCTGTCTCTCTCTCTCTCTCTCTCTCTCTCTCTCTCTCTCACACACACACACACACACACACACACATGAAAATAAAAATAAATCCTTTTAAAAATGCAAAGGAAAGAATGAGTCCTGTTGCTGGGAGATCAGCCCTGATGGCACCTTGATACCAGGATCTCTGCAGTGTAGATGGTCACACTGATTATCTCCCCATTCATTAACCAAAGCACCCGAGGGCTTATTCAGCCGGTGCTTGCCCCGTTCCCTCCTGCCTGCCCTGCGCGGAGACTCTGCCCATCACACAGTCCACTACTGTTCCTGCCAGAAACAAGAATATTTATTTATTTTGGTTTGTTTGTAGACAAAAACGAAGACTGAGGATCAGTGCTTCTGTGGTTTGGATATAGTTGACAAATATCACCCCCCATGAGGGGACGAGGGGATGATATTGAAGAGCGCGTCAGGTCTTTCCCGTGGATGAATTTCTAGAAGGAAGGTTTGTTAGACAAGAATGAGCCTTGCCCTCCCACGTCTCCTGCCTTCGGTCTTACCACATGAATCCCTGCCACATCGCTTCCTGCCATGTGACGTCATCCACCATGGATGATGTAGTCAGACACTCCGCTTAGACTAGATGCTATTCTGTTTGAACTTTGCAGCCGCAAATCAAAGTTCAGGTTTTCGTTTTTACACTATTCAGCACCAGCTATTTTGTTACAGCAACACACAAATAGACTAAAGCAAATGGCTAAAGCACTTCTTAACAGGTCCTGGTGAAAGCCCAGGAGCCTGTGCTTCAGCTGAAGAAAAAAAAAAGTTTTTCGCCATGTTATTGACTCAGACTCAAGTAACATGGAGGATGCATGGGTTTTGGAGTAAGGGCGATTTGGTCTTGGAGCACCGTGATTGTAGGTAAGACCTGTTTTTAAAGAAACACACACACACATGCACGCACGCGCACACACATACAACTATTACCAGGAGATCTTAGAATGGTGTACAGACTTTGTCCATAACAAGTGAAATTAAATTTGTGGCCAAGAAAATGAGCAGGTGTTTGTCTTGGAGACATTTCAGTAGAGATGAGGCTTGGCCATCTTTGGTGATGGAATCCTTGGGCTTTCCTAGCTCACTCTCCACTCAGCAGCCATAGCTGTGACAGCAGCAGCCCTTGCCCTTTCCCAGGGCTACCCGTTCCTGCAGCCTCGATGGCTAACCCTCTCCTTACTTGTTCCAATTTAGAAGCAATAGTGTGGACTGACCGGTGAATACAAATTGTAGAGCCGCTCTGGAGCATTTTTATTTTAAATGCATCCAATCCAGGTAAGAAATGGCAGGAATCTTCATGCCCAGGAGCAGTAGGCCAGAGCCATTTTGCTATTAGCACAGCAGCCTCTGAATTGTCCTTTATGGTTGCACTCTAGAACGAGGCTCTTTCCTTAATGATTTTAAAAACGTGGCAGGATGAGGATGGTAAGAGGACCGGAAGTCATGGAGGTTTCTGAGACTCCTGCAGTGAGCTGATTTGTCTGCCCTGACTAGTTCTCACCACCATAACCGCATCCTTATTCAGTGGCAGGTGGCCACTGTGAAATCATTGAGAGGAAGCTACAATATTAAGGATGGGGCAGGCATAGCATTTGGATATTAAAGTCACAACCAGAGTACAGGGTAGAAATTAGAAGGGTCATGCCCTGTGTACAGACCTCTGAGAGCTATCAGTAAATACAGAGTGGTTTGGATCTGGTACTGAACCTCTCTGATCTCGAAGAGCCTCATTTTTGAAGAATGGGGCCGGTTCTTCCCATGAAGTAGAAAGACTTTGTCCAACGTGTCTGGAATAGTGATTGATACTCGTCCTGCCACTGTGGTGCGTGAAGGTATTTCATGTTTTCCTCTCTCCTTTCTGTTCCCAAAAAGGAGAGCTGCCCATGACTCCATGAAAAACCAGTCAAGGCTCTGGTCTTAGATGACAGGCCTGAGTGAGGCCCTGCGGATCCAGGTGAAGTCTGTCACCCTGGGAAAGAGGAACCAGTATGCATGTGACCCGTAAGGAAAGATAAAATTCCTTTTCTATGCACCTACTTTCTCCACCGCCTACCTAGCCTGACCTAATCTCGCTCTTATGTCTATTTCAGGAGTCCCTGCTCCATGATTCAGTGACCTACGTAGGGATGGGGTTGAGGCATGCTGCTCTGTGCGCCTGATCTCTGGGTGTGAGGAGTAGGGACAGCTATGTGATACCATATCACATTTTAGTAGCACGCTTTCTCTTGCTGGGCTGTGAGACTGGGCCGAATTCAGCCCTGTTTCCTCGGGGCCTCACCTGGTGCTATGCCTGGTTCAGGCTAGACAGTGTTGTCCTTTGAAATGGTAAGCCAGGATTTGGGTGGACTTCATCCTCCCCTTCTCTCTGTATTTTCCTTTTCTGTTTCAACCTAATAGGCTTTCCTGGATCAGGACGGGGTTTGGCTGTTTCATAACAGCCCACTCTAAAATCTCAGTGGCTTAACTTAACAAAAGTTTATTTCTGACTCATGCTATGTCCCCTGTGGTTATGGGCAGCTCTCCAGGACAGCTGTTCCGCATACAGTGGCCCAGCAATCCAAAACTCCTTTGATTTGGTGCCTCCATCATCTCAACACAGAGCCAGGCAAGAACCAGCAGGAGGCACAGGCCCTCTGTTCAGCCCAGAAATGAATCCTGTAGCTTCCTCTCTGGCCCAGCCCAGCCAAATCTAGGCATATGATCATCTCAATTTCAAGATTATTAGGAAGATCCCTTTTCAATGTGCTTAGAAAGGAGGGAAAGGCTGTATTATATCTGTAGACCAATCATGCTTAAGTGAGCACAAATGGAAATGTAAGGGCCCCAGTTACAAAGTGAGAAAAGGAATACTAATATCCAGTTCCTCTATTTATTGGTCTCTCACTAAGCACAAGACATTGGACGTTTGGGAGACAGGTGTCAATCCTGGTTCTAGGGACTGGAGACAGCATAGTCCTGGCTGTCATAGAATTCACTCTGTGGACCAAGCGGGCCTCGAACTCATAGACCTATGCCAGCCTCTGCCTTCCTGAGTGCTGGGATTAAATGTGTGTGCCACCACCACCACTCGGCTTGCAGTAGAGAATGTAAAACAGTCAGTGTCACCATAAAGCCCCTGTTCTCCTAAAAGATGGGCCGTGATAGATATACAAAGTGTCAAGTGTCCTATGAAAGAAAATGAAGAAGGAAAATAGAGAGAAAGGGAGTATGTGAAAGGGCTGTTGTTTTGTATATGGAGAGGTGAAAGACCTTAGAGTTAGAAAGATTTGCTACTGCACTGGGTCAGAGGGATGTAGAACCTACAAGCATGCAGAAGACTTGGCCATGGCTGGCTTAAACGGGTCACTGAACACTCTCCTGTGGCATTGGTGATGCCAACATGAATAAAACCCAAACAGGAGCCTCCACCTGTCTCCAGGACCTCAGAGGAGAGAGATGTGCAGACAGATACACTCAATGAAAAGTAAGGAGTCAAAGAGAGCACAAAAGAGAGCTGCACTTTCCACTTTGATGGGAGAAGTTTAGGGGAAGTGTGAGACAAAGGGTGAATTGATGGGAGAAAGTAGAAATTTTAAGATGTGTTGTCTACCTTGTCTATTGCTATGCAACAAAAGCAACATGACTTAAAAAGCCCGTCTTACCTTTTCTGATTCCAGAGGGTAACCAGGCTCTGCCATCAGTTCTGATGTTGAACAGGTCCTGCGTGCAATGGATTCTGTAGTCTGGCGTGCACCAAAAGCTAAGCTGGCTACTTCTCATGCCTTGTTCCTTACTGGTGTGGCTGGGACATCTGGCTCTGTCTGGAACTGTCCCTCTCTCCAGGAGAACTGTCTAGTTGAATGGCAATGTTCTCACATGGTGTCTGGACCTCAAGGGAGTGAGTAAAGCTTCAGAGCCACACAGGGCCTGAAAATCATCCTTTCATCAGTCCCCATGTATCATTCTTCTTTGGTGGGGGGGGCATGGATTCTGGCTGGGGTCTTGGAACTCAGCTTCTGGTGGAGAATGGGGTTCCGTTTCTCTCAGGGGCAGCTAGAGCACTTTAGGGTGAGGCCTGAGTTCGCTAAGCCAGGGTGTAAAAAAGGTTTTCCACAGAGTGTTACAGTGTGGCTCTTTCAGCATGAGATTGTTGGTGGCAAGGGAAGCTCCAGCATTCCAAAACTGATGGTGATTCCAAAATGTTTGAGCTCTTGGTTAAGCTGCTGTGTTAAGTAAGCACTGCAGAGGTGTGGGCCAAAGCCCATGCCTGGTCTGCTTGCAGCCAAGATATAGGCCCTGTGAGGCCCAGGTCCAGTGAGGTGCCAGGCCCAGTGAGGCCTTAGACCCAGTGGACCAGAGGACAGACATGGTGAGATGCAGCCCAGTGAAGGATAAATGAAGAATCTCAGACTGTCTTGACGTGAAAAAGCTCATGCCATCTTTTGTGTGAAATCAAGGGCAATATAAACCCTGAGTGGAATGAGGGATTTCAAGGGCGAATGTGTTTGATTCTCTGGGTTCAGGGATACTTAATGGTCCTATCACAAGAAGGGAAATACAGTATTTAATTATCTTATAGGAGGGGGGAATTTCCAAGTACAGTTGAAGGTCACTGCTGGACTAAGATCCTTAGCAGGGTGGGGCATATCTAGGAATCCCTAAATGCTTGCTAGAGTACTTTCATCCTGGAAGAGTCTGGCCTGTAATCTGCCCTGAAAGCTATGTGACAGTTCTTATTTCCTTACTAGACCTGGAGTCACCCAGATCAGGGGAGACTTTTAAAACCCGCTGAGAAAAGGGAGTCTATCACAGAGTGCGCTCAAATAATCCGCTCCCCAGAGATGACTGACTTAAGCCTTATCCAGCAGAGCCCCACCCTCAGGTATTCCACAACTCAAAGCAACCCGAAAAGTAGCCAAGGTTCAGGAGAGAGGAATCTGCATTCCTGTCCAAGGAGGGGGACCCCGGGGAGACTTCGTTTTCAGACAACCTATGGCAGATAGGAGCAGCATAACACAGCAAGGATGTCTGTCTGTTCCCACCGGCAGATCCTTCCTCCTTACAGATCCCTGACAGCCGTAGAGTACTCCTGCCCCGACTCATCCTTAAGCCTCAGGGACATTGTCAGCATTAGGACAAGAGATGAGACACACTCACTACCCTACCGCAGAGAATAGCGACTGCCAACATTGCCTGTGGCATGACCACCCTGACTTCACAGCGCTGTGTCCGGGTATGAACAAACCGAGGGAGAAAGGTAGGACTGTTGACCGTGTTGCCTGTGTATTTTTGTGATAAGCTGGCAGTTTCAAATACTGAAGGCATGCAGAATGTTGAAAATTGAGGCTGGTGAGATGGCCTACCTGTTAAGAGCCCTTGCCGCTTTTACCAAAGACCTGAGTTCAATCCCTAGCATAGGATGGCTACCAATCACCTGTCACTCTAGTGCCAGGGCATTCTTCCTGCCTCCACAGGCATCTGCGTGAATGTGGTTCACATACGGATAAGCAGGCATACATCTTTTAAAGCTAAATAGCAAAATCGCATTACACGGCAACTTCTTTTCTAAAGCTCTTGAGAGGGAGACTGGGGAAAAGCAAGCATGGCTGTCTTAGGAAGAGGAATTCTGAGGGGCCCAGAGGGGGAAGCAGGTGACACAGGCCCGTCAAGGGGTTCTGAAACAAACAACCTTGGTCTGAACTCAGGAAATCATACTTGGTTTCCTGCCAGAATGAACTTGGCACCCCTGAGCACCTGGGCCTGGGGAAAGAGTCTAGCTGGGCTTAGGAGGACAGCAGGTTGGAATGCGCAAGGACTGTTACACTGTGAGCTGAATTCCCCAGCAAAGCCCCGTGCTGGCAGGTGACCTGCTTCCATGGAGTTGGAATCCCCAAATGTGTCATAATGTGTGCAGATCAGTTTTGCGTGTGAAGCTGCTGAGAGCGCAGGATTTGAGGTACCCCGTCATAAATGAGGGCTGCAAAATAGTTAGGACTCTGCTCCCAAGAACAGAGGCAAAAAAGGAATCTGTGTGTCGCTGCTTCTGGTAATGTGGGGCAGCTGACTTAGCCAGGCTCCAAAGCTAGGGGCCTGGAGGTTTCCTCTGAGCTTATGTTCATTCCCTGGCTTGTGGTCTTTTAAAATATAAATGCTTTGGTCTTAGCCCTACGGCAAAGCTCAATCCTGTTGTAGATGTACTAGCTGTAACTACCTTCCTCTTTCTCCGGGGTATAGATGACAAGGTGAGATGTATGTCACATCTGGAGGGCTGTGGCCTTGGCATACAGGGGTGTCCACAGCACTATCTGGACTTAACCTAAACCAAATTCTGCTAGTTCCAGGCTGGGTGACTTGCCTGCCTCCAGTCTTTAAAGAGACGTGACGGCTCCTGCTTTTCAGAGTTGTAACGATGAATATTTTCAAAGTCCTCCTGGTAAGCAAAGGCCTATCTGCAGAATGATGTGGGTGTCTGCTGTGGGCTCTTATCGTTGCACAAGTGTTGATCAGTATGGGCCTTCAAATGAACCAGTGTCTTAGCTGCAGGGTTTGAATCCTGCCACAGCTCAGTCCAGTTACTCAGTGGCTTCAGTGGTTGGGTCCAGGTTTCTGTCTCTAACGGACACTGTGCTGCAGCTTCAGATCCAACTATCCGTGGGGCCCTGGATGTTGTACATACATTTTGGAACTCAAAGAAAGACTTTTCCCAGACAACATAGAAGATTGCATTATCTGGTATCTCAGCCACTATCTCGGTTTCATATTTTGGCTACTGGAGCCTGTTAACTATCCCCATGCACTCTCCCTCAGGCTATCTCAAACTCTTCCCATAAAACTTTCTAACCAGAACAAGCCCTTGGGAATACAAAGGGGTGGTCACAGATTAGCTCCAGACGCTTCAGTTCATCAGAGAGGAAAGCCTTCCCTAAGTGGGAACTCCAAAGGGTATTTCATTGGGAGATTCAACTTTTTATCAGCTTTGAGTCTGAAACATTTATGTTTGTCCATCTATGGTGTTTGTCTAATTTCTAGTTGGAGGGAGCTCCAGCTTTTTTCGGATTCTCCGTGAGACATTTTAGAAATGGCCCCTGTGTTTCTAGTGACAGGGTATTTGCAGCAAATTCCAACCTTGCAGCCACTCATTCATCAGTGGCAGGCAAATCCTGGGAGATGGATGGGATTTCAAACACAAACTGAGCAGCCCTCGCAAGCCAGGCACAGGACAACTGCAGAAAAAAAAAAAATTGCCAGGGCTCAGCCCTGAAGGTACGTATGTCCAGAGAAGGGCGCACCTCAGACTATGGGCCTTTCTGGTCCTTGGGCATGCCACTTTGCTTTTGCATAGATGATTGCCATCTTAATTTTCTGTGAGCTGGCAAGCCTGAGCTTGACACTTTCCACCAATATCTCTGTACTATGGGGGCAGGGGGAGGCATGTAAAATAAAGGCAGTAATACTTGCCATATAAACATTGTTAGAAAGAGAAAATGTGTGTCTCATCCCACTTAATACAGTGTGTGACCAAGGAGGGGAAACTCAACATCCGCTTAACTGAGAGAATGACGAAGAGAGGCTCTTTCCGGTTGTTTCCCCCACCAGCTTCCACTGGTTGCCAAGGCTGCATTTCTTGGTGCTGTCTCGATATGAGCCAGGGCAGGGGTAACGGGAGAGTCTGAAGTTTTCCCAGCTCCCAATAAAAGAACCGAAGGCAGGACTGTCTGCAGTTCTAGTATATGCCCTGCCTCATGTAAGCACAGCAGGCATGCCTAATAAACGGACACTGGGAAAATGAGTCTTGTTGAATGGCAGATGGGTGATTACCCCATTGCCTCCAAGGAGCTGAACTGAGGGTGGCTACGACTTGGGCTCCGGACCAAAGCCAGGCTTCTCTAACCTCCCAGAATCACAAGTGTTTGTTTTCCTGGTTGCAAGGTGGGAAGGTCAGTACCGGTCCCCTCTGACTGTGTGACAAGACTCTTCTGTTCCACAGGCAGATGGCTTTTGGCTCCTGGGGCGACCTCAGTCATCAAATTGCCCACTTGAGTATTCAGAGCAATAAGTCTTTGAAGGAAAACATTGGCAACTGTGGTTGGGCCCAAGGTGGAAGTTAAAATGTGTGATTTCCAAGCTCGAATGCTCCAACGTCCTATTGGAGCTGAGGGCAAAGGCAGAAGGAACATGGCTCCACAGCTCTGCCTTCAGTGATGGATTGGAAAGATGTTGTAGGCGCTGTAGTCAACCAGCCCAAGACTCAGTTTCCTCATTTGCAGAATGGGAAACCACAATCACGTCACCCTCTGCTCCTTTCTCTTTGCTCAGATTCCGAAAGCCAATTGACACTGTGGGTGACTTATAATTCTGTGTCCCAATAACACCCCTGAATGTAAAATAGAGACTTTTAGCCACCCATGTTTACTGGGGCGGGGGAGTTGACTGAGACTTAAATACTGCCTGGCACAAGACAAACAATTGTGTGTAATGGGTAGTAATAGGTGCTGTTATAAATATCATTACTACCAAGATAGCTGTGTGTGTAATTGCCTCACAGTTCTAAGCCACACATTTTAGACTTCATCACAAGAGCATCAAGCCTTCCCTCGACCCCAGCTGGTGAAGTTGCTCTAGCTATATTTCCTGGTCTCTTTGTAATCATGGCACACTTCTCAGACACAAGGGGAGCATTTACAGGACTTGATGCTCTGGTCCCTGTGACTTATCAGGGTCTGTGCCCTGGCATTTGTCCCTGCTGCTTTTGAGGTCCATGTTTTCTTTGGTAAAGCAATCATGCTCACAGAGTATTTCCTGCCACATGCTTACCCTTCCTGGCTGGTGGCATTGGAGGTTAAAGGACTCGCTGTACAAGTGTGAAAGCTGGAGTTGGAATCCCTAGAACTCACATAAAGTGCCAAGTGGGACACAATTCCAGCCTTGGAAGACAGAGACGAAACAAGCTGGCTGGCAAGACTTAGCCATCTCTGCAGGCTTTGAGTCTGATCCACTCTGGCTCAGTGAATAAGGTGGCAGAATGATTGATGACAACATCAGTTGGTCCTGACGTCAATCACAGGCCTCCGCATGCGCGCGCGCGCGCACACACACACACACACACACACACACACACACACACACACACACACACGTGTCTCCACACACTAACGGCATGCATAAACACAAATGCATCCCACACACACTGGCAGTGTTATGGTCAGCAATGGTAGCTCATCTTTTCATTGTCAATGCCCACAATATCCTGTGTTACATCCCTAGATCTTCTGTAGATGTCCAGGGTTGCCAAAGGGCTCTTGTGTCCAGTATTGATTCCAACAACGACACCAGCAGTTGGGTGTCATTTTCCCTTTTACAGAAATAAGAATACTGAGGTTCAGAGAAATCAATTGACTTCTTCACAAAACCACCAGCCAACCAAAGAAACAAACAGAAAAAGAGCTAGCCAAGGAGAAGACAGATTAGCTGATACCAGAGACAGGTTAGCTGATACCAGGCTCTAAGCCTTTCTTTGTGGTAATGTCTCCCGTTTTTTCTCCAATCATAATTTGGGTCTTCTCTCTCTTTCTTTTGGCTAGTATGGCTGAGGATTTGCCAATCTTTATTAGTTTTTTTTTTTCAAAGAACTCTTTATTTTTTTAATTTTTTATTTTTATGTTTCTATTTAACTGATTGCAACTATGACATTATTTCTCTACACCTGTCAGATTAGAAAGTTTTCTTACATTGATTGATTTAGTGTGTGCAGACATGCGTTTGCATGTGCGTGGAAGTCAGAGGACAGCTTGTGGGAGTCAGCTCTCTCCTTTCACCCTGGGGATTAAGGGATTTGAACTCTGGTCATCTGGTTTGGCAGCAAACACATCTAGTTTTGAGTTTTGTTTCTTTTTTGTTTTTACAAGGCCTTAACAATGTATCAATAAGTTTATTTATTTAAGAGCACAGTGATTTTTAAAGATTTATTTTTATAATTTAATGATGTGCATATGTGTCTCTCTGTGTGAGTACATGCATTTGAATGCAGGTACTCTCAGAGGTTAGAGGCATCAGATACGCCTAGAGCTAGATGGTTATGAGCCACCCAAAGTAGGTGCTAGGAACTGAACCTGCGTCCTCTGGAAGAGCAAAAAGTGCTCTTGACTGTTGAGCCATCTCTCCAGTCCCATCTCTGATCTTTTAATGAGGCACTTACAGTTACAAACTCTTTTTTCTTAAGACTGCCTTTGGTGTATCTTTGGAATTTGGTCTAATGTGATCTCACTTTCAATAATTTCTACAATGACACACTCATTCATAAAACATTATTTAATTTCCAAGAGTTTGTGTATTTTCTGTAGTTTCTCTTGCTCTTGGTTGCTAGCTTTATTCCATAGACAAGAAATTATTTGTATTTGTTGACACTTGATTTGTGTTCTAACACACGATCTATTTTAGAGCAGGTCCTATGTACCACTGAGAAAAATGTGTATTTTCTTACTGCTTTGGAGGAATGTTCTACAGATATCTGTTTAAGTCCATTTGGCATGTGATGTCTTTAATCCAATGTCTTTCCTCCTTGTTTCTCTGAATGACAGGTCTAAAGATGAGAAAAGGGTCCTGAATACCTCTACTATTACAAGGTAAGGTTAATCTGTGACTTTATATCTCATAGTGTTTGTTTTATGGGTGCACTCATGTTCAAGATGTATATGTTTAGACTTGTAATCTCCTCTTGATGGATTGTTCCCTTAATTAGTATGATGTGATCTTCTAAGTCCATTTTGATTAGTTTTGGTTCAAAGATTGTTTTTCAGATATAAGAATGGCAATGCCCGCTTGTTTTCTGGTTCCATTTGCTTAAAATACTTTTGCCTGTCCTTTCACTCTAAGAAAGTGTTTATCTTTGACTGGAGGTGTGTTTCTTAGAGGCAACAGTAAGAAAAAGGAATCCCATCTTATAACCCAATCTGTTAGTCTATGTCTTTTGATTGAGAAAAATTGTCCATTTATATTCAGTTAATTATTGAAAAGCATGCATGTCACTTGCTCCCTAACCAGTTAAAAGCAGCGCATACACCAGAATATAAATGACAAGGAATTAATCATTGTGAGACCCCTTGTTACTTCCTTTATCAAGGATGTACCTCGAGGCTTCTGGGACATCACTCAGAATTAAACATGAGTGCTTTTCTGCTGTCTTTGTGTTTTCTAATGCTAGAAACACAAGATACTTACATTATTCCGTAAAAATGAGAGAAAGGATTATGTTCCCCAGAGCGATTACTGCAACAGAAAAGAGCTGTGTTCAGCCTGTAGTAACTGCTCAGTAAATAGTCCTTGACAGGATATACAAACTCAGACACTTGAAGGCGGGCAAACACTCCACTGTGTTCTTGTTAGTAGGATAATTTGTACTGATTTTATAGTTTCTCTTCTCTTTAGACTTTTGCATTATAATAACGATAGAATTAGAGCAATAGATAATTATAACCAAAAGTAAGTTTGTCTCAAAATTTGGGGGTCATTTACATTTAGGACAGAGGTCCAACCTCAGCATCAGTATTCCCTGCCTTTTTCACATTTCTTCTGGGCCATCTATTTCTAGCTTTACTCTTTCTCATCAAAAGTTTGAATCTCTCTGTACCGTTTGTGTCGCATGACCTCCTTGCCCCTGAATTAATTTGTGTGCCGTCTAACTTCTGCCAAGACCCCAAAGGGGCCAGGTTTCAGAGCTAAGACAAGTTTTACCATAGCTAATCATCCGGATGCCTCAACATTTACTTTCAATTTAGAATTACTTTTTATGTGATGTGTATTTTTCAAAAAAGTGTTTTATCCTGATTTTTAAATACCACACAGAAGACTAGATAGGTTGGCTGTGAACAGTCCTTTTACTGTGGACTGGCACCGTCTCCGAGACTGACCATTGTCCAACCAGGGACAACTTAGACTGGGGAAACCCTCTCCCAGGTCACTGTGTCCTTTCCTGAGGAGTTGGTACGAAAATATTTACTCAATATTTACTCTAACCTCATAACCCTCCGGGCTGAAACAAAGCCTGCCTGCCAGACTGTGGATTAGGCCAGAAGAACTGGCCCAGTGCTATCAGGTGACAGGCCTCAGAGACCAGATGCAATCTGCATTACCAGGCCCACAAGAAGGAAGGTACAGACAGCAAGAGCAGAGAATGCTGTCCCTTTCTCAGCCACTGGGAAACTCCCTTCATGGCAGGGTCTGGCTAAAGCTCTTGAATTTCCGAGTGTGGATCAGCCTGTGGAATTCTTACTGCAGGAAGCCTCTGGAATTCATCCACGCCAGCGGGCTTGTAGCTGAGCAGCTGCCACGGGAACTGGATGTTATTTCTGTTCAGACGCTAATTTAACAATGGCTGCCGTTTCAGTCGCTTGGCTTCCCGAGGCCTCGGTGTGAAGAAAACGAGGATAACCCTCAGCTCACGGGGCTCTTGTGGGAAACGGAGGACACTGGGAAGAGAGACGCCCTGGCTGTGTAGGGGCACTCCATCCGTCGTTCGAATTTCCTTACTTCTACCACGAAACACAGATGTTCTCTGACGTCACCGAGTCACCAACCTGGGGTCATTGATGCTTGGGAAGAGACACGCTCTGTGTTGTTCCCAGCAGCATCCGCCTGTCACACTCTGTCACTTTCCAGTTGGTGACTATGGCAGTTGCATTTTGTTGTTTGGCTGTTTGTTTTTCAGACATTGGCCTCCTGTTACACAGCTGGGGCATAAAATCAGGCTTTGGTTCTGGGAGTTTTGTTTACTTTGCTCACTAGCTGGGGTGGTCAGGAGTTTAACCAAGGTCAATGCCTTGGAGCCTGTAAAGAGAATTCTAGCAGTTTCTAGCTACTAAATCTGCTGGTGTATACAGGAATTTAAAAAACAAAACAAAACAAAACAAAAAAAACATCGACCCACACAGTCTGGTTGTGTTCAGGATAAATTCATTTTTGTTTTGCTTTAAAAATAATAACAAGTGTCTGAGTGTTTATGTTTTCATTTTGCACAGGCAGCCTTGACAATGCAAGTTTTTTTTTTTTTTGTAGAAAAAAATAATTAAAGAAATAAACGAAGCAGCTTTCACAGCTGCAAATCATTGATTTGGCCCCTCTTGAGAAAGAGAGAGAGAAGGAAAAAAACAAAAAAAAATGGAGGAAACGGGGGGGTGATTTGTTTTATTGTTAGAGGGCGGTTCCCTGTCAGTTTTCCTAAGACTTTCCTCCTGCCATTGCTCAGAATGGTTCAGAGGTTTAGAACACTTGATTTGTAATGTTGGAAGATGTGATTTCCAGGAGGAATAAAAAAAAAATATCTTCCCACAGTCATTAGCACCTCTTACACTGATCGCATGGCACACAGGATACCAACGAAGGAGAAGATGCTGCAGAGAAGAGTAGGCGCTCCTGGGCCCCGAGGATGCAGCTCTCTCCCACACTTGGGCATGTTTCCCAGCATTTTTGTTCTGCGCTTGTGTTCCCTCCCAGTGCTCTTCTGGAGATAACGATGGGTGGATATGCTTTGCACCCTGGTCTCTTCCAAAACAGATAACAGCATTTACTGAAGCCTTGCTGGATGCCAGGTCCTGTCTGCCTCGATGCCGTCTCTTTAAGTCAGCTTGACGTTCTCATAAGTCCACGGACTCATTTCTCTATCATTACTGGCACGGCGTGAGTCCATCCCTTTCTGTTTCCTTGGCACCGCATCGTGTGAAAACAGCTGGATGAATTTGCAGCCAGTATGAGCGGTATTTGAGGATGGCCTCATTTCAAATAAATGCTCTGGGACTTTACATGCCATCACAGGAAGGTCAGGGGGGAGGGGAGTGCTTTTATTGTCTTTCAGAGGTAGTGCTGTGATGCCTCAATCTAAGGATCCCATTAAGTTCATTAAGATCAGAAATCTCTGTTTTTAAAACTTTTCTACAATTCGGTGGATGAGGAATTTCCTTGGGTTCATTCTGTTTTAAAATGTCCATCGTTTCCCCCCCTTGATGGGTATGTACATACCTAAATTATATAGGTTGGGATGTCCCTTAAAGGCATTAATTTAATCCAGGAAGAGTTCTTTCAAAGAAAAAAAAAATTAAGATGCCACTGAGAATGGGAAAGATACTTGAGGCCCAGAAAAGAGATGTGAAAAGAGATGTCTTAGTGCATCCAAGACAACCCTTCATCCTTAGATGGAGACTTGAAGGTGTACTTATGCTCCAATCAGCAGGACAATAATTGTGCCTACAATGACTTTTTCTAAAGCAAAGTTTAAAATTATTAGAGGTCTAATTAGGTTGTTACAATGTGAAATACATTTATAAAGGTTCCTTTTAAACCTATTGACTCCTTGAGTCCTGATAGCTTGGGCATTATAGCAGCAACACTTACTACGTTAGAACACCCCCTAATAATCACAGGACGGTAGATGCCACACTTAGCATGGTGCATGCTTCATTTTTCAGCAATCCTCAGAGCATTCCCATGAGGCCTTGCCTTTGTTATCCCTGTCTCGTGAATCTAGGTGAAGCCGCTCCTGAGTGGGTTACTTGCTTTGCTTTCATTCCATTGTTTTTGAGGATGAAGAAACTGCAGCTCTGCAAAATGATATAACTTATTTAAAGCCCTCACGTAGTAAGTGACAGAGGAAGAGTTTGAGTCAGGTCTTGATTAGCCCAACATGCTTCTCAGTTTTCCATGTGCGACAGTACTAATGGGATATCTGCTATGATGGCCACCATGGGCAGGTACTTGCCTTCTCTATTCTTACAGAGCCGACAGACATGGAGGGGGTACAGACAGTTCCATATATAAAGGCTGAACATTATCTTCATGACAGATGGGGATCACATCTTCTTAGAGAAGGGAAGTCTGTTTGCCAGAGTGTCTTTAGCAGCTGGTGGGTAAAATGACACTCTGGAGTGAGTTGATGAAGGAAGAATAAATGAAGTGATTAAGCTGCTCCTGAGAGGATGGGAAAGACTGACTGAAGAGGAAAAAAAGAGAGAGAGAGAAAGAGGAGAGATAGATATGGAGAGAAAAAGGCAGGAAGGGTGGGAGGGGACAATATGTGGAAGTGAGGCCGTGGATAATGAAGGAGTAAGCCACTGTTTCCGTGGTGGGGAGGAGAGCAAAGATGTTTTCAGAATAGACGTGTCACCCGGGATTTTAGTGAAATCTCCTGTATCACAGAAGCTTGCTCCAGGATGGTTTTGTACTAGAACTGTAGGAAGCACACAGGAGCACTGCTAGCTCATGCCGCACATTGGATCAACTGGCAAAGACTCCTTGTGACTGGATGCAGGGTGAGCATTGAACAGGCTGAGTTATCGAGACCTTTTGGTCCTCTTGGCTTAGCATCCTTGAGTACTGTGTGGTCTGCACACCCTTTACTGGACACTCTTGAGCACACCCAGGTTGGCACTGTGCAAACTAAAGCTGGTACTCAGAGAAGCAAGAGGTGCAGATGAAGGGACCTGGGAATTCACAGTAGCTTTGGGGAGGACTTTGGACTTTCACGGGCCAGCCAAGGGTTGCAGTGGGTCTTATCGAGCTTCATGAGACTGTAAACACACCTGTATAAGCACACAACCAAACCCATCATAGGAGTTTGCTGTAAGCAAGTACAACAATCTTCCTTGGGAGAGCTAGTGAGACTTCCTGGAGGAGGCAGAGGTTATTAGTATGCCATATAAGGCTGAGCTTATAGAGAAAGAAGATAGGGAGAAGACATTTTATAGGAAAAGCATAGTAAATTGGGGGATGAGAAAGCAGCAAATTGGAGCAAGGCTTGACTATGGAGAAGTGATGAGGCTTGGGATGGAAGAGAACCACTACTGAACTTTACAGGGTCACTTGCCGTTTTGACCTATAGGGTGTTGAAGGATATTTGATCCCATTGTGAACAATGAGACCGTAACTATAAAAATCTGTTTCTAATTTTGGTATGTCTCAGTCTTTTATCCTAGAGCTTTCTGTTTACACTAAACAAGTACTAGTGGTGTGGCTCAGCCCTAGCACATACCTTTAATCCAAGAGCTTTCTGTAAAGAGAATCAAATAAAGTTAACCCTAGGTCAAGAGGTGGAGCAAGAAACCAGCACACAGGGACAGAAAGGAGGGGTATTGAAAGGAGAATATTAAAGGCAACATGGAGAAAGAGGAAGGAAGGCTTTTTCCTTCTGACATGAAGGCTGACTAGGAAGGTCATCTGGGAGCTTTCTCTGCCTCTCTGAGCTAGTAGGTTTTCACCCCAGCATCTGTCTCCTGAGTCTTTATTGGTAAAATCAAATGTTTGGATTTTGATGTTTTATAACAACAAATTGGGTTGGTAAATCACTGAGAAATGGCTACATGATTAGTACCTTCTTTGGAATGAAGGAAGAGGATGGTGCTGAGAAGGAATACGTCTTGTGTTCAGGTGAGGACTTCATCTACATGCCTGAGACAGTTACCATGCCATGGAGAAAAGCATAGCAACTGAGCAAATTCTAGTTAGTTCAGGCTGCCAAGACTTGGCTAACCAACCCAAGCAGCACACTGTTGCTTTTCTGTCTTCACACAGGTAGCTGTGTTTACACAGCCTTGTGTCCATACTTTTGGGCAGGAGAGAAATTATTTCTCAGCCCTTGGCTGCACCATCCCAGGTAGAAGAGAGGGGAACATGAGAGAGAGGAAGCTGTGTCTACACTGGCTCTGCCTACATGCTCAGGGATAGAATGACCATGGGTCAGCGGGGTGGCCATCTTCCTCTTCAGATGGTGGCCGATGGAGCAGAAAGCAGGTGGGAAGTGAGGAGCAGCCCTCTTGTGCACCTCTGCTTTGAGAGACAGCATGTCAGCAGAGCAGCATGACTGCATCCCACAGAAAAGCAAGAACTGAGTCAATGAGGCGACAAGGGTGAGAAAGAACAGTGTAGAAGAGTGGCTGTAGTTCTGTCTTCACTGCCAGCGGACTGTCTCTATCAGTTAGCTTGAGCAAAGGCCTCATATCAGAGTGAATTGGAGGGTGGAGAGGAAGTCCATCTGAGATCTGAAGTTGAAGGGTCCGGTAAGGTATTCACAGTAAGAGTGAGGAGTAATAATGGTCCCATTTTACAGATGCCACTATATAGCAGGAGAGACATTAAGAACTTCGCTCAAGGTTCTCCAGGCAGCAAGAATAGGTGCTGGTGATGACAGGCAACACACAGGTGGAGGGCACTTGGTTCAGGCATTGTTCTCAGAGTTGTATTTGAAATATGTCCTGTCAGGGAAATAGGCATTTATGTTACCCTGCTTTATCGGTGGGGACATGGAGACACAGAGTGGCCAAATCACAGAGCACACAGGGCAAAGCCAAAAGTTAAGGCCAGGCCTTCCGGACTTAGAGCACAGGCTTGACCATGGTACACTTTGAGTTCTACATCAGCCAATTCTAACTTCAAACCCACTGCTCTCTCTGGGACACTAGCGCACTCAGCTCTTTGCACAAACGTGTCAAGTATTCTTCCAGCAATCTCATATGTCAGGGGCTTCACAGGTACACCTCTGGGGAGCCTGTGATCTCGGTAGTACCATAGATCAGGAATTTCTTGTCCTAAATTCAGATCACAAAAAGTACTAGCAGTGGGGTGGAAATTCCTAGTAAAACTTCATCTAGTTAAATGAACATCTGTTTCCTGGAATTTGACAACAGTCTCACAGAAGAGCTGCTGGGCCAGACAGCTCATTGAGAAAGTTTAAATGTAGTTTCTCGTGAAGCTGCGTTAGTTGTAAAAACTATAGAGATGAAGTCAATGGGTAAACTCTGGAATTTACTACCTCTAAAAGAAGGAAGGCAGATACATTCTCTATCTGTCCAACTCTAAGCCATCATACCTCTCCCTTCCCAGTATAGTTCTAAGAAGACCCAAAGACTGGCCAAGGAGAGGGTATTTAGTAGACAAAAGGGTTTTGGCAGGGAAGCCAGCATAGTCCAGAACGCTGGGAGGGGCCCCTGCCCTTCACCCACTTTGGCAATGGGTCAAGCACCATGGCAGAACAGTTGCAAAATGTGGACGAATCTTTGAAGCATTTTGCAGTGTGGCTTTGCCAGCCACTCCATTACGAGCTAGATGGGCTCTTGTTCCTCACCGCTTGAATCTGGGCTGCCTCGTGACCTTATTTAGCAGTACATTGCAGCAGAGGGGAATGGAACATGAATCACAAGCTTAAAGACTTGAACCAAGACCTGTCGGTCAGCTCTAAGATGGAGTTCTGGAGCAGAACCCACTCTCTGCTGTGTCCTGCTCCTGAGTGAATGAACAGCTACCAGCTAGCCTGCTAGGAGCTCAGACACCATGGAGAGCTGGCTGGAGTACTCCCAGCTAGGACCTTCAAAACCAGACACCTCCAGCAGACCCCGTCCCCCACCCCAGCTCTGGGCAGATGCATGACAAAGCTGTGGGGATGCCACCTATCTCCATCTTAAATTACTGTGGCTTTTCAGTCCCTTGATTCTTGAGTAGTAATAAATATTTGTGTGTGTGTATGTGTGTGTGTGTGTGTGTGTGTGTGTGTGTGTGTGTGTTTTAACTTCTAAATGTATTTGATCAGATTTCCATTAGTTCCTGAACTTGGCTCCACTTCCTTTGTAGAGAGACTACCAACTGAAGTTTACGCTCAAGGAATCTAGTTGCAGCTGGGCGCGGTGGCCTCCGCACTCAGGGAGGCGGACGGATCTCTGAGAGTTTGAGGCCAAAGGGGTCTACAGAGTAAGTCCAGGACATCCAGGGCTCACAGAGAAACCCTGTCTTGAAAAACCAAAAAAGAAAGGAAAGAAAAGAAAAAAAAAAAAAAAAGAAATCTAGTTGCACAGGTCTGAATCCGAACTCTGCCTTGGCCGTGTGCTAGTTATGGGCTCTTGGGAAAGCGGCTTAACTCACCGAGCCTCGGTTCGACTGTGGGAAGTGGGCTGTGCGTGATGACACTGTGAAGGTTAAGTGGCGTGTATGCTTAGAGGGCAGTGGTGACTAACCGGTGAATTAATTAGCCCCATTCTTTTCAGTTCTGGAACGGAGCTCTCTCTCAGCATCCTCCTAGTTGGGATTCACATTACCTACTCCACCGGCGTGTCACTTGCTTGGAATCCTGTCTCTTTGGTCCTGGATCCAATTTCTAGTCTTGTGTGCACTCTGATTGATGTCCCAGGTGCCTCTCGGTGCACGCTGCCTCCAGATCAGAGCAATGCCCAAGGTGTGTTTTAAGTGGGTCAGTGGGTGAGCACGCTTTCCCAAGTCCCGGATGCTGCCCTGTCATGACTTTCCCAACGGCGCACTGGGCCCCTCCTCCCTGGAGAGCGGTAAGCATCCATCCAGAGACTCTGCCCTCTGACATTTCTGTCCTGCCTCTCTCCCTTGCACTTTCGCCCCTCCTTGTCTGGAGACCTGCATAGGAAACCCAGACAGCAGTGCATAACGTTCCCCCGGGAATGGCGTAGCAAGGCCTGGGCTGCCAGCTGACTTGCGGGGAGCGTGCTTGTCCCAAGCTTAAGACACAAAGCTGGGCTAGAGCAAGCCTGGTGACTTCACTGCCTTTTGTCAGATCAGAGGCTCCTCGCTCCGCAGGGAAAGGCAATTACACAGGGAGGTGGGGTGGAGAGCGCATGTGATACATAAAACGAAGTGAGATTTCCAAAAACAACACGCTGGGTCGTAACTACTCACACTCGGGGAGCCAGCCCTCCGCACCTCAGCGCTGGCTTTTCACAGGCGGGGAGTCTTATTGAACTCTCTCACAAGCAGCTCCGGGAAGCTGCCTCCCTGGTTGGCATCCAGGCAAGGGCTGAGGTCACATAGTGAGTGACAGAGACTGGGCCCGTGCACAGCTCTCTGGACCCTGTCCTCAGCACGCCGTATCATGCTGTCGGAGCTGGGACATTTCTGACTGTGATCGAGGCCTGATGTTTTTCAAACTTTCCCATGGAGGCTTCCCTCCCAGGAGGAGGGAATGAGCACCCCTCAGTACAAAGGGCTGCCAGGACCCATGCTTTATGTAAACAATTCATTCACACTGTGGATTCTTTTATTATTATTATTATTATTTACATTACAATTACATTAGATATAGTCTTGTTTTGAAAGCATGGCTTTGTTCTAGGTTCTCCCAAAGCCAATGTTTTAGGAAGAAGTTTCTTCTTCACTCCTGGCGATTCCAGGGGCCTGTTCCATCTAGGTGTTTCCAGGCAACATGGAAGGCAAGCATACAACACACGTGCCTCTCCTGAAGGCTTGGTGAACCATTGTTTTTAAAAGTTGATTTATTTTTTTTTTAGTTATGTTTGCATTTAGGTGTGTGTATCTGTGTGCATGTACGTATGAGTGCAGGTGCCCCGTGCAGGCCAGAATAAGGTGTGGTTGGAACCCACGGAGATGGGCTTACAAGCAATTGTGAGTCATCTGACATGAGTACTGAGAACAAAACTCAGGTCCTCTGCAATGGCAGCAAGTGCCATTGACTGCTGAGCCATCACTCCAGCCCTTTATTTGTTTGTTTGTTTTTTTTGTTTGTTTGTTTTTGTTTTTTGTTTTTTGAGTGTTGCGCTACCTCAACTTGCAATCCTCCTGTCTCAGCTCCTTGAATGCTGTGTGCCACCATGTCTGGCAAGTGGGACTTTTCACTTGGGATCGTTGACAGAGGCTTCTTCAACTCATACCCCAAATATTCTCCTCTGTACTCATAACAATAAAGGACATGCTTGGCAGGGCTGTTCAGTGGCTCACAATCTAAGAGAACATGCTTTTTCATTGTGGGTGTGAGCATGTTTGTGGAACAGAAAACATGCTTTATAAGTGGAAACAGAAATGGGGATGCAAGCATAGGCAAAAGGACTATTTGTGTGGGAAGATCACCTACAAGGTTTAAAGATGAGACCGAGGGCCTTGGAGTTGTTGTAATGCTGTGTATTACCTAATATTGTCTGCTTAGCTGCATCACTAGGACCCTTGATGGGAACCCCGCTGTCACACAGGGAATACCTTCATCACTACTTCATCAGGAGGTCATGGCTCTTACCTTGACTACCTTCTCAGGCCTCTGAAGCTCAAACTTCTTCCTGCTCTGCTTACCTTGTCAATCTCTGTTGTCCAGAGCAAACCTCTCTAGGCCCCTGCAAGTGGGCTATTGTTCTAGAGAGGGCCCAGCTCCAGCAGGGTTCAAGGATAGTAGAGACAGTTGCAGCATGCTCAAAACAGGCGGTGTCTAACTCCTAGTCAGAGGCAAGGAGAACCCCACAGGAATCTGCCTCTTTGCTATGAGTTTAAAATCCATGGAGATGTATTCCAACCAATCCTATAGTTGTTTGTAGACATATACATGAGATCTGAAGGAGAAAGAGGGTAGAGATGGGAATGGGGGACAGATGGTTTCAGTAGCTACATGAGCAGAGCTTCTTCCATGTCAGGTGCTGATCTAAGCATAGGAGCTCAGTTTACTGTCTGTCTATCTATCTATCTATCTATCTATCTATCTATCTATCTATCTATCTTCTATCTATCCATCCATCTATTATTCAAACAATCAGCTATTATCTATCAACCAATCATCTATTATCTATCAATAAATCATCTATGTATCATCTATCTATCTGTGTGTGCGTGTGTGTATGTGGCGGCAGGGGGGTATTGCTAGAAATCAGATCCAGACTTCACAAATCATAGGTAATCATTCTACAAACTGAGCCACAGCCCTATCTCCAGATTTTCAGCTGCCATCAGTACTTGCTCCTTGTATAATGGCACCGGAAATCCTAGTAACTGAGCCTTCTTTGGGCTTCTTTGATGGTAGGCAACATGCGACATGCTCAGCAGGCGGATCTCCCACAGTCCTTACAACGTTCCTCCAGATAAATGGCTATCATGACTTTCATTTTCTAGATGACTTCACCTTAGGATGAGAAAATGGAGGCTTGGGTAGGTGAACTTGCCCAAGGTTTTATATAGCAAATGACTCTGAAGCCAGGTTCTTCAACATTTTGCTCCGTGTAGACTGCATCGACCATTAAAAGCCCAGAAGAACTGGGGAAGCAGTTTCACAGAGGACATCCTGTGTATCCCAGATGCCCAGCAAGCACATTTCCCACCTGCAGGCAAATGTCATAAGACTTGCCACCTGGAGGGTAGATAACGTGCAGAGAGTAAGGAAACCCGCCCTTGAGGTCAGGAGGTCTGTGGCTGGCATTCACGCTCACCTCAGCTTCCTCCTCGCCTCACTTTCAAACTGGTACAAACAGCAAGAGGCACACGTGCTATTTCACGTATGGAAAGGTTTTTGTTTCTTTTCTTTCCTTTTAGCCCAACCCCATTCATTTTGTACTCAAGAAAGCTGAATCTCAACCAGATAAACAAACAGTTTGTTCCCTCCCAGGCCTCTGTCTGGTTGGTGACAGAGTTAGGCCTTTAAAACAAGTCTCGCTGGTCATAGCGGCACATGCTTGTAATCCCAGCACTCTAGAGGCCTGGGAATAAGAATAAAGAGTTCGAGAAAAAACTTGCTGCAAAAGGGGGGCGGGGAGGGAATCAAGCAAGCCTTCTAACTTGCAGTCTAATACATCTGCTGCTTTTCTGGGCTGGTTTCTTGACATTCCCCAGAGCCTGGGTTGTTGGCTCTTCCTTTCAACTTGGATTCATCAGCTAAACTGTTTTTTTGAATCTGTGAAATTACAGGCTGGGAAGCTTTGGATACAACATATGCTGTTCCTTTTAGCCACTTGCTGGGTTCACCAGCTCCATGCCCTCCTCCTGGAAAGGTTTTAAAAGAATGGCTCAAAAGTAGCAAAACAAGCAGAGAAATGCTTGCCTCCTCTGTCTGCTGTTCATCTTTTGGAGAATGTCACAGCAGATGACAGTGTCATGAACAGAGAGGAAGCCTTGTCGAGCTCCCCAGGCTGGCTCTGTCTGGTCTGAATTGTAGTGTTGTAGGTGAGGAAATTGATTAATTAATAGAGAGGGTGTTTAGTATGAGTCAAGCCCTGGTTTTGATGCTTAGCACACCCACAAGAATATAAATATGTAGACACACAGATACCTTCACATGAGCACATAGTCCAATGGGGATCAATGCAGACATCCCACAGTTAAGCTAAAAAGCCAATGGCACTTAATTCAGCATAAGGAACCATAGTCCTCAGAAATGTCCTTAGGGATTCTGTTGTATGAGCTCAAGAACAAGACTGCTGTGAGGCTTTCTAAGATCAGTTTCATTTTTGAGTATGTTATGGCTAGCTTGTGTGTCAACATGACTGAGACAACAGGGCAAGTGATGACACTTTTTCTGGGTGTGTTGGCAAGGGTACTGTTTCTGGAAGATGTGAACATTTGCATAAAAAGGCCGAGTAAAGAATTTCTCGCTCATCAGCGTGGGCGGGCATCTCCTACTCCATTGAGGACTCATAGAGCATTGCCGGTGTTCGTTCTCACTTCTTGACACTGTAGTGCTTGACACACTCACACACACACAACACACCCACATGCACACGCATGCGCGCACACACACACTTTCTCAAGAATTTCATCAGCACTCACTGAACCCTGCCTCTGGCTTTCTTGGTCCCCCAGCTTGCAGATGGGGGACCTGGAATGTTTTGGTTCCCAGGAGAAGACACAGAGAAGCCCTGTTCAGCTGCAGAGAAGGATCATGTCCAGATAGCTCATGACTGGCAGCTGCTGATGGCACTGGACAGAAGCTTGCCTTTTTGGAGTCCCATGTTAATCTTCCTGAGATGCTTTTATTGTCCCCTTTCCCCTTTATTTTCTTCTTGTAAGAGAAAAAAAATCTGACTAGGATGACCCCTCTTAAAGGGGACAGAACTGGCTGCTTTTAAACTCATCTTTGTCCTTCCTACTGCTGGGACAGCAGAAGACCTGAAACTCCTGTTGTCTGTGGAAACTGCGCTCAGTCACAGTTACCCCAAGTAGAGCTGAAGAGCTTTCATTCATCTCTCTTGCACTGAAGAAGCCAGCTCCAGAGTGAGCACTGTAAGGAAATGGATAGAACTGATGAGCAAAAGCACTTAAGGGGACTCAACTGGGGCCTAGCTGCCATGCCTTACCCTGAGGCCTCCTTACCTGAGCAGGTGTGTGCCATGTCAACTGTTGTTCTTCAGCTTGTATGAGGCTGTGCAGGCCAGTCCAAGATGCAGCTGCCTCATCCTACGAACCATTACCTAAGGGCATTTGGTCACCGGAGCCTCTCCTGCTTGCTTACTGGAAAGGTGAGGAGTTTCCAGTCCCTAAGCATCTGATGGGTAAACACCTCGTCCATTTGCCCCTGCAGGTAAGGTAAGTCTAGTTTATATGTCTTTGTTACTTTCAAGGTACCATGTCAAAATACCCGAGGCTTCAAAAGAAGAGGCTGTTTTGCCTTACAGTCCTGGTGTAAGGTCAAGAGTGGAATTTGTTTTGCTGATAGAGTTCCAGGGTAGCACATGAAGGCATGAGATGGAGCACATACATGTGTCTTTTTGTCTCTCTCCATAAAGCCACATGTATCCAATCATGGACCCTCCACCCTTAATAACTGAGGCAATCCTACTCATTTCTCTGAAGTCCCACTTCTAGCCATAATAGTTGTACTGAATTATCTAATTCTGCTTCTATCATATATCACAATAGGAGTAAACACAGGCACCTCAAAGAACACGTGGCCATATACAAGCCACAATGGAGTACCGTCTGTGCTGTTCCCCTGTGATTCCCAGTTGCTGGAAATTGGCTTGAATCATCTCCTTCACTCTCTTGTGACCCTAAATTAACCCTCTGTACCCGCGGCCTCTAAAACAAGAAAACCTTCATGATTCATAAGTTTTGAACTGAGTATCAAAGGATTTGAGTTTTCATCTCTCTCTTAGACTAGCAGTTCTCAACTTAAAGGATGTGACCCCTTCAGGGGTTGAAGTATGGTTCCCGCTCGTGTCCATGACTATATTTGTCAGCTAACTTTTTAGGCCTTTCTGCCTGCTTTGAAAGTCTTTTCCACCCATGTTTTATTTAATTCCAAATATGCTTCTTTGATTTAGACAGGGCCTGAATGATTTTTTTTCCAGTGTAGGAATCATTCCAGTGTAAGATCATTAGCCAGACAGTGGTGAGGTACACCTCGAATGAATCCCAGCACTCAGGAGGCAGAGGCAGGTGGATCTTTGAGTTTGAGGCCAGCTTGGTCTACAGAGTGAGTTCCAGGATAGCCAGGGCTACACAGAGGAACCTTGTCTCAGAAAACCAAAATGGAAAAAGAAAAAGAAAGAAAAAGGAAGGAAGGAAGGAAGGAAGGAAGGAAGGAAGGAAGGAAGGAAGGAAGATCATTGCATAAAGAATGAATTTTCCGTTCTCTTCCTCTAAATATCTTAACTAATTTGCTTATGTTCTCCCCAAGCTTGAGAAATTCCATTACTGGTCTTCTAATCCTCACTCCAGCCTCCATGCACAACTTTTCCTGTTCTCTGATTGCTGAGAGGCATCTGGAATCATGGCTATAAGAAGTGCGATAGAGACATTAACATATAAAGCTCCCTCTTTAACAGCCTATATCAAGTTGTGTGCTTGGGTAATGAGATATGGGGGCAGACTTACGTCCTATGTCAGATGTGGGTGGCTTGGGAATTTTGTACATGGCCTTGGACAAAGAGTCAGCATGGGACACATGTCATAGTGATAAAAAGTCTGGTGTGGTGGCACAAGTCTTTAACCTCAGCTCTGGGGAGGTGGAGGCAGGTGAATCTCTGAATTTGAGGCCAGCCTGATCTACAGAGTACCAGGTCAGACAGGGCTACAATGAGAAACCCTGTCTTGACACCGCCACCCCCAATTAAAAAGAAAAAAAAAGCCTGGGCTTTTTGAGGACTGTACTATGTGGATGGGATCTCTATATTTCTGAGTAGCTCATGAGTGGCAGCTGCTGACTACACCAAAAGGAGGCTTGTCTTTGTGAGGCCCAAAGCCAGAACTGGCAAAGAGTGGGCATTAAGTAAATATTTTGTTAGCGTCAATAGAAGAATGCACACATGAAAAGTAGCACCCTGGGGGTTCTGGGGAAATGCCATGTTCTGTTGGAGTGCTGAAGGCAGCCTTCCAGAGACCCGAGGCTGCTTCTGAAAGGCACCCAAGATTCAGTTTGTCGGAAGGCATGGCTCATAGCAGATGTCAAGATATACAAAGCATGCTCAAGAAGATGGCAAAGTCCTTGTGACTAATTTACAATGTTCCCATGGGCCTTTGTGATAGTCACCAATAACACAATAGAGCCCAGCACCACCTCGGAGACACACATGGTGTCTGTGGTCATTAATATTCATTGTTAACTTGAAGGGATTTAGAATCACCTATGAGAGAAGCCTCCGGGTATATACACAAGAGAAATTCTACTTTGGCTCCATTGAGGTAGGCAGACCTAACTTAGATGTCCTCAGTGTCATCAGTGGGGTGGGGGTTCTTATGGGATTAAAAGGAGAAAGGGAACTGAGCATCAGCATCCATCTCTCTGCTTTCTGACTGCAGATATGGTGTGATTATCTGTATCACAGTGCTGCTGCCATGTCTCCCTCCCACGATGGACTGTGACCTTTAGGACTGTGAGCCAAAGCAAACCTTCCCCTTTCTTACGTTGCTCTTGCCAGGTATTTTGCTGCAGCAACAAGAAAATCAATGGCTATCGTTTTACAGGGACCAGTTCAGAGGAGGCTTCTACAGGTAGAAGAAGTTCAAAGCAGGCTTTGGAACTGTGGAGGGTTGAGTGTCAACAGACATGGTGGTGACTTGGAAGGGACCCTAAGACGCTCTAAGGGCCTTGTGGAGATGGAAGAAAGAAAAGACAGGAGTGAAAACCGGAGAGAAAGCATTTTAGCTGTTCCAGTGCAGTGTCAGTGGTCTGAATGAATGGGACTGGGAGGATACGGAATGAGTTCTGTAGACCAGTTTCAGAGCAAGGTTTTTAGGATAAGACTGCAGAGGCCTAGTTCTTTCCTTACTGTGTGAAGTCAAGTGGGCTCCTTATCTCCTGTTGGCTCCTTTGCAGGAAGGTTCTATGGCACTTAGCTCACGGTGTGGACTGAATTGAAATGATACATGTAAAACTTATAAGTGCGCAACTTCTTAAATGCTGTCATTTCATCCAGAAGGTATTGAGTTCACACTCAATAGCCCTGCAATAGAATTACAAAAAAAAAAAAAAAAAAAAAAAAAAAATTACACACACACACACTCTCTTTCATAATATTTTAAAATAAGTTTATAATTGTATGTTGGGGCATCTGTAGCTATCCTGGGGTGCATGCAACCCGAAGGTGGCAGGTTGGACAAGCCTGAGATTCTACATAAGAGAGATATCTAAAAATTATAAGTTTAGTATTGATGATTTTGCTGTGACAATGTGACTCAGGTGGGAACCCTGGGGTGGGGAGACAAGCCTTAGTAGTCTTCACACACCAATGTAATCACAAACGCCCTCATTCAAGGGCAACGGGGGGTGTCAATCAGATGAGGAATTGTGGCCGTAGAAAGGGAGGTCAGAATCTTACATGGCCATGAGTTCAGGAGAGGCAACAGGAAGTCTCCTCGTGCCACAGGAAGCAGTTGTTTCTAGAGTTCTGGTGCCACCATTGCTTCGATGTAGGCTTACTCAGTGCCTTCTGGATTAAACTGGAGAACTCCATCATGGCTAGAGAGAGAAAACGACGCGACAGAGTGCGTGAGTGATCAATGAGATGAGTTTTATGGAAGAGAAACTCGATTTCAGCACTCCCCAGGACCAGAGACACAACTTCAGCCCGTGTTCCTCTGCAATCCAGAGAGGGGAGACACTTTCTGGAAGCTGCTCGCTATTTCCCGAGGGGCCAGACTGGCTTACACTGAAATGCTACTTCCTGGGGAACAGCTGAATCCTGTGCAAAACAGAACAGTTTCTCACCCTACTGCTGGAAATCGCTTTTAAGACACCCCCCCCCCAACCAGGCTGCTGATAAACACACTGGCATCAAATGATTTAGGAGGGCATCTCTCAGTTCTTCCATGTTTCAGGTGTGTGTGTGTGTGTGTGTGTGTGTGTGTGTGTGTGTGTGTGTGTG
>NW_026596109.1:3371496-3374892 GCF_907164565.1 Psammomys obesus
GTGTGTGTGTGTGTGTGTGTGTGTGTGTGTGTGTGTGTGTGTGTGTGTTTTAAATCAATCTCACATTCAAATGCATCACTTTAAGTCATAACCTTAACCAGTGTTGTGGCCTACTTTCATCTTGGGACTCAGGAGACAGAGGCACTTTGTGAATTTGAGGCCACCTGGGTCTTCATAGTGAGTTCCAGGAAAGCTGCAGTTTTTTGTTTGTTTTTTCATCTGTAAAATGGCAGCAGATATATTGGACTCAAAGAGGTGCTGTACTGAAACAAAGAAATGCATATGAGCTGGTTACTAAATTATTCCTACTATGATTATGATTATTATTATGTTTTTTTGCTAGGACTGGAAGCACACTATCTTGCCTTTCTTACTAATCCTCTTTTTATCTGTCTTTTTTGCTTCCAGCAGGACTAGTAAATTGCCAGTATTTTCTCAATATGAAAGATTTCCATATTGTTACTGAAATTTTTATAAGCTTAGATGATCAAGAAGCATAGCTCTTCTCTCTCTCTCTTTCTCTCTCTGGTCTCTGTCACTCCCCTTTCTTTTCTTTTGGCAAAAGAAAAAACTTTTGTGGTCTAAACTAAAAGTCACAATTCTAAGAGGAATTCGGCCCCTGGGTCTCTGTACCCTTATGATTTTTTGTTCTTATACTGTGAGAGCCAAGTGCTGTGAAACATACCGTGGAATGAGTGAGCCCCCGAGTTCTCCTGTCACATGCAGTCATGTCTGATAAAGACAGCTTCGGACATAGTTTCCATCTGATCAGTTTCCCCGTGCTCTCACTGCGCCTGCCATGCAAATCTGCCCTGTTACATTGTAGAGATAGTGACCAACAAGCTCTAGCGTTTCATGATAAGAGTTAGACATCTACCTGCCTGTTTGCAAGGGCAGGGCTCTGAGTGGACGTTCGGACTCTGGAACAGGAGGACTGAACGCCTACCACAGACTCTGTAATTCAGTGGGAAATGCTGCCTCTCTCCTTGAGTTTCTTCAACCATAAGCGAGCACACTGCTAACTCTCTCTAACCCTGGGCTCTTTGAACAAGTGTAAAAAGTTACAGGAAGATGAAAAAAACCCACAGTAACACTATGTGCTTAATACTTTTGTGAATCCAGAGCGCAGAGTTTAGGGAGCATTAAAATAAAACAGCACCAAGGAAGAAAGGACCAGCCTGCTCTCGGCTCAGTGGGCTACCACCCGCACCTTGCTGATAGAAGTTTCTGTGAAGTTCCCTGGGGGACGATCCTGCAAATGGTTTTGTATTCATCCCCCTAAAGAAAACCGCCAGCCTCACAGTTTTTAAAGAACCCCTTTCCCAACCTCTTCCTTACCTACCCTTTAAAAACTGTAGTAAAGAAAAAAAAAATTGACTGCAGCTTGTTTGCTGATGGTGAAGGAATCTGTATCTTTTTGGGAGCCTGCTGATCAAAGGCTGTGTCATCTGTGTGGAGTAAGTTCCTCTGGGCTGGAGGCAGAGTAATCAAGATGCTTCTCCAGTGAGAGGAGAACAGATGCTCTGTGCGTAATGGCTCTGTCTTAGAAAACAAAGCCAAGAATAGTGATCGTCCAGTGAATGTTGTAGAGATAATGGTGGCTGGAAAAAGACACCCCACATTCCAGAGTTTTGGGTGTCTCTGTCAGGAAGCAGATTAAATGCGTCAATAAAAATCTGGCATTTGTTAGAGAGATAAGGAAGTCTGGGGTAGATGGTGGCTCTGAGTAAGTCATGAAAGAAACAGAAAATTCTGTGCACCCTGATGTCTCAGGTCTAGTTTGTACCTGTGTTTGTTTAAAAATTTTATAAAACATTCTCTTAAACTGATTTTGAGTCTTTTTTAAAGCACTCCTTTCTTGGCTCAACAGTATTTATAAATCATACCAGACAATAGATCATTAACTGCGTCACTTAGCAAATAGAAAACGGGCCACATGTCACAAAATTCTCCAGGGAAATAAAATTGTTAAAAATATTAACCACAAGAATCTCACTGTTTATAAAAACAAAAGAAAATAAACCAAACTGTCGGCTGGGGGAGTGAGTTGCTTCATCCTCCAGCGACTCTCTTGTAGCTAACTGTCTAGGGTAATTATTCTCCGAGTGACCTCTGTCTTATGGAGGCAAAACTCAGGATAATCAGAACACCTAAGACTTCGAGTTCTTCTTTACAATATGACTTTGTAGTTAGGAGGCTAGACAAATGAGACACTGCATCTGCTTCTAGATTCTGGCCTTGAAAAATGTTTTGAAATGGCATGGTTTCCTTGCAGGCTTCCTGAGTTAGTATTTAGGTTGAAAGAGCGAAAATATTTTGTATTGACAGAAGATCAAGTGCAGATGTCCTCAGAGGTCTGAAAGCATCCGTTTTAACTTACCTTTGTGTGCTGTGAGGAGCTGCTTTGGAGCCAGAATGTGATCCATAATCATTAATTGTAGGCAGAGAGGGGTTTCTGCAGAGGAAATGGTGTTTTTACTGTTGGTTTCCTCATCTCTCATCCTAACCAGGCACGGCACCCCCACTAAAGGTTTACTAGGGATCTGGGCAGTGCTGGCAATTTCCCCAGGAAGCTGAATGTGGGTATAAAGGTACTTAGGGTCACAGCTGTTGGAGTTGGGGGTTTATGGGGATGGGGTGTGTACAGTTTTCAAACACTTGTCTTTGAGAACTTCTTACACAGGCATTGTATTTACACCTCTTCCACCCCTTTCTCCCTGCTCAAGATGCTGCATGCCCTTCCTCCCAAATCCAGGCTCTTTTATTTAATTATTGGTGACGTCGCATGTACACATGCATAGGTGCATAAACCTGCTGAATGCATTCGGTGTTGCTTGTGTGTGCATTGTCCGGGGCTGACTGCATGGGCTTGACATTTCATGAGGGATCACATCCCTGGAGGAATCCTCTCTCAGCAGCCACCAACCATCTGTAGCTCTTCATCCAGGGCAGAACCCGGTGAGATTTCCCCGTCCACACTGGCACATCAGCTGGTGTTGTCATTACGCTGGCATTGTTTTGTGCCACCGTATTGTTTCAAGGTTACATTTTCCTTGTCGTGTCAGGTAGGTACAATTGATCAAGGTACAATATCAAGTTGGCTCATTTGAGAGTCAGGGCCTCCAAAATATATACTTCGGTGTCCAAAGTAATCGAGGCTGAGGGCTTCCACGGTGGCTCAATGGGCAAAGGTGCTTGCCGGGAAGCCTGATGAGTTTAATTCCTGAGACCCACACAGTGTAAGGAGAAAACTGACTCTTTTAAGTTGTCTCTGACCTCCACTTGTATGCTGTGATACACACACACACACACACACACACACACACACACACACACACATACACACAAAGAAGGAAGGAAGGAAGGAAGGAAGGAAGGAAGGAAGGAAGGAAGGAA
>NW_026596109.1:3374902-3377352 GCF_907164565.1 Psammomys obesus
AAGGAAGGAAGGAAGGAAGGAAGGAAGGAAGGAAGGAAGGAAGGAAACAAAGGAAGATGTTAGAAATTAGCATTGAAGCTGAATTTCTCGATTGTTCAAATCTGTTAGAAGATTGCCTGATCTCTGCTTTCATAGGTATGTGGAGCAGGAGGATTCAATGCTGATGAATGGTTGTCCAAATGTTAATTAGTGTTTCTAGGTGACCAACCATAGGTATGTTTGGTTCTCTGGAAGCAATGGCTAACTGAGGTAGACTGGAAGATGTGGTTTGCGATCATAAGTTCCTCTCCATTGGCCAGGGTCAGACTGTGGGTAAGGAAGGGGGAAGGGTTATTGTCAGAGTGTGAGGGAGCCTTGGGGGTCTAAGGAGACCTGCCCCATCCTAAGGCTCTCCTGCGCTCTGGTTCCATTCTGCCTTCCTGCAGTATTGATAGTTCGACTTCCCTATACCAAATAAATGAGAAATTTATATTATATGAAATATCTCAAACTTTATATGTTGGCCGGAATTTCCTCTCTCTCTCCTCCCCATTTTGGTTTTTCTCCTGTATCCCTGTCTATTGTTGTCCTAGAACTCTTTCTGCAGACCTCTAACTCGGAGATCTGCCTGCCTCTGCTTCCCAGGTGCTGAGATTAAAGGTGTGTGCCACCACACCTGACCTGGCTAATATATATATATAACTGTTTGTCCTTGGAGACAAATGAGTCAAAAGACAAATTATGGCCACCAAGCTGCCATTTCAAGACCTCGGAATCCTTTGTGAAAAGAGAAAACTCAGACCCCTTCTGCAGCTGTCTTCCTAGTAACTTCTGTTTCATTGTTGTTGTTGTTTTTTGTTTGTTTGTTTGTTTGCTTGTTTGTTTTACAAAATAATACTATACTGGTGTTTCAAGGCCAGGTTTCAATGCTACCCATTCTAGAGAAAGCTCTATACTTCTCTATCAGTCATATAATCTGCTTCCTAGAGTATAGAACACCCAGCTATCTTTCCCCACTTGTATTTACTCAAGACTTACTTAAACATAGTGTCTTTTGATCCTCCAGCAGGCTCCTACATAGACAATCTTGATGTACATAGAGATGAAGAAACTGAGATCTTGCAAATGTTAACAAAGCAGCTCAAGAGCTAAGATGCCGGGGAAATCCAGAGCAGACCTTTGGATTTTTATTCTGCCTTCCCTTGTGAAAGCAGTTCTGAAAACAGAGCCAAGACCCACTTAAATAGTCAGTGACAAACATTGTATGGGCCTTTTCCTGTCAGTCCCCTGGACACAGAGTTAACTGATGGAATCTGGCTAAGGCAAGTCACTGTGTACCTTCTAGATTGTGAGAGGGGAGAATAAGGCACACAAAAGCCACAAACTGGCATTTTTGAGGGCTATATTCAGTGCAGTTGTGTTTGTTTGCACCTATATATTTTGGGTTTAGAATGTAAAAACCGGTACCTTTATGTATCTATGTTGTATTTGAGTATGTGTGCATGCATGGCAGGCCACAGTATGTGCATAGAGGCTAGCGGACAACCTGTGGAAGTATGTTCCCCTTTTCCATTCTTTCAGTCCTGGGATTCAGACTCAGGCATTCCCTCTCGCTGGCAAGTGCCTTTACCTGCTGAGCCATCGTGCCAGCCCGCAGTCTTCCCCTCTTAAAACCAGCTTAGTGATTAATAGCCCACGTAAAATAGAAAGCGCATGTCTTACGTGTGCAGTTTGATAAATTTTGACACATGACCACACCCACAGAAACCATGAACACATTCAAGATGATAAGCACACTCATCACCTCCAGGTTTCCTCTTGCAGCGTGCAATCCATTCTTGTCTACTCTGTCTCTGGGTAAAGGTTTTCTAACACTAAACACGCTGAACACACACATCTGTATTCCTTGGTACTTATATAGATAGAATCATGTATTTTTGTGTATGTGCTTGTACACAGGACTGTGTCACATACAGTGTGGGTGTGGAAATGAGAGGACGACTTGGGAAAGTATGTTCTTTCCTTCTTCAATGTGGTCCCTGGGGTCTGAACTCAGGCTGTCTTGGTGGGAAGGGTCACTGAGCCATCTTCCGGGTAGAAGGTTTTTGTTGTTTGTTTGTTTGTTTGTTTTTTGTTTTTAAATTTTGATGAAATCAAATTCATCCATCTACCTTATTAAGAATTTTGCTTTTAGTTTTGCTGAGAGATATTTGGGTGTTGAGATGTAGTTCAGTTGCTAGGATGCTCTCCTGCCATGCTAATATTTGATCCGAGCACTGCATTAAATGGATACAGTAACCTGTACATGTAATCCCTAATTCTGGGATGTGGAGGCAGGAAGATCAGAAATTCAAGGTCACTCTTGGCTACACAGTGAGGTCAAAGCCAGCCTGTGATATGTGAGAGACCTATTTCAATCAATCAACCAACCAACCAACCAACCAACCAACCAACCAACCAACCAACCTACC
>NW_026596109.1:3377362-3420114 GCF_907164565.1 Psammomys obesus
AACCAACCAACCAACCAACCAACCTACCAACCAACCAACCAACCAACAAATAAGCCTGTGCTTATTCTAGGAGAGAAAAGGGAAAACACAAAAGTTTTGCCTTATCTTTTTTATATGTCTTTTACCCATAATGCTACCTAATTTTAAAATTAGAGGGCTGGAGAGATGGCTCAGAGGTTAAGAACACTCTCTGTTCTTCCAAAGGTCCTGAGTTCAATTCCCAGCGACCACATGGTGGCTCATAGCCATTTACAGTAAGATCTGGTATTCAGGCAGAATGTTGTAAAAATAATAAATAAAATCTTTAAAAAATAAAATAAAATAAAATTAGAATCTGAGGGTATTTATTACCACAAATATACCACAAATGTAGCTGAGACTTGGGGGCATTTGTGTAGACTTACTGGTTGACATTTTTGAAGTTCAGATTTGGGGTTTTCAGTCCAAGGTACTCAGCCTGCAGCTGCCAGCATTTAAAAGTTGAGAGATTTCTATCCTCTTTGCCTTTCTGAATGAGGATTGAGCATCTTACCCAGGGTCCTCCTCCTTGATTTGCTTCCTTAGGTATACAGATTTTCGTATGATTATCCTACATTATGTATCTAATATATACTTATAAGTAAGTATATACCATGTGCGTCTTTCTGCTTCTGGGATAGCTCACTCAGGATGATCTTTTTTAGTTCCCACAATTTGTCTGCAAATTTCATGATTCCCTTATTTTTAATTGCGGAGTAGTATTCCGTTGTATAAATGTACCACATTTTCTGTATCTATTCCTCAGTTGAGGGACATCTGGGTTGTTTCTAGGTTCTGGCTATTACAAACAAAGCTGCTATGAACATGGTTGAGCAAATGTCCTTTTGTATACTTGAACATATTTTGGATATATGCCTAGAAGTGGTATAGCTGGATCTTGACATCAGAAGAGGAAGAAAACAGGGAACAGGACAGAAGCCTACCACAGAGGGCCTCTAAAAAACTCTACCCAGCAGAATATTGAAGCAGATGCTGAGACTCATAGCCAAACTTTGGGCAGAGTGCAGGGAATCTTATGAAAGGAGGAGAAGATAGAAAGAGGGCATAGGAACTCCACAAGGAGACCAACAGAAGCAAAAAATCTGGGCCCAGGGGTCTTTTCTGAGACTGATACTCCAACCGAGGACCATGCATGGAAATAACCTGCACAGATGTAGTCCATGGCAGCTCAGTCTCCAAGTGGGTTTCCTAGTAAGGGGAACAGGGTCTGTCTCTGACATGAACTCAGTGGCTTTGATCACCTCCCCCTAGGAGGGTTGGGGTCGCAGCCTTATCAGGCCACAGAGGAAGACAGTGCAGCCAGTCCTGATGAGACCTGGTAGGCTAGGCTTAGATGGAAGGGGAAGAGGATCACCCCTATCAACTGGGGGAGGGGCATGAGAAGAAAAAAAGAAAGGAAGGTGGGATTGGGAAGGGACGAGGGAGGGAGCTAGAGCTTGGATACAAAGTGAATAAATTGTAATAAATAAATAATAAAAATTTAAAAGATACTAAAGAAAAAAAAAGTCGGGAGATTTCTCGAGAACATCCAATGTTTCTTAAAAACTGGGAGAGCTGGCAATACTGGCTCACAGCTCACAGGATGTGCTGCTCTGAACTGAGCTGTGCTGCCATGTGCCAGCCTCGCTGGGCAGCCTCAGCCAGAAGGATGGATGGAGTCACTAGGTTTTGCCACAAGGGTAGAGCTGACTAATCTGGAGAAGGTTTTGAGGTAGTTAATTCTGGAAAGCAATGATTGGACTTAGCTGTGGGTGCTCCATCTTGCTTTGGTGAATACAGAGGCCCAGCATCTCACAGCTAGATGTGCTCTGGGACCCTTTGGGGCTCTCTGCTTTGGCAATTCTATAAAGGGTTCATTTATTATACTTTCAAACCTCTCTCAGGAGGTCAAGAGAGGTAGCTCCCCCACAGCGGAGCTGTAATGAGTCAGGAGGTTCTGGAAAGATGGCTGTAGTTACTGTTTTGACTAATCTGGAGAAGGTTTTGAAGTAGTTAATTCTGGAAAGCAATGATTGGACTTAGCTGTGGGTGCTCCCCGTGTCTTCTTCATTTGCTTTCTGTTACAAGTTAAAAACTTTTGAAGTATAAATATACACCATAAAACACGCACAGAGTATGTACAGTTTAATGAGTGCTGGAAAATGTAACTACCACCCAGTTATGATAAACAGAATTCCTCATACCCCCAGAAGCATCTCGTTCCTTTGCTATCTATTTCCTCATTTGGACTCAATTGTTAATATAAGTCTAGTAACAGATGAAGTTTTAATGTTCTTAAAATTCATAAAAAGAGAGCCAATAAGTAGGTCCCCTTTTGTGTCTCATTCCTTTCTCTGGGCATACTATTTATTTATTTTTCTTTTTCTTAATTATTTCAAATTCTTGGACCCCTTTTCATTAATTGTTGTTACACACACATACAAACATTCCTACCTATATAACTCTATAAGCCTATTGTTCTGCATAATGCTCCTTGCATGTATCTCTTCAGGAATGACTATCTGGTATTGAATAACTAATCAATGCGTTCTTTCCTGCAGAAGACCAGCTTTCCCACTCTCGGTATTCTTAAGTTGCCTGTAGTTTTTCTTGTAGGGTTGAAGCCTTATGGGAAATCCCCTCTCCAGTTTAACCTGTCTATTGTTGCCTTCCTTTTCCTCTGGCTCTTGCAATCTTTCAGCCCCCTGTTTTGTAGTAACCTTAAGGGTAGGAGTTGTGCTGTAGGAATATCATTTGGGACTGGGATAAGCAACCCTGCATTTTGGTTGGTTTTCCGTTTCTGGTGTTTGTTTCTTGCAAAAAGAAGTTTTTCGTGATGAGGGCTGAACACTAGACTTATCTGTGGGTAGAAGGACCAATATTTAGAATGTAGTTAGGGATTATTTTGGTTTGGTCTAGTGGCAGTGTGATTTCTTCTCCAAGATCCATGACTTCACTAGCCCTGGGTCGCTGGCTGGGTTTACAGTAACCAGTCATGATTTCCACATTTGTTGAACAGGTCTTAAGTCCAATGAGAGAGCTGCTGGTTACTGACAAGGTATGTGTATACCACTACGCTATCCGTAGAGTTATTTGCCATGCTGATCCTTTTTGTGGTTCGCGGGTGTCATAGTTGGGCAGGACTGTTGGTCATTCCCCTCCTTTGGGAGTGTGTATGGTACCTTCTGGTTCCAAAAAAGCCCTAGTCCTTAGGGTATTTATTTTGTTTTGCAGGCAAGGGCTCACCAGGTAACCCTGGCTGGCCTTAAAGTCTGTCTTAGCTTCCAAAGTGTTTTGATTACAAGTGTGTATACACTGGTTTGTAAATTTTTAGGTTAATTTATGCATTTTTACTTTTTTTGGATAATTATCTCAGAGTGAAACTGATTAATTGTAACACGAACGTGCCTTTTAGGAAACATTTTAGGAAAGTTTGCTACAGTGGTTATAACATTTCCCACTCTGATCAACGATGTCTGAGAAACCCAAGTTCTCCTCTTCTCTAAAATTTTGTGTTTTAATCTCTGATTTATTAACCCTACTTGACTGGCAATGGTAGCTCATTGTAGATTTTATTTGTGTTCCTCTGTAGTAGTTATAAACTTATTGGCCATTTACATCCAAATACCTTGTTTTAGAAACTCCTTTCTAAGTCTTTGCCTATTCAAAAAAAATGAACCTTTTATCTTTCTATTATAGACTTTAGGAGTTGCTGATATAACTTAGACACGTGTTGTATCACAAATATATGGGACACACGTATTCACATGGTCTATCCACCAGCATGAGCGTAGTCTTTTTGCCTTCTTAGAGGTGCTTCGACTTAACATATGTTTTTCATTTTGCTGAGTTCCAATTTGCCAATTTTGCTTTTATAATTATTGCTTTCTGTGTCCCAAGAAACATTTACATAGCCCTAATTACAAAGCAGCTCATTTATATTTTATCCTCTGAGCTTTACATTAGCATTTATGTTTAAGCCTTACTTCATCTGACTTAATTTTTCACTATGAGGTAGGATCAAGGTTTGCTTCTCCCTGGCATCATTTGGTAGACTTTACTTTCTTCTTTGAATTACACTGATGCCTGGAAAAATCAACTGTATGTATGTTGGCAGTCTATTTCTGGACTCTGTATTCTGCTCTAATGATGATTTTTCTGCAATATTTATAGTACCCAGCATCTTTCAATCCATGAGCATGACATAGCTTTCTGTTTATAAAGTCTTCCTTATTATTTTTCAATAATTTTTGAGTTTTAGTGTAGTTTAATTTTCTTACGTTAAAGATTATTTTTTATATATATGAGTGCTCTATTTGCATGTATGTCTGCATGACAGAAGAGAGTATCAGATCCCATTATAGATGTCTGTGAGCCACCATGTGGTTGCTGGGAATTGAACCCAGGACCTCTGGAAGAGCAGCCGGTGCCCTTAAGTTCTGAGACATCTCTCCAGCCCCTAATTTTTTTTTTTTAACTTTAAAACCAGAAGTTTTTCTTTCTTTTTGGTGCTATAATATAATCATATTTATGTTGAGTTTACAGAAGGTATTGGGGTTGGGTATTTCTGTTCTTGAAATGTCTCTTGTCAGGTTTGGTATGGAGACTAAAGCAGCTTATTTGAGTTTGGATGTCTTGCCTTCTCCCCTATTCATTGAGAATTGATTTTTATTTATAAGCACATGGCTATTTTGGTATTTCATTCATTCTTTCATTGTGGTGAGTCACATTTTTCAAATAATTTGTCCATCTCTTTGCCAACATTTAATGTGATGGCATTAAGTTCTTTATTATATTTGTGATATTTTAGAAGCTGTGGTTCCAGTCTTGTTCTCATTCTTAATGGTGGTAACTTGTGGCATTTTGTCATTTTATTTTTCTTGACAAGTATCACAACGGGCTTAACAAGTGTATAGATACTGTCAAGGACAAAGTGTAGGCCTGGCCAGTTTATCTCTATTATTTGTTCCTAATTTCACTTACTCTCTTTATCCTCTTTAGCTCCTTCTGCTCTAGATTTCTCAAGTAGATGCTTGGTTATAGTTCCAGTTCTTTTTTCTCAGATATAAACATCGATAGTTACTAATTTCTTCTTCATATCATATTAGCCACATCCCTACATTTCCTTGTGATTTACTTATGCATGTCCATTATGAAATCTTTGCTACTAGGGTTATTAACATATTAATTAATTTCTAAATTCATCTTGATTCTCTGTGTGCCTTTTAATTATGAGGTTCTGCTTTTATTGTTTTACTTGTGAGTGTCTTCCCTTCAGCATACGGTCTTTTAATTTTCGTTGTTTTCTGAGGCAGAGTCTTCTTACGCTGCAGCAGGGGCTGGCTTGGAAGTTGCTATGTAGCTGCAGCCTGCCTGGAAATTGTGGTTCTCTGTCTCTACCTCCCAAGTGCTGGGATGACAGCTGTGTGGCACCGTAGCCAGGTTGGCCTATCTTGATAAATGTTCTGTAAATGCCTAAAAAGACTTCCTGTACTATTTTTTTTTCTTTTTTCCTCGTGCAATAGGATTTTATTAACTTTTAAAAGTTTATTAACTTTTCAGGCTACCATTCAAAGTAACAGATTTCATCATGGCATTCCCACACATATGTGCTGCTCTATGTTGTTTTCATTCATCCTCTTTGCTCTTCCATGCCTCCTAGTCCAGGCGGTTCCCTTATTCACTATAGTTAGCATCTTCTTCTGCTTTCTTATCATTATGTGTATCCCACTACCCTCTCTTAATTCCTACTTTCTTTACTATCTTTTCCTCCTCTGCCATGATCTCTTTGTTATAGTTAGTTCACACACACACACACACACACACACACACACACACACACACAATCTCTCTGTCTCTGTCTGTCTCTCTCTCTCACACACACTAACACCATACACACATATACATATATTTTAAATGTAGGTTTCATATGTAAGAGAAACCGAACTGTATTTACCTTTTTGAGTCTGGCTTATCTTTGTTTATTATAATGTTTTCCAATTGTACCCATTTCCTCATAATTATCATGATTTCATTTTTTCTTTGTAGCTGCATAAAACTCTAATATATATGTGCATATATATGAATCTATATACATATCTCACGTTGCTTTCTCTATTTGTCTGCTGATGGACATCATCCATGCTGATTCTGTTTCCTGGCTGTTGTGAATACTGCACCTAGAAACATGGATGTGCAAGGATCTTCTGTGATATTTGACTTGGAGTCCTTTGGGAATTTGTCCAGGGATGGTCAAATGAGGTCTCATGGTAGTTCTGTTTACAGCATCTTGAAGCTTCTCCACACAATGTGTAACTTTAGTTGTTAGGTATAACATTCATAAACACCTACCAAACTGAGTTGATTGATAATGTTCATATCTTAAATACTTTACTGATTTTCCAAAATCCTTCTCAATTACTAAGAGAGAAGGATTTTAATCTCTAACTGTGATTATTCATTTTCTATTCTTCCTGTAGATTTGCCACGTTTTACTTCTTTTTTTTTTTTTAATAAACAAACATTCCAAAATTTAGTTTTTATGTGCTTCTGATGAGTTGAGTTCTTATAAACTAAACCTCTGCAGCTCTAGGGATACTCTTTGTTTTAAAGTCATCATCTGATGGTTATAGAATCACAACAGTAGTGTTGAGTCTTTAATTGTGTGTTGCACTGGGGTCCAGCTCTTGGTTTTTTTTGAGAGAGGGCCTCACTGTTTAGTTAAGGCTGGCTGAAACTCACTCTGTAGCTCAGGCTGGTCTCAAACTCTTAATTATTTTGCTTCAGACTCTAGTGCTGTGCATTTTCATGCCCAGTTTTAAAATAATTATTTATGTAGTATTTTTTAGAACACTTGCTTTCCATCTGCCTCTAGGTTTCAAGTATATCCTATGAGTAACATACATAAGGATTTGTGCTCCCCTTGCCTATAACCTTGGACTCCACTGGCATCAGTGGAATTGTTTTACTAACCTCACAGTAAAGCTCACATTAAAATTTAAAGCCATGGCTGGCTGCTTTCTAGCTAGCCCAGCTTCCTCATGCCAAAAGACTAATAGCCAAGGAAAGAACTTGCCATTTTGGAAGAGTAACTGGCCACAATTTTCAAGAAAGAAATGTTGTTTTTGTTGTTGTTTCGCTTTTTTTTTGAGACAATGTTTTTCTGTGTAGCCCTGGCTGTTCTGGTACTCTGTAGATCAGGCCTCAAATTCAGAGACCTTCCTGATTCTGCCTTCCAAGAGCTGGGATTAAAGGCATGTCACCACACCTGATTTTATTTTTAAGCTTATTATTATTATTTGAGTGTTTAGTAGGTGTCTACTATACATGGCATGGTCATACAGAGCCTTAGCAATCTATTCTGTGATTTTACTATTCGAGGTTGTCTTTTACAACCTTGAATAGTATGGCCCCACAACAGCCATCATCTAATAACACAGAGTGTTCTATGTCATATGGACCGAATAGTTTCGTACCACAGCGTGTTTGCTGAAGATCTGAATATATGTGTGTATATATACATATATACGTATGTGTATACACACACACACACACACACACACACACACAAACACACACATATTTACTGCACTGTTTCTTCCTAAGGATCTGTCTTCTCAGTGTGTTATGCATTTGAAAACTGGGCCTAGCCTAGAGCCACTGTGTGTGTGTGTGTGTGTGTGTGTGTGTGTGTGTGTGTGTGTGTATTTCCTGGTGAAGCTGAACTCTAATCCTTAATTGTCTCTCCTTTGTTTATTTCGGTGGAATGCTTTGAAAAGGCCCCCTTTCACACAATGTCTTTGCCTATGTAGACCCATGTCTTTTTCCGAGGAATGATGAATTCTCTTGCCCGGCGCCATAGCCGTGTGAGCCAGGTATCCTGGCTACCCTTCTCAGCCACTGCTCCTCACGGTAACTTTATCTATGTTGCTTCTGCAGTTAAACACTTTTACCTGGACTTCCTTTGGGGAGATTGCCATCCTCATTGCTATCAGCAATTCCTGTGTCAAAGGAGCATCTCTGGCCTTCAGCTCTGGCCTACAGAGGGGCAGCACCACTGAGCCTCTCTGTGATGCTCGTACCTTCGTGCTACATTCTTCCCATACTTGTTTCTTGATTTCCATTCCTCCAGTTGCTATTCCAGTATTTATCTTCACAGCCTCAAGGAACATGTAACTGAATCTTGATATTTCAGTAGTAGCATTATCTGTTGAAATATGTATTTACTCTCCAACACCACAAACACCATGATACACTTCCCATCCTCAGAATAATACAAACATAGATTTGAACAGATTTATTGTTTGCAATAGTTTGTTTTCATGGTTTCTATCTATAGCTAACTAGACAATAGAACATATTTCCTCCTCCTCCTCCTCCTTTTCTTCTTATTCTTCATCTGGCCTTTTGTTCAACTTCTTGTATTTCACGGAGTTAATGATTAGTTATTTTTCTCATTTTCCATATGATCATCATCAATTTATCCTAAAACACTTCCTTTAAAGTGAAAGTCTCTTAGACCTAAATTCGTCTGAGATCCTATTTAGCACTGACCTCTCTCCTGAGCCTTAAACTTGTTGAAATCTTGCTTAAGTCTGCCAAATTAACTATTCATTGTCTCTTTTAGAACTCCCCCTCGTTATCATTCTAAGAATTCCCTTCATGTCTCTTTTACCCTAGATTTCATGTATGGGTTTCCCCTGTCCCGTGTTAGCTTACAGTAGGTTGAGTTATCCATATTCTAGTTCCCCAAATCTGTGAACATGTTATGTTACATGGCAGAAAACTCTTTGAAGTATGATTAAGGTAAAGATCTTATGATAAGAATGTCATCCTGATTTAATGAAGTTGGCTCTATGTAATCAAATAGGTCTTTAGCAGGGAGAAAAGAGTGTGGAGATGATAACACAGAGAAATTTGAAGATGATAGATACATCATTACTTTTGAGAATAGAAAAAGGCATGAGGAAAGAACACAGGAATGAGCTCTGAGAAACTGGTGAATTAATGATCCTCTGAAGGAAGGAGCTTGGTTAATACTTTCCCTTAGGAAAACTGAATTCAGACTTCTAGTCTGAAAAAGAATAAATTGTGTTGTTTTAAACCACCAAGGTCATAGAATTTTATTACTGAAGCTATAGAAAATTATTGTAAGGTGCATATATGATTTTTAGTCATTTCATATTCTTTTTATATTCTAAATGATAGTTCAGCTGGGTATAGAATTCATAGTAGAAAATACTTCTCCATACTTTTTAAAGCACTTCTGCAAGGCCTTTTTGCTTCTGGTTTTGTGACTGGAATACTAAATGTGTGTACCTAATTTGGTTTTGTTTTTCAAGACAGGGTTTCTCTGTGTAGCCTTGGCTGTCCTGGAATTGCTTTGTAGACCAGGCTGATCTTGAACTCACAGAGATACCACCTGCCTCTGCCTTCGTGAATGCTGGGATTACAGGCATGCACCACAGTGCCTGGCTTTGTAATTTGTTTTTTATATCTTGGACAGTTTTTAGGAACATCTCTTTGTTTTTAGTATTTTGTATTTTTGCAATTGTATTTTTTATGGCCTAAGAGCTTATTCTCGCCTATTGTGCTATTGTGCTAGGCTTTTACTAGGAATGTTGGGGTTTGGCTAGGAGGAATCTTGCTCAAAATGCTTGTGGCTAGCTGGTGAACTTTTGAAAATCCATAATATCATGAAGGCTGATTGTAATCAGTGGATTAAACTGTCGATGGATTCATATTTGAATGGAATGTTGGAAGGTGGTGGAATGTGGGGCTTGATTGGAATTAGTAAGTTATTGGAAGTTTGTCTTTGAAAGTTGTAGTCTGTCTCTCACCTCTTTGTGTATTTCCTGACTACCCTGAGGTGAGTAGCTGCTGCCACAAGATCCCCCTAGCATGAAGCTTCTGTCTTGTCTCAGGCCCAACACAATGGAGCCAGTTAACGAGGGACTGAATCTCTAACACCAGGAGCCAAGACAAATAATTTTCCCTTTAAGCTGTTTTTCTCGAGTATTAATCAAACAATAGAAAACTGACTTGAGGTTTTAATGTGTTAAATTACATCTTTGAGTTGAAGCAAGTTTTATATTGTTTATACAATTATCTCTTCCAGAGTTCTTATCCTTTAGAAGACTTCCTCCTCCAGTGATCCTGCAACTGCCATCTAGTTGCTTACTGAGCTTAAGTTTTCATTCTACTGTATTCAGCTTTCAGTTTCAACCACCAGATTGTGAGGTCTAGTACTGTTTTCTTGGCCTTCTTTCTTGCCCCATTGCAACCTGTTCTTGACAGTTTCAGGATTTATTTCTCTGAAAGTTTGAATTATGGAAGTATGTGGCTATGTCTATGATCTCTTCTACCACAATATTCTATTCTCTCCTACTTGCCTTTTCAAGTTTTTTTTTTTCTTCAATCTCTGTCTTTTATGTTTTGAGCCTTTCTTCAAGCAATGCTCTTTTAGAGCACTTGGAAAATTTTTTGAAGTATAATTGAGATAAATATGTTTAAAAGCATATATACAGAAATACATGCATACATATATATATATATACATATATATATACATACATATACATACATAACATTAAGGACAAAAGGGGCCATGAATTTGATAGAGAACAAGGAGAGGCATAAGAGAGGGTTTGGAGGGAGGAAAGGGAAGGAAGAAATAATGTAACTATAATCTCAAGAAAAAAAAAAACCTATTCAACAAGTTTAAACAGAAAAAAAGGAAAAAGGAAGAAAAGTATAGTTCTGTCAGGTGGGCAAAGTGACCCTGTGTAACAAATATTTGAAAAGAGCTGTGCTGGTGTACTTAAGACTTCTGGCCATGTCTTTGTTATGTATGCCTCCCATCTGCTTAAGTAGCCAGACTGGCTGTCCTCTGTCTCTGCTTAAGTTGTTGAAATGTAACCTGGGGCAGAGACCTAAAAGAGGTTTAGGGATGACAGCATATGTGTGGACTGTATAAGCCTAAGATCAGCAAAATGTTCTGTTCAAGGCTGGCTCTTCTTTATGCCTTAGCCATAGCTGGATGTGTGCTATTATTAAAGAGCGCTAACGTACGTTTATAAAAAAAAAAATTATATAAATTAAAATGAAATAGTGCACACTTCGATTAGTGTGCCAGTTAACTGCTTGCTGATCTCAGTTCTGAATTTGCCCTCAATATATGCTGTATAAGAAACACTGGGATTTCATTTATTATTTAAAGTGATCTTTTACAGGGGAGGAATCTGGAGGATAACTGCAGGAAAAAGAGGCTTTTTACAGTTTTCGTCGCGGGCCTAGGGTTGTCTGGTAATGACTGACGGCGTCTGCCCATCCACAGGCCTAAAACCTGTTCTCAGTGCAGCCTTCCAGCTCAAGGCCTTTCAACATGGAGATTGTGCAGGCTAGTTTTATGTCAGCCTGAAACAAACGAGAGTCATCTGAAAGAAGGGAACCTCAGAAGAGAAAATGCCTCCGTACGATTGGACTGGAGCCAAGTCTGTATTTCATTTCCCCAGTTACTGATTGAGGGAGAAGGGTCCAATCCATTGTGGGCGGGGCCATCCCTGGGCTGGTCTTCCTGGGTGCTATAAGAAAGCAGGCTGAGCATGCCGGGAGGGGCAAGCCAGTAGGCAACACTCCACTAGCTCCTGCCTCCAGGTTCCTGCCCAACTTGAGTTCCTGCTTTGGCCTCCCTCGGTGGACCATCTGATTTCGGATATGTAAGCCAAACAAACCTTTTTCTCCCCAGGGTTCTTTTGGCTATGGTGTTTCAACATTGCAAAAGTGACCCGAAGTAAGACAGAAACCATGTGACTTACTTGCATGCAGTCGTTTCCGGCCTGGAGAGTCACACACCTTGCAGCTAGGTGCTCCTTCTGTGGTCCCCGAAGTCTCCCTGTGGACTGCAAGGTGGGAGGAGAAGGAATAGAGCACCACACCCCCTCTGCCCTTCCCGGAAGGCCTCCTGCCTACCCCAGTGCTCAGACTTCCGCATGTCTATGTTTTTGCTATGCTCTCAAGCTGCCTATAGCTTGTTCAGACTGTTGAGACCAGCCATTTTTCATGCCACCCAGGTGGGATTGGTTGCTTGCATCTGGCCTTCTCTAGTGAGCTCTGACCTCTTTCCCAATCTGCCATTCATGGAGTGATCTCCCTCTGCCCTTCCATAACACATAATTACCGTATGTGCTGGCTACTGTCTCTCTTTTCCTTAAATCACAGTCCCTAATTCTTTTCATTGAACTTCTCTTTAATCGGTGTATCTCCCAACTGGACCCAAACTTCTATCATGAGCTTTGATACGTATACACATTTAGGAAACCATCACCCCAAAGAACATAGTGAATGCCTTAATGTCCATTCATCTTTCCCTTTCCCTGACTCCAGGTAAACATTCTGTCCTCCCCCATCCCTGTAGACTAGTTTTCTAGAATTTTATATAAGTAGACCCACATAGTATATATATTTAAAATGTAGTAATCACTCAGCACACTTATTGTGTACATTTAATTGTGTGTTAATAATTTATTACTTTTTATTGTTGAGCTGTATTGGATTATATGGATATACCAGAGCTTATTCATTTACCTAATGATGGACATTTGGACCATTGCCAACGTTTGGCCATTACAAATAAAGCTGCTATCAATTTTCCTGTATAAGTCTTTTTGTGGGCATATCCTTTCATCTCCTTTGGATAAATATTTAGGATAGGGATGGTTGGATCACATGGTAGGTATAGATTGTGCTTTTAACTGAAAACCTTTTTTTCTAAAGCGACTGTACCATTTTAACGTTCCCATAAGCAATAAGTGAAAGTTCCAAGCTGCTCCAAAGCCCGGAGCGGAGCCTTACCTGGGCAGGGCACACCTTTTTAACCTTACCTCTCCTTGTGGGTTGTAGTGACTGATGGTTTTAGTCTGTGTTGTCCTGTTTGTGAATGTTGTTCATCTTTTCATGTTTTTTTTTTTTCTCCCATTCATACATATTTTCTGGTAAAGCATTTGTCAAGTATTTCCTCCATTTTAAAGGAGGAAATTCACACAGTCGGTTGTGAGCTGACTGACGTAGGTGCTGGGAACCCCATTCCTCAGAAAGAAAGGCAAGCGTTCATCCTTAACCACTGAACCATTTTTTTTTAAAAGCTGAGCTTTTTTTTTTTTTTTTTTTAATTAAGAAATTTGTGGTGAATAAAAGATTACCCAGACTTCCTCCTACATTGTCCTTGGAAGCACCACACTCTGTTCAGGCTCAGTGCTAGCTTTATTAATATCCCCTTACAGCCCTTGATTTATTCCATATTTGTTTGTTTGTTTGCTTCAGCATGTGCTGGGGGTTGTGTGCATGTAGGGCATGTTTGGCTCTGCACGCATGTGGCGCACATGTCCCTGTGTGTGCACGTGGAGGCCAGAGCCATCTGTCAGAGGCCTTCCTTTATGGCTTCCCACCTTCGTGCTTTAAAAATGGTCTCTCACCGAACAGGAGACCCACTGTTTTAACCAGGCTAGCTGGCCAAGTAAGCTCTTGGGAATCTGTCTTGCTCCCCTAACCCCACCCACCCACCCAACGCTGGGGTTACAGGCTGAGCAGGAATTCCAGCTTTTTATAAGAGTATTGAAGATTTAAACCCAGGTCTTCATGTTTGCACGGTAAGTGCACTCACCTTATGAGCCATCCTTCTACGCCGTTGGATTCTTCTTTATGTGTTACTGATAACAATTCTTTTCTAAGGCATGTACAAATGAACTTAGAAGGATAGGGAATCAAAATATACGAAGCAAGATTGTGTCAGGTTGTATGGTGACCAAATTAATCTACTTTTTCTATCTCATAGTGTAGGAGTTTTAGCATAAAAGAATAATAGTAATTTGTTGAGTAAATAGACCTTAAGACTGTATACAGCATCCTAATATGGTGGTGCATGCCTTTAATCCCAGCACCTCAGGAGTTGGGGGCAGATGGATTTCCACGAGTTTACGGCCAACCTGGTCTATATGATAAGTTCAGCCGAGGCTACAAAGCAAGATCCTATCTAAAAATAAAATAAAATGGTTTATAATGAATATTATTTATGCTAAAACTACTTTGTACAATTGGTTTTATTATCTGGAAGAGACTATTCTATCATGAAGAAGTTAAGTAATTTGTTCAGCCATCTAACTTGGCCTGTCATGAATTAAATCTGTGTTCTTAATCAGCAATAAGCCAGCTAGTACACAGCGGCTGCTTAGTCTATGACAGGTGTTGTGCCAAGCTTTTGGGAAACATTAGCTAATTCTTAAATTAATTATTAAATTCAGAACACAGCTAGATGGTAGTCATTACTATATTTCTTTGCTGATGAGGAAACTGAAGTGCTGTGGCCCCAAGTTCCCAAAGCCAATTAAGAGCAGAGGCAGGATTGACATTCACACCGTCCAGCTAGAGTGGTGGCTGGAAGAACCGGTCAGCATTTACAGCCATTCTGGCCACACCCTTTGTCTAAGAAGAGAAGTCAGTGTTATATTCCTGGACTAAATGAAGGCAACTCCCTACAAGGGTCTCTTATTCAACAATGTCAGGAAATGGAAGATAGCTTTTTTTTTTTTAATTATTTTTTTAATGTGCTTTCTGCAGTACCTGACTCCGCTCGTGGCTACCATTTTGAGTATCCTCAGTGGTGATAATCTGAGCTATATATAAGCTGGGGGAGGGGGGCAGGGCAGGGCAGAGGAGCGCTTCCCTGTGTGCCAGGAGCCCCTACAGGATCTCAGAGCCTGAGCTGAGCACCCAGTGAGAGGATCAGCTTCACCCGTGTTCTCTAATCTGTCTGTGCCGATACCAGCCTGGCATAGGTGAAGGTAGGGCCAGAGAAGCCTTCAAGAGAGACATTTCAATTGCTGTCAGCCCTTCCCCTAACCTGCCACAGGATGTGAGACCGGAGCATTTAGAGTAGAGAGAGACTGATATGGGCTTGAGTCCAGCCTTGGACTGGTTTGGTCTGGCCCCCAGTTTTGGTTTTGGCCAGCTTTGTGACTTTGGGCAGGGAATTTTTACCTCCCTGGGCGCCACAGCTCTTTTATATAAAAATGCCTAGGAGGGTGTACTAGTTAACTTCCAAGGCCTTTTCCAGCTCTCACATTCCTCATGTCCATGCTTCTGTGATTAAGTTCCTGGAAGGTTTAAGTACTGATAAAAGTGCCATTAAGTTCTGTATGCTCAGCAGTGGCCGCTGTCTCTTACCGAAGATACCTGGTCTGATGGGGGGCGGGGGCAGGCTGAGAGGGCAGGAAAGCTTCCGTTTGCAGAGGGAGGGCCACCTGCCTTGTGCACGGTAACCGAGTTTCCTTTGATTTCTGGGTCACAGTATACTGAAGTCAACCATCAAAGACACTTTCCCAACAAGAGGACCTTATGCAGTAAGTTCCCCAGGCGAGTGGCTGGAGATAATTGAGGCAGGACTGAGTGGTCTCAAGCAGAAACACTGGGAAGACATACCAATTTGTGGGGACAAGCTGGTTGACCCGAAGGCCTCTGTCCATCATTCCCTGACCTCGGGTCAGACTCACAGAGACAGGGAAAACTATTAAGGCAGCTGGGCTGGCTCTTGCCCTCAAGTCTTAGCAAAGAATAGGTGATTATTTGTCCCACAGGGCCTAGTTGTTCACCTGCCTGAAGGCACCAGGCTGGAGATTTAGAGCCTGGGACCTGCTGGGTTATACATTGCTTATTCCCCATGCTTCTTTCTCGTAGACTGCTTTCCAGGAAGCATGGGAAGTCTATAGGACAAATAAAACAGGAACTCATTAGATTAAAAAAAAAATCTCCAAATAGTGGTCTAATTCTTGTTTACACTCATCATCTTCCGGCTGTTGTTTGAGGCACCCAGGATACTTACACAGTCGAAACAAAATTCTTATCCTCAGTGAAGTGGCAGCTCATTATAAAATCCTAAAGCTGAGCCCGAGAGTCAAGTGCAATAGATATCCGTTTTAATAGATATCCATTTACAGAGCGCTTATACCATGCCAGACTTGCCTTAAAATCTTTTAGCCTCCTCCTGGGAACGGGTGGACAAGTCATTCACTTTCCTTCTGCACACCAACTTTAAAAACTAAAATGGTGAGTAATATATTTAATGAAGCAAAGTAGCAAGCAGTTTTGATGACTTTTAAAAAGCCTCAGTGCATGTAAGGCAGCAGGCAAGCAGGAGGTACTTTTAGAACGAGGCAGGTGATCACAGAGAGGTTCTGGGCATCTTTGTATTCTGGGGGACAGGGGTCCCTCATTACTCTTGCATCCTTTTAACTCAAGGCAGGGTCTAGCATGCAGGGCGTGCTAACTTTATATTGGCCCAGGGCATTCTCTACAGGAAAACCCCGAGGGCGTTTATGAATTACAAAACTGACAAATGGCAAAAACAGGAGGAAAGACTAAGAACCCCGAAAGTTGGGGGTTCCAGACTCACTTAGCCAAGGGGGAGCAAGAGAAACACACCTTATGGAAAGAAACGGAATAGCAAGCACACAAATGATCAAACGCATACAGCGCTTTGTGTTCGTTTTCGGAAGGCAGAGAACTTTTAGGAGACCAGGAGACAGTGACAAGAAAGGACCCAGAGAAATCTTTCCTTAATGTCCCCCAAAGAAACAGATCAGATGACCTTGATGTGAATGTAGTGAGGCCAGAAATTGAAAACCAAAAGAGACACCAGTCTCTTCTATCCGGACTCCCTCTTAAGCGTCTCTTTGGAAGGAAGAAATCAAAGGGGCATTGTATAATATCTGTTCATGTTTCCCCCGCCAAGGGTTAAACAGCGGCAGAGCACGACAGTTAAAATCTGGGCTTCCTAAGTCATCCAGTCACACTTTGGGCTGGGAGTTCCCCAAAGTCCTTCTCTGTTAAAAGGCCTCAAGGGTCCCATCAACATCGGTGCTGGTCCCCGGCGAGTGGGGGAGGGAGGGACGGTGGGCTTGCAGGAGGTGCAGTGGCTGTTTTCTGGGAAGTGTGCCGCTCCAGGACGCGGCAGCAGAGGGCGCTGGGACCCCGGCCTGGGCCCGCCTCTGCCATTGGTCCGGGCAGGGGCGCTGGGCTGTAGAGTTGGTGGAAAGTGACAAGTTGGGCGAGAAGAGCAATCGGGGAGAGAGCTGGAGGAGCCGCCGCCGAGTGAGTCGCGAGACCGCAGCCCCAGGCACCGGGCACGCTCTTCTGGTGTCGGAGCCGGAGCCACACAGTGCGCCTGAGCGACCCAGGAGACAAGCCTGGGACGGAGCGGCCGGCCGAGGCAGGGGCTGCTGCGGAGGACCGGGAGGAGCCGCGCTCCAGGGTCCGGGGCGGCCGGGGCGGAGGCGAGGGAGCAGGGTCAGAGTTTGGACAAAGAGCTCTGCAGAGGTCCCCCCCGGTGTCCCGCCAGCGCCTGCGGGCGGGACGAGGTGGCCGGGAGCCCCGGGGCGACCCCGTGGATGTTCTGCGCGCCGCCAGGGAGCCGCCGGCACAGCCACGAGAGGAGGAATGCACCGGCCGCGCCGCCGCGGGACGCGCCCGGCACCGCCGCCGCTGCCGCTGCTGCTGCTGCTGCTGGCCGCGCGCGGGGCCGCTGCGCAAGGTAAGCGGAGCCCGCGCCCCGCTCCCACCGCCCGTCCCGCAGGGCCGGCTGCCGGCCAGGCGCCTCCCCCGGCCCGGAGCAGGGCACTCGGCCGCCGCCAGGAGGCCAGCGGCTGCGGACTTGGGGGTGTTCTGGGGGGCTGGTCCTCGGCATCCAGCTGCGGTTGTCAGTGCTGACAGGAAGTGTAGATGGGGTTGGGCGGGGAGGGGGGCGTCTTGGGGGTGATGCTGGTCCTTTGCCTCTCTCTGGATTCCTAGCGCCCTCCAGTCGGGGTCCAGTTTGTCTTCTCTGTCCCGGAGGGGGGGGGGGGGGGGGGGGTGGGGCGGGGGGGAGTTTGCGTTTTCAGTGGATCTCAAGCCGTCCGCGAACCCGTGCAGACAAAAGCCCGGGGTTCCGGAGGGGGGGGGCTCCCCGGGCCTCGCATCCCCAGCGCTTGGTGTTCGGAACCTCCCGCCCTTGCCCTCCCGAGGGTCATCACGCAGGCCAAAAAGTTTGCTCCGCCGCTGCCACTTTGCGTAAAGTATGCAATCAGAGGCGGCCTGCTGCCTCCGAAGTGCTCTCCGGGTGTGCGTGCACGTGTGTGTGTGTGTGTGTGTGTGTGTGTGTGTGTGTGTGTGAGTTTCGAGGCGGAAGAAGGGGGAGCCTTCTAATGCATATTTGATCTGGGTCATCTCCAGAGACAATCGCAACAGTTAAGAGAAAGCCTCCACCGGCAGCCGGAGCGGCTCAGTTCCCTGCGGGAAGCTGGGATCCTCGCTGGGTCTGAGCCGGGACACAATGAGAGGGAAGAGCCCCCTGTGCCTGCAGAGACAACCGATTCATTCTTTGGAGGTTGGAGGGGGAAAGTTGATTAAAGTCTGTGGAGTCTCGGGCCTCACTTTTAACATGCATCCCTTGAGGGAGTGTTGGAGCCCCTGTACTCCCCCCCCCCCCCCCCCCCCCCCGCCCCGCTTCCAGCCCCAAGGCTCTGTTGATAAATAGGTGCCTCTTCTATTATCATTCATCTCTCGGCCGGGTAGAGAAGAGTCTAGTTTGCTTAACAGCTGGGGAGAGAGATGGATTCACGGAGTAACTGCTGAATTCGTTCCTGCTAAGAGTTAGGGGTGACTTTCTCGTTGCAGAGGAACCTGGGTGCGGAGTTTGATCTCCTGCAGATGCCTTTGGAACGGGAACAGCCCTGACTGAGCAGAGTTTTTGAAGTGTGGTTGCGCTAATCTAGAAGCCCCGTGGGGGCGGGGGGGGGGGGCGGTGGCGGTGGCGGTGGTGAATACAGTTTCTAATTGCCATTAAGACGCACGACAGCAGGGGTGCCCCGTCTTAAGGGAAAACCCTAATGAAATGTAAACAGTTTGGTCTCATGGAGGTTTTGCTTGGTGATGCTAAACATCTGGCTCTTTGCCACTACACCTGGAAATGTGGAAAATGGGCCGCGCTGCCGACCCGATGTAAACATTCTCCTCAAGTCCGTGGTCCAGTGCGGTTGGGGTGATTGTACCGAAGGCTGGATTCCTGGCTCGGAGCCCTGATTAATTCCGTCGTTCCCTTGGGATCCTTTACTTTGTGTTTAACTTTTCCACAGCCAGTGCTTTTTAGGTCACAGCCTGCGCTGGTGGGGATGGGGTGAGGTAGGGATGAACGGATGTTCACCTTTTTGTTGTCGTCGTTGTTAATCTCTTCCCAAATAGCCACACGCACAGTGAATTTGTGAGTGTAAAACAATAGTGTTATCAGTAGCTACTCCCAAATCCCTTCCCACTAGCTGTGGTCTTTCAAAAGTTAGGAAATTAATTTGCCCATTCCTATCCTATATCCTAATAACGGGCTCAAACCTGGTGCAGTCTTACCAGCTTTTAAATCCTTTTCCATTTTGGTGAAGTCCTGACCTCTGTTCTGCCCTGAGGTTCTTAAGGTAACCCTGTCAGGGGCTCAGGATGCCAGCTTGAGGGGAGATATTCTTTTCCTTTTTAAGTTGTAAAACCAAAACAGTGGCTCTCTGCTTCTCCCATCGAGTTCCTATTTCATTGGCAGGGAGGAGAAAGCCTTTATATGCATAGTTTCTAGTTGTTGCTCCTCCTAGCTACCTCCTACCTGCCCAAAGCTGAACTTCTGTAGCAGACATAAACACTCCTTCCTGCTCCCCAAGAGCTCCAGGCCATTGGAACCCTCCTGTGCCTTTCTCAGAATTGTGCTCTCTCTGTGGTTTGGCTGCTGGAAGTCTGGGGGGTGGCGGTGGGGGTGGGGGTGGGAGTGGTGGTGTGTGTCCCAAGACTCATTTTCTAAAAAGTCTCCAATTGCCATGTCAGTAGGTGTCTGTCCCTGCTTCATTTAGAATGGGAGTCTCCTAAGGGCTGTGGGCCTGTCATCTTTGCCCACATCCTTTGCCCACATGAGGGCCCACATCAGTCAGCCTCAACTTTTATTAGCGATGCTTGAAAAAATCCTATCTCTACGGCTAGGGGCCACTACTCAGAGGAAGGACAGGTAGATTGCCTCTGGTAGGGCTTATCTATTAATGCTTTACTTTATTGGAAAATATAGTAGGCTGCTTTGCTCTTCTAACACCTGCCACGTAGGAGTTATTTTATTTTACCTTTGTACGTGAGCGTGCGGTGCTAGGGGGGGGTCCATGTTTGTGTTTTTGTGGGAGTGTGCTCGTGCACGGGCCTGTGGGTATCCCTATGAAGCCAGAGGTCAGTGTGGAGCATCGTTAGTTGATCTCCACCTTGTTTTTTGAGACATGATCTCTCACTCAACTGGAAGTCGTCTCTCCAGCCGGGCTGGATGGTCCCTGAGCTCTGGGAATTTGCTTGTCTGTGCCCGGCGTTACATGTGCATGGCCAGCTTTCACGTGAGGGTCGTGTCCTTGTGTTTGTGCGGCAGACACTGAGTCATCTCCCAAGACCAAGAGTTCTTTCAAAAACTCAGTTCTGACCTATTATTTTCTGTCTCGTGCGTGTGAAAGTGGGCTCCGAATTAGACTCTTAAAATGTTTCTAGATGTATGCTGCTTATATCAAAAGAACATTTTGCCAAGGTATACCACTTCAGATATATTTTTAAAAAGGTTTACAGCATATTATGGAGAACCGATACTTTTAAATCCAGTGTACACTGATATAAATATCTATTTGTAGTGACAGAGACTGTGTACAATTGCAAACATATTTAGGGGACCACAGTTTTACTGAGTGAGCGGAGGAGAGAGAACCTTTTTGGTTATGTGTAAAAATGTACTGTTATTTCCTTTGCTTAGATAAAAACACAGCCCAATAATCAGAGATTACACCTTTTGATCTCTCACAAAGGGTACAAAGAGTAGTATCAGAGAAACCCAATAGCCAAGTTTAATGGCTGTAAGTCAGACTTTTACATAGGACAGAGCTGGGTTCGAATCGTCCCTTTCATATCATGGGCAGGGTGATTGGTTTCCCTAAGCCGTATAAGTGTTTAATAAGATTTAAGTGAAGCCATGGATGTAAAGCACTAGAGAAGAGCCCCTGGCCTAGAAATTAACTAAGGATATAGGAAATTCAAGATGTTCAACCCTCCAGAAACAATATACAAAATTTCACATGTCTGTTGATAGACATAGGCTTATACTAATCAGATTTTCCAAGAAACGGCAACACGGGGAAAATAGGGGCCACTGACTTGCAGCAAAGGGGCGATGCCAAGGCACCGAGATGCCTGCTATGGTTGATTTAAAGTAGAGTGTTGAGGGTGGGTTCTTGGCCGCAGCTAGGGGCCAGCAACTCTGTGGAGCTTCTCTCCTGCCCCATGTTCCCTCCTGCTAGCTGGGCTGGTAATTGGGCCTGGAGGAAGCTGATGAACAGTTTAAAGTCTTGAGATCTCAGCTAAGTCTGCATCTCTCGAGCCCAAGCTTTCTGAGATGCTCCTCTTCCTGTACCTTATTTAATAGACACTTGGTGCAATCTGTTTAATGGGTTAGTCCCTGTTTTAAGCCTTTGTTAGTATTAACTCACAGACCTCTCAAAGCGGCCCTGCAAAGGTGATGGTGTAATAGCTCTTTGTACGGATGGGTCAGGTTAGGCTCAGAGTTGTTAAAACTGCTTTCTCAAGGTCACATGGCCAGGGAACGGCTTTGCTGGGTTTGCAAACCCTGTGGGTTGGTGTTCTCATACCTGACCTCTGTCCTACAGGATCCATTCTGGTTTAGTTCTTATACTTGCCTTCTTTTAATGTGTGGGCCAGAGGTGGTGCTTCTTTAGGTTTTTAAGGGTATTGGAAAGATATTTTCTTTGCCATGACCTAGAGGGTATAAGAGGTGATGGGAGATAGTCAATTCCACCATTTCTGCAGCTCTACATTGCCTGACTTCCTGCAACAGCCTTGCTGTTGCCTTAGACACAAACGGAACGTGCTGTGGACGGTCAGGGCCTTCTGGTCTAAAAGAATTACGCTTTTTTTTTTTTTTTCTTTGCAGTGTGGTAGTGTCACTTTGATGCGGTTTGAGGAGCGTGTCTGGCAGTTCCTTCCAGCCAGCGATGAGATGTCTTTTGATGGAGTATGTGTGCATTTGCATTTTGGTCCATTACCAGGGATGGAGGCGGAGGAGGGCTGATTTATTAGAGTGCTATCTAGAAGGAGAACTGACTGCCAGCTAAGGGTCCTGGTGAGGAGCAGATCCAGTCAGGTCCAGCTGTAGCGGGTAAAAGCTTGACTCTTCCAACAGAAAGGTCTGGGCTTGGCTTCGCTGACTCCCTGAGCTGTGACAGGGGAGACAGGTCTCCTCTGCATGGGGAGAAAGGAACAGTCTTCGAGGGTGCTGAGAACATTCTATGGGCGTTGAAGGGGGAAGGGGGAGGGGACTGCTTCGAAAATCTTTAACTAAATGCAGCTGCTTGTTACACGGAGCCTGACTTGCATGCCAGGAATATCTCAAAAGCTAACGAATACAAAATAAAAATAAACAGCAGGGAAAAGGCTCGCTCTTTGTTGCAGTAAGCCTGGTTGGGGTTTTCAGTTTGTTTAGGAATGGGATAATTGTGGCATCCACTTTATTTTGGTAAGGCAGTGAATCGCGATAGGTGTGATGTCATCATCGGGGTGTCCCATCGCCTGACCCCTTTTCTTGGCCCCACACAGCCCCCCAGAACACCCAGGCTTGGACATCTACCGGTCCCATGGCTCAAGCTGTTGCTCTTGAGTGAATTACATTGGAAGAGGGCAGATAATTTAATGGGATAATCTTGGCAGACACAGTAAATTTCACACCCCATCTCTCACTAACAGAAAGGCAGCAGAAAGCTGCAACATCCTCAGATGAAAAGGTTGTATAAAAAGGACCTACTTCACAGTAACTGTCTGTCCATAAATAAGGTTCTATTGAGTTTTGATCCAGAAATGTTATTAAACACTGATAGGCCAGACCCCATAATGTTTGACCTCTTTACATTCTCCCTCGCTTTTCCATAGAACCAAAACTGCCCTTTTTCTTATTTAAAAAAAAAAAAAATTAAGCTCCAAGATAAATCAGGCCAGACTGTTTATTTTTTCAAGTATGTACATACAGAATGGGCCTTCTTTGATAGCCATTTAGAGAGGTAACATTGCATAACATAGATAGACGGAGATTTGTACCCAACAGACTGCAAATTGGAACTTTCGCTACTTGGTTATATGTTAACCACGCTTGCATTGTTGTGACCGAATGCCTTAAAGAGACAGTTTATGAGAGAAGAGGTCTGTTTTGATTTCCAAAGTAAGAGAGATTTCAGTCTGTTATGGTGGAGAAGATAGGTTGGACAGCTCTGTCCATGGTGGTGGGAGCATGAGGTGGAAGGGATCTTCATGTCCTAGAAGACCAGGAATCATAGCAGGTCAGGACCTTCAAATGCTCGTGCCCAGTAACAAGCTGCCATCTGCCAGGCCCCATCTCCTACAGAATACAGCCTTCAAAGTAGCACCATAAGCTAGGGCCTGACCACCCAAACCCTTTGGGGGACATTTCAGAGCAAAACACTAACCAGTTTCTTATCTTCTGATAATTATTCTATCTGTAAAATGGTGCTTAAACAGTGTCCAGCCTGCAGGTTGCTCGTGAGAATTAAAGGACACTTGGGTAGGAAGCATCGGAAGGCACCACAAACTGGAAGTGGGAAGCTGTTAGCTCTTGTCAGGATCCTGGGCTTCCTGAAGAAAGCAGAAAGTTGGGCTCCCAGTCAGGGACTGTGCAGGAGATGCAGCCTAGAGTCTTGGAGCACCAGTCCCAGATTCTCCTGGAGGGTTCAGAGTGCTTGGTTTTACAGGGGCCATATAGAGACACTCTGGATCTGGGCCAGCTTTAGGTCAGTGTAGAGGTCCCCACAGGAAGAGATTTTAGAACAAAGGCTCCCCCAACCCCCTCTGCACTGGCAGAACCTTTAGCTCTTTGAGGAAGAGAAAACCTCCCTGACGTTTGGTTCTGGTGGCCATTTAAAGATTCTGAGCACCAAAAGAATGCTCATGTTAGAAAGAAGAGTAATGATGTACCAGGGTTGGGGGAGCGGTGATAAAGGAAGTTTTGAAGACTTTGAAGTTTTGAAGGTAGAGTTTGTGGGGTTTTGCGTTTCAATAGGAAAGCCTTTTGCCCAATGCATTTCAACTAATATTTATTATATATTTATTATATGTGAGCTGGAATGCAAGGGAAGTAAAGCATTATCCCTCCGGGGGAGAAGGAGGAGGGAGTCCTGAGCATCTTCAGCATCCATTGTCTATTCCCTAGCATTCTTTACAGCTAGACGTCTGTGTCTCAGCGGCATTGGCAGTCGGGCCTTTCAAGTCTACGTACAGATAAAGGAAGCTCAGACTTCAAGAGGTCGAAAGGGCAGCCAACCTCCTATGTTTGTTCCATAGGGATTTTGGATTTGAACCCAGGTATTTTGATTGTCACAGGTAGCCTGTCTCCATGGCCTTAAGGTGTGGGCAGTTGTACCAAAGAACAGACAGGCCTGTTATCTCCCAACACCAACCATGTGTCTCCCAGGAGGATTCTAAAGGCTGTGAGAAAGTGCCAGGGAAACACACAGGGGTAGGACACATAATTCCCAGGAAGTTGGAGGGTGAAGGGTAAAGGGGACACTGCCTCCTTCTCAGATAGATTGGAAGCCCTCTGAACTAACTATGGACAATGTGTAGTTCAGTATCACATAGACATGGAGGGTGTATTCTGCCAGCAAGAGGCCTGGGCAGGATTTTGTCTGTTTCCAAAGCCCTTGTGCTCTTGCTCCGTGGTATCCCTTTTTGATGTCATCTGGATGTTGGAAGTAGCTGTGCTGTCCCTACATGGAAGGGAAGACAGACATCAAAACCATTTCTTTGGTGTCTTTCTCTCCAGTTTCAAGCCCAGGGTTTGGGTTGAGGGAGGTATGGTGTTCCCATGAGTCTTCACTAGTGAGCCCAAACTGTAGCATTCCAAGACCTCTGGCCAGCATATACTGCTTTCCCTCCTGAAATCACTAATTATACTTTGTTTTGCTGTTACTGTGATCTGATATTCTGGTAGTTCCACAAGACAGACAAAGATGGTCATCAAATTGGAGAATTTTCCAAGCAGTAGATTGGTGACAAGGCTTGCTAGCTGATCAGTGAATCTGTTTTCATCCTTTCTTGAATACATGTCATTTACAGCCCTCTCCTAGTTAACAGAGGCCATGTGGCTAAATACTAGCCAACGGAATGAGGCTGGGAGGACCCAGTGTCACTTTGCAGGATCCATTAAGACATCCCAGGCAGGTTGCTATGGTAAGTTGAGAAGCTATATTGGGGATGGCACATGATGGAAGGAACCTGAGAGCTTCCCTTCTTCACTGCTCTGTGGTTGAAGCCACCTGCTGCTACACACTGACTTGGATTTTATGTAAACCAGAAACAAGTGTTTATTGTTAAGGCTCAAATTTTAGAGTTCTCCAGCTATAGCTACTAAGGCTATCCTACCTAACCAAATGGTATAAACCGCAGCATGTCTCAAGGCTAACTTAGTTGGTTAGGGCCAGCATTTTTAGATAGAATAAAATAGGCAACCTAGTTTGGATCTGTTTGTCTCCTATGGAGCTTGGTGGATCCTTCTACAAAGTAAATTTCTTGAATTATTTATGGCAGATCCTGGGGGTACTCATCACTGTGAAAAATCTAGAAGAATTGTGATTGGCTGTGAGGTCGTTCACTTGTAGCGGCAATAAAAGACCAAAGTAGCATAATGGCACAACCACTGGGTATACCATTAGCAATGACAAAAATGCAGAATCCCAAGATGGGAGAAGCCTTCAGGGAGGATGTGGGCTGTGTTGTGATAACTCAGGGATGGTGAGGGCAGTCCAGAGGACGGAAGGTGAAGAGATGAAAGAGGAGGAGCAGAGCAGGATATAGTCCTGCCAGCAAAGGGCTAGATTCTGCACCAGACCAGAGCTAGCTGCTCTGTTCTGCAGGATTCACTCACGGCAAGCTCGGGGTCCTTAGATGGGAATTTGCCTTGGAGTGGAACAGATGTCTATGGGATAGTGAGTAAAGAGAAAGATTTGAGAGGTACCTGCTGCCTAGAAGCTGAGAGGGGAGAAGAGACAGGGTTTTACTGGAGTAAAAATATTTACTTCCTTCTCCCAAGAGTGCTCCCAGAGACACACAGATGCCTCTGACAAGAAGCTCACATGGGATTGGGCCTCTTGGCCTCTGCTGAAGCACCTTTGTTTTGCAGTACAGGCTGCCAAGTATTTGCTTGATAAAAATCCTGGTGGTTGCACTAGTCTGTACATCTAGACTGCTGTGTTGCGAGTACTTGTGTGTGTTTGTTTTGTTGTTGTTAAGGATTGAACTCAGAGCCTTGAGCTTGCTATCAGGCACTTCCCTACTGAGCTGCATGCCAGACCTCTGGGTTCTTTTAGTATTTTAGCTTGCATGGTTTTCAGGGCACCCTCTGAAAGAAGCAGTAGCTTGCTACTGTCATTGAACTGAGTTGTTCTTTTCCATAGAATTTCTGTTTTCTCATACTAAAATCTGTACACCTGAAGAAGCTAAGCAACAAGGAGGATCCTAGGTAAGATGATCAATTTTCACTCAGAAAGGCAAAGGGGATGGACATCAGAAGAGGGAGAAAACAGGGAACAGGACAGAAGCCTACCACAGAGGGTCTCGGAAAGACTCTAATCAGTAGGGTATTGAAGCAGATGCTGAGGCTCATAGCCAAACTTTGGACAGAGTGCAGGGAATCTTATGAAAGAAGGGGGAGATAGAAAGACCTGGAAGGGACAGGAGCTCCACAAGGAGAGCAACAGTACCAAGAAATCTGGACCCAAGGTTCTGAGACTGATACTCCAACCAAGGAGCGTGCATGGAGATAGCCTAGAACCCATGCACAGATGTAGCCCATGGCAGCTCAGTGTCCAAGTGGGTTTCCTAGTAAGGGGAACAGGGACTGTCTCTTACATGAACTCGGTGGCTGGCTCTTTGATCACCTCCCCCTGAGGGGCAGACAGCCTTATCAGGCCACAGAGGAAGACAGTACAGCCAGTCCTGATGAGACCTGATATGCTAGGGTCAGATGGAAGGGGAGAAGGACCTCCCCTATCAGAGGACTTGGAGAGGGGCATGGGAGGAGATGAGGGAGGGAGTGTGGGATTGGGAGGGAAGGAGGGAGGCGGTATAGCTGGGATACAAAGTGAATAAACTGTAATTACTATAAATTTTTTAAAAAAAGAATTGCTGTTTTCTACATAAGGGAACTAAGGCACAAAGAATATCTGTGTGCCTATAGCAAATCAAGTGGAAAAGGCAGGATTTGAACTTGAGTATCTGGAAACTGGGGCTTTGTCCTTAATCTTGATGGTACTATAGCTCTGCTTTCCCATCCCCAAAAACTGTACTTAGTGATTAAAATTCTATGTAAGCTCCTAGCCAAACACCTGAGTACAAATAACGATGATTTGAACAGGGCATTGCGGCTTAAGGAATTATTTCATATGCAATATTAACTTTAATTTTCCAACTAATCCAATGAATTTTTTTTTCCTTCTCTCTTTGGTCCTGTGTTTTTAAGTCAGGCAAGTAAGGTTGGCAGCGTACCCAAGGTCACTCTGTAGGTGGCAAGTTCTGTCTGAAACACAGAACTTCTCCTTACGTCCCAAGGGATGTTTTGCTCTGTAGGATTACTTGTGTTCTTAATTTATGCCTCTGATACATGACAGGTTTCGCTGCTGTTGACCCAGTGAGCAAATCTGCCCAACTCTCACTTGTCCCATCGACACAATCCTCCAGTCAGCCATCATTTTAAGAAAAAGTGGTTTGGAACTGGCACGCCTACGTGTAATGTAAGGAAGTTCCTGAGCAAATAGACTGAGAAGGGTTACTTCAAAGCGAGGACTTTGCTAAGGGTCTGGCGGCAGCAGCTGGCAGATCAGCCACGGAGAATGGGCCTTTGGCATTCCATGGGTCTTAGCTTTCCCTTTCCCACCAGGTCGGCAGCTCCGTGACCTCTGGAACACGTGTGATTTTTCAGCCACATCCTTGGGTGGAGAGCGACGCTCTCGGTGATCTTCATAGGGCAGACTGGGCAAAATGTCTAGGACTCAGACCTGGTTAGGCTTGCTTGTGTGTTATAGTTACCGGGGAAGGAGACTCTCGGCATCTGCAAGTCCCAGGTTATGATTACATTTGTACTTCTCAAGGACGGGGATGCGAGATAAAAATAGACCCTGTTGCCTCAGATCCAAGACATTCTTGAAAGGCTCTTATCTGTTCTTCATGGGAAATCGACACTGTTTCCGGATGGGATTAGACAAGGGGATATGAAAACAGCTTGCTGTACGTTTTCTCCACGCAAGCCATGGTATCCTCACCTCTCGGATTTCACTCCAGCCCAGTGTTGCCTAGTTGTTTTTTTTTTTTTTTTTTTTTTAAAGTAAGGTTTCCATCCTCTGGAGAGGAGTGGTGGTTTCCCTCCATCCCAGTAGATGATGGGCAGTCCTGACTGCTCAGAGCGCTGTTGAATGGGAACTTGCCTGCTCAACTTTAGCGTATAGGTGGCTGATACCCAGCAGCAGCGGCTTGGTGACATCCACAGTGGCGGTTGGCTCTTTTCTTTATTCTGACCATCGTGCTCTGCTTACCCCCATCTGGGGTCTCTAAGCCAAGAACGAAAAAAAAAAAAAATTCCTATGTCTCTCTGAGAGGCGGGGCTGGCTGCTGGGATCTTTGGATCTGGTGAACAGTATCCCAGCCAGGAAGTGAGAGAGGAACTGAGCATGCTCGGTTTATTCTATCCACACTCCAGGCTAGGCGCCCCAAGTTCCTGCAAGAAGGAGAGAGAAGAGCGGTAAAGGGAGAGGTCAAGGAAAACAAAAAACAAAAAACACTGGTCTCCCTCCGTGGAAGAAAGCGCCAGGCCCAGCTTACAGGCCCATTCCTCCTTCCAGGAGCTGCGCCTTGATTTCTTAAGGACCAGTTCCCTAACTCTCAGGGCTGGGTTGGAGTTAAAGCCGTAGGTAGGCCAGTCAAAATGTTAACAAAGAGCACGCCTTCATCTCCGCCTACGGACTCATGTTTAGAGAATTTGTTAGCTAATGTGGGATGTTTGTGCCAGTGGCTTCCCCCGGCTCTCAGAACGAGCACAACCATTGATGGGTCTGCTCAAGCCAGGGCATCCGTGGGCGGTGGTGAAGGGGAGGAGGGCGCGGTTCCCTCACCTGCACAGTGATACCTCCTGTGTAAACTGCCAGGTCGCCTCTGCTTCCGCTTGGTTAAATATTTATTTAACAACTGAAGTGAACGCGGGGGTAATATATGGCAGTATCTCCCCACACGGAAAGTTTGCTGGGGTTTTTGCTAAGGAAGCAAGATTGATTCAGCCAAAAAACGGTCTCAGGGGACAAAGGCTGGCCTTTGTTCAGGGCCACTTCCTGGTCGTGTAGCCCAGAGCGTGCCCACCTCTTGGCTTCTGGGGCTCCTCACTGAGCTCTCGATTGCCAGTCAGCCTTCAGTGTGTCCACGGTCAGCATGGCCGGATCTGTCCTCTGCCCATGTTTTCTCCTCCTGCCATTGTTTCTGCACCCACCACTTGACTGAGTCCCTCTTCACTCAGAAGTGGCTTACAGCCCAGATTTGACTCTTGACAGCTGTAACCACTGTTTACTGAGAGCATCTGCTACCGGCCTCACACTTTGCAAAGCACTGTGTGTTCCGTTTTCAAAAAGACGTGACATTTTATTTATTTTGTGTAGACATGGGTGTGAGGTCAAAGGACAAATTGGAGGAGTAATTTCTCTCTTTCCACTGCGTGGGTCCTGGGGAGCCAATTGTAGTTTGTCAGGTTTAGCAGCAGGCACCTTTACCAACAAAACCACCTTGCTGGGCCTGAATTTCGAATTCCCTAGTGGAATCTGCTTTTTGATTTTTCTGGAATGGCTGCCTTCACCCCGTCCCGACCCCTCACTGACAGGAGTGGTTCCTGCTTGTCATCTCATTGGATCAAGCTGGACTTGACGGTCCTACACGATTGGCTTACCGGTGCAAAGAAGAAGGGGGAATGCAGGAAGTACCGTTGGGTCGACTACCTTTGATAAACACCCACCTCCCCAGCCCTCACATCTTTCTCTGTTTGTGCACTCTCCACAGAGAAGGGGGCTTGGAGCACAGAGGTCCATCCCCGCTCTCCTTTTCTTGAGGACTCTTGAAAGAAGCCCTTTGTGATGGTCGGTGTTAGCTGCTAACATGACAAAACTCCTGAATCACCTGGGAGCTCTCTGGGCATGTCTGAGGGGGATGATGTTGTCTAATTACGGAAGGGCGCCTTGCCCACTTTGGGTGGCAACATTCCCTGGCCGGGAACCTTGATGGCCTAAGTGGAGAGAAGGAGCCGAGCAGCGGTTAGTAGACATTGCTCTCTGCTTCCTGACTATGGCTGCCACAGGTACAGCCGCCTTGAGCACCTGCTGCCCAACTTGCCCACCATGATGGACTTTCTCTTTGAATTATGGGTGAAAACAAACCATTCTTCCCGTATGTTGCTTTTGTCAGAATATTGTATCACAGAAACAGACACAAAACAAAGTAACTAACAACAACAACAACAAAAGTGAAAACATTCCCTTTACTAGGAAAAATAGCAATTTCTCTTTCTTCTCTGTCTTTCCAAAGGCAAGGAATTATCCAAGATTTGACCTTGCAAGCCATCTGTGTGCTAATGTACCCAGAAAGGGGCTTCTCTAGGGTACCTAGGACCAGGCAAGGACCCCCCTTATTCTTTCAGGAGAGAAGAGGGGGGCTTAGTTAAGCTTCTGTTGGGTCCTTGATGGCTTCTTGGGGGCTGAAGCTGTTGAGTTCGTGCCCAGCTGTGGTTTGGGTGGCGTTTGATCTACAGGTACCTTAGGGTGGCTGGGGCCACAAGACCTTTTGCCGGCATCTCTAAGTCTGGCCTTGTAGGGAGCATGAAAGAGCTGTTAGGATGCAATAGTGGTGGAGGAGGAAGGACCAGGAGAAGCTTCACAAGGGGGTGGGGGGCTCTGCTGCAGGAAGTGTGTCTCTGAGATGCTCCCACCAGTTTCTTAGGCCCTAAGTGTTAACATTGCTAGGAGTATACGAGCTTATTTTTGCAGATGAGTTCACAAAAATCCATTGTCTGTTCTGCTTGATTTTTGACTAAAGCCTAATAATCTCCTGGGTCAAGCTCCATAGGACATCAAAACATGCCGGAGCTGAGGCGCCAACTGTAACTGTTGTGCAGAAGTAGTTCTGGGCCTAACCCTAGCTGTTGTCTCTCCATTGCGCCAGTCTGTTCTTTCTGGTGGTCTGGTTGTCTCAGGTTCTCTGTTTCTTCAAAGGGAACTATAGCGTGGCACCAGAAGATTATAGGAATTAAGAGAGAACTTGAAAGGCTTACTTGACGTGGAAGGTCAGGGAGCAGGCAACATTTTATCTTTATTTCTTGGTGAGTGCACTCACCTGGCCCCTTCATTCACTCATCACACATTTAATATGGCAGGCATTGCTCTAGATGCCGAGACCCCAGCTGTGCTAAAGCGAAGATGCTTCGTGGGCCCGTGTGTCAGAAAATAAATATGTGCTCTTCACCTAATGCCAAGTGCCAAGGAAAGTAGAGTAGGACAAAGGGCTTGAGACCGGTACATCATGTGCCGGGACGGGTGTTACCACGCTGCGTGGTCAGGAAAGCTTCTAGTTAAAGTGGCTCAACTAGAGGACTGGATGAAGCGTGGGGTGGGCCCTGTGTCAGGCCTGGCGGTGGAGTGTTCTCAGTTGACACTACAGCAGCAATCGCTCCTGCAGGCAATAGTAACATTTATATAAGTGCCTACTGTGTGCCTGCCGCTAGTCATGTGTCAGTCTTCACAAACACTGTCAGGCCAGACAGATGGCTCAGTGGTTAAGAACAGTGACTGCTCTTCTAAAGGATCAGGTCCCAGCAACTACATGGCAGCTCACGCCTGTCTGTAACCCCAGTTCCAGGGGATCTGATGCCCTCTCCTGGGTTCTGTGGGCACCCAAAGACATGCATGTGGTACACAGACATATATGTAGGCGAAGTACACAGAACACATAAAGTAAAATGAGACAATACAGTCAGTTAGGGCTTATTATCATACCCATATTTACAGATGAGGAAGCAGAGAGTGCCTCAGCAGAAAGCCAAGCAGATGGGCAGAGGGAGCAGTCGGAATATCAAATGGGGCAGCCCCGCACAGAGGGGAAGAGAAAGAACTCCGTTTAGATCTGGCCTTGCTACTCATCTGCTATGTAATCCTGGGCAGGTGTGCAGTGCCTCTGTTTCCTGGGTTTTTTTTAAACTGTGTCTAGTACATAAAAACCCCAGGTAAAGGCATGGCAGACTGCACGGCACCGTGAGTGTCAGTTAGCCACCAGCGCTATGTTTACATCAGTTATCAGCCGCCCTTCTGGAAAAAGAGATGATGAGAAGAAAGTACGTTTGAGACTTAACAAAGCTCCCCCTGTTTGCCTAGAGCTTCTTTTTCTGCTGAGGTCGCCGTGGCTGAATTCATCACCTTGTCCAGTTGAACTGGAAGCATCCCTGTGAAAGACCGACCGGAGAGGGAAAGCTGGTATCCGGGGCTCTTGCAATTCCAAGGGAATCTTCCGAGGTTCTAGAACTCCAACTCCCCTTAAGCCCGGGCTCTTGGGGGAAGCGTCCTCTAACTTGATGTGTAGATGGTCAGGGAATGTTAAATGGCCCTCCGAGCTGCTCCCTTTAAACTCTCTACACTGTTGCAAGGTACCCAATGGTCTATTGCATATCTAGATGCCAGATACAAAGTTAGATTCTGGGAATGCAATGGTGAACCAGAGAAGGACCCAAGGAACCAGGGATCCAAGGATGGAAGTCTCATGTTTTCCTCACCCCAGGAATGCCGTAGGGAGGTGCTCAGGATTCAGGCTTAAATTAGAATGTTTGCTGACGCCTCCTGGAACCTTCAGGAGGTCCACAGAGGTGGCAAGTGCCTCAGCTGCTAATGAGGTGTGTGCATGGTGATCCGGCTGATGTTGTATCTGAGGATGGTTCCGTCCTGAGGGCTTTTTATTTCCCATGTGACAGGGCCTCTTAGGATAAGGGCTGCCATTTTCCCCCGGGACTGCACAGCAGCCTGCCAGGGCCTATGGTCCATCTCCCAGGAAGTCATCCTCCACAGCAGAATCTGGAATATGCACCTAGGGTTAGGCAAGGAGAAAGAGGACTTCATTCACGCTCATGAAAGGCTTCGTCCCTCTCATTGCCTTTCGGGGCCCAAAAGGGCCCCTGACTGACTGATCTACCTGAAGTCATGGTCCTGACTCTGGTACCAGCTGAACCTATTCAGCTATCTGTGGCCTTGAAAAAAAAAAAAAAAACAAAACAAAAAGCCATAACCTTGCACTTTCCCCATCCACACAAATCAGGGTGCTGACCATCTGTGCCTTATTACCTCTGGATAATCCTTGGAGGACGTTGGACACTGTCAACATGAAAGCAAGGGAACAGTGGCAACAGTTTGCCACACCAGTACTGTGGAGAGAAGTAGGAGGTTCCACGGTTCAAGGTCACCTTGAACCTCTCAGGTTCTGGCCTTCTGGCCTCTAACACTCAGCCACAGAAAAGCCAGCTTCCTTCTCTCAGGGGTGGGTGCATCCTGTTGGTCAGACCCTATGGGGAAGCTGGACAGCTAAGGGACAGTTGTCAAGGTTTGAAACACTTCTTTCTACCCAAACTATTAGTGATGGAACCACCCCCAGGCCTGACTGAATATCCTCATCTATAACTGTACCAGAATTTTTATCTATCATCTATCTATCTATCTATCTATCTATCTATCTATCTATCTATCTATCTATCTATCTATCTATCTATCTTTTGTTAGGAAGCGGGGAGCAAGGAGAAACAGAGGAAAAAGTGTTGTGTAGCAATAGTAGCTCACATTTTGATAAGATGTTGACGATCAATGAGGGGGCTGAGAGGGCTCTCTGGCCTCTGAGCTGTGCTGGCTTCCGCCAGGAATGGGAGAAGTGAGCTTTTGCCTTCATTAACTATCTGTTCCTTTTGAATCCTAGCCGCAAGGTCCATATTAGAAAAGTGTTTAACTTGCTGGTTTCAGCAGTAGAACAGGGGGCTGAGTGGTTGCCTTTCCTTCCTACTATATGACCCTTTAAAAGGAAAACTCGTGGCTCAGTGGTGGATACGGTGGTGGGTCAGGAGCAGCTGTTGGCCTGCTGTGTTCTTTGGTCTGAGGTGAGGCGTTTTATGGAGTGAGTTCTCTTGAACTCTCAGGACTGAAAATATAGTTCCAAGCCGCAAAAGCCTTTTGAGGCTTCCTAGTGGCTGGAGTGAGGAGGCTCTGACTCCCGACCAGCACTTAGACTGCGGAGCCCCACCCTTCCAACCCTTCACGGGCTCAGTGGGCTAGCACAGAGGGCAGCATTCACCAGCGCAACACACCCTGCTGACTCTTATCTCCTCTCCATATTGGTTTAGGATGACGGCTTGTTTTGTCAGCCCAAATTAACTTTTAATTAAAAAAAAAAATGCCTTTAGGGAAAACTTAGCAATGTAAGCACTCAAAGTTTTAAAGGTATGAAGTGGCTGACCAGAAACCAGTCTTTGTTTAGATAAAAAAAAAAAAAGGTGTTATTTATGATAATTCCCCATCAAGATCAGCCCATTTTATTTTGAGTATCTTTTGTTTATAAGAATCTGTGTTGGAAAGTGAGGGAGAGACTAAAAAACCTACCCATGCCTTTTCTCTGTGTGGTTTTTTTTTATATGTGTGTCTATGTTCATATATCTGTATAGTATTATTTTTTATTTGAACGGAAAATCGTAAGTACGAAATTAATTTTTGTTTTTCTTTCTCCCCTTTGGAGGAAGGAAGACATTGGCGCATAGTAGGAAGAGCTCTGGACAGGAGGTCGGCAGGCTTCTGTGTGTGATGGAGTGTTGCTCCTGGCTAGTTGTGCCTTCTCTGACCCTCAGATTCCTGTCCACAGAGTAATGGGCTGGACAAACTCGATAGACCAGGAGCATAGGTGTTACCTTGCAGCCTGGGAGAAGTGCAGTCGCAGACTCCTCTCTAGGCTTCCTAGGAGAGAGTCTGATTTAAGAAGGTCCTCAGTGATTAAATACTAAATTCAATCACTAAATACTCCCAACAGGTCAGGACACCTGGCTTACTGAGGGGACGGGACTAGGCCAAGGTCAGTGTTGGGTTAGATTTTGTTTGTGTTGGCCTGAAAGTTGGTTCTATTTCATGCTGATTACAAAGAAGCCCATCTGTGAAAGCAGAGCAGGGGCTCGTTAGCACTGTTACCCCCAGTTACTGCGAGGAGCCCCATCTGTAAGAAGAGTTTGATTGTAGAGTCAGTGGCAAATCACAGACCCTCAGAGGTGCTTGCTATTGTTTATCTTTTGTGCTAAGGTTTGCACACTTAAGTTTAGCAGCGGCTTAGTTTTAAAGTTGGATGGCCACTGCCTTCTCTTCCTTTATCTTCTCTATGTTAAGGGTGGCTTTTCAGAGCACAGACAATCAAATTCTACCCACTGAGTCGTGTACTTCAGAAGCACCGGAAGCCATGCAATGCAAACCGGGGGCTCTTGAGGCAGGTTCAACTGTCATATTCCACATGTGCCTACTCGTGAGCCCGAAAGCTGCCTTCTTGGCACTGGGTCTCCAGGTCCTTAGCAAATAAGAAAGGGAAGAGTTATTTCCTACCGAGAAGCAAGAACTTGGGTTACAACCAGGGTTAGTTTTAAGGATGTGCTATGTTGCTAATCCCCTCTGTCTTGGGTCCGCTGTTGGCTTAATGGTCTACTACTGCTGTCTTGGAACTCCACTACTATTTTAGACGCAGGGCTCTATTTTTAGTTTACAAGAGTAAAGCTAAAGGAGTTAGAATTATGCAGAATCAGGAGTAGGAGTCTCTCCCTCCTCCCCCCATCAGAGGCTGCAGTCTCCCAGGGAAGAGGACATCCGGCCTGGCTCCTCATAGTGTATTTTAGTACTTCTCATAGGCTTAAGCCAGGCTGGGTGTGACTGCTTACTGTATGGGGAAGATGGAAGGACAGCAGGATGATTTTCTGAGCCGTCAGCCGGTCCTGAGCTTATAGGCGAATCACTGATCTCCCTCAGTGTCTTCTTTGCATTGAAGCACACAGTAGGTCCTCAACACACGGTAGTTTACTCTCTGCTGCCTCACCAAAAGCTACCAGTAAATAACCGGGAGAAAGCAGCCATGGGTCTTGATGAAAGGCATGTTACAAACCTTTCCAGTTTCGTTGCCACTACCAACCTCACCCAGACTCTCCAGGGGCCTTACAGTAACTTCTCCGCCTCTCTCGGCTCCACCACTGAGAACGTGTGACTTAGACATGTGGACTTCGTGTTTCTGAGTCTCAGCTGCCCCATCTCTAGGAAGGGACGACCACAGCCCCTTAGAAAGGGGCTTGCTGTCTTCAAGATTGGTAGCTGAATCTCTGGGATGAACCAACAATAGACGACACATTGGAGAAGACACATGCAAGTTGACCATTTATCCACACCAGAATAAGACAGTAACTAGGAGCCAAGCCACTGAAGTTTGTATGTCAGAGCTTCTGGGAGGTAGGGGTGGTATTCGGGAAGAGTGAGGGGAGAGATGGTGTGTGTAGGGGAGAGGGAGGGAGCATTGTTGATGCAGATGAACTTTGAGGTCATGTCTCAGAAGAACCTCAGAACAACCTCTGCATAGATTTGGGGTCAGACACCAGGTTTGTCATCCTGTGATCTGAGAGAGCTTTCTCTCGTCTTTAGGCAACTGAGTAGCATCTGGGCAAGTGTCTGGGTATGCCGCTCTTCTATACCAACACCTAAGCCTTCTCCCAGTGTGCCAGAGATATATGTTTTGAGAATACATATTTTAGCCTCCCAGCAAAGACTGCTAGGAAAATTAGAGATAAAACATGGAAAATCTCTGGAGTAATGGTGACTGGAACATCTTGCTAAGTCACCTGAGGCGTCAGTCACATCATTTTCTCTCTCCTCATAAAATTCTTCAATGCTGTGTTAGTCGGCTTTCTATCACTACCAGGAATATACCTGAGACAATGGACTTCTAAAGGAAAAAGGTTTAGTTTGGGTCGTTGCCGTAGAGATTCCAGTCTGCTCCGTTGGCTATGTTGTTTTGGGCACAACAGCACGTCATAGTGGAGCAGGTAGCAGGAGAGCACATGTCGTGGCTCGGAAGCTTAAGAGTGCAGGGGCATGGCCAGCAACGCACAGTCCCCTCTGAGGGCACACCCTCAGTGAACTAAGAACTTCCCATCAGGCTTGGTTTTCTAAATGTTCCCCATCCTCTCGACACCAAGCATTTGACACATGATATTTTAGGGGGCATTCGAGAGCCTTATGACAGGGTCCACATTCATAGCTGTGCCTTCCATGATCTAGCTATGGTCGCCACGAGCTGCTCTCACTAGGGTTTAAAAACCGTTCTAGAATACTGGTTGTGGTTCATTTTATGGAGACAGTATCACTGGGTAGTCCTGGCTGTCCTGGAACTTGCAATGTAGACCAGGCTGGTCTTGAACTCACAGACACCTACCTGCCTCTGCCTCCAAGTGCAGAGCTTAGAGTTGTGTGCTAGCACACATGCCCAGATTCTTTTTTTTCTTCTTTTTAATATTTACTTGTCACATGCATGTGCGTGCACCTGCCATTATCATGGGTGTGGAGGTCAAAGGACATCTCCTTTGCAGGTCCTAGAAATGAACGCAGGCTGCAAGGCTTGGCTGCTGGTGCTTCTGCCAGTTGAGCCATCTTGCTGGCCTGTGGTGGCTGCTCTGAAGGCTTCACTGCCGCGTTCCTAAAGCCATCAGCGGGGCTTTGATGTCATCACCGGTGTTGCCCAGCAGAGTGCCTGGTGTGCAGTGTGCGGCCTTGGTTACTGCCACAGGAGCTTTCAGGACTATGAGACAGCTTTTCTGTTTTCCATGTGTTTAGACCCCTTGCTTCTTCTAGTTAGAAATGGATTATGGTTTTGCCTTGAGTCAGGCAGGAAAAATAACAACAAAACCAACCAACCACTCATTCTTTGATCTGTTCTTTGTTGTTGTTTTTGTGTTTTATGAATAGCCAGTTTCTCTGCTGGAACTTTTTTTTTTTTTTTTTTTTTCATATTGGCCAGGGAAAGATTGAAGTTTAATTTGCCTTTATAATCCCAGTGCTCAGCATGCTGAGCCTCTGAAGAAAAAGAGGCACTCACTAAATATTTGTCCAATCAATGGATATTGAGAGGCTCAGCTTTTTTATGGCGGCCAAGGGAGGCAGTGGGAGCTGCCTTTCAACTGGAAAGACATTGTTTATTAGATCTGTATGGCTCATTTAGAAAGTATGCAGTTGGATATCTTTTATGGTCGAAGAAGAAAATCAGTATCAAATGCTTAATTAAAAGCAGAGGCCAACGTTTCCCCTTGTAATGAAGACAGGATTGTGGATATTTTCCTTCCTTTGGCCCAGGAGATGGGCAGGCAGCCAGGCTGAAAGGCAGGGGACAGTATAGAGACAGATAAGGAGGGGTTGACTTACAGGCATGAGTTGCTCAGTTTTGAACATGTGAAGAGATATTCTGTGACAGTACCACCTCCTTCAGATGTCTGTGCCCTATGACGTAGGAGACCACTGCTATTTGACCTTGTCACAATTCTGTCACCCGGGGAGGGAGTTTTGCATGGGTGGTTAGGAGCTCCAGGGGCCTTTTGATTTTACCACCTCCTTTTTCTCCTCCTCCTCCTCCTCTTCTTGGTGCTCTACTGCCTAGCATGGAGGAGGCTCTTGGTGAATGCGGATGTCCAGATGTCTCTTTTGACACCTTTAGCATCGATCTACCCCAAATCCGAAATGGCTGAGGATCAGGCTATGGGAAGGCAGAAATGGCCATTATGGCCCTGGTGACTTCTGCTACTGCAAAGAATGAAGCTTCTGAGGACATTGAGTGGACCTCATCGTCTAGGACCTTAGCGCAGGGCTTTGCGCCTTCAGTGTATCCGGCCCTTTTCATCTGTATCACCTGTATCACCACTGTGCTTAGGCACACTGAGTCAGACAGGAGCCGTGGGTCACTCACCAGCTCCTGCATGAGCAGCCTGGACCTTAAAGCCGGATAGTCTGGGCTTTTGTCATTTCCAGCATGTAACATGGCAGTTGCTCCATCCTTGAATCCCAGAACTGCCGGAAGAAACTGTTACTCAGAAGTATCATAGATGATACTTCTTCCTCCCTCATTTATAAAAATGTCTGTTTTTCCCCCTCCTTTTATTTTAGGATGAGGAATGTACAAATTAAATCTATTGTCTTCAGCATTTAACAAGATCTTTTAAAAAAGACATTTTTTTCCTCTCTCTCAGCTGGGCCCCTCAGCTAGAGTAGTACATGCTCCTAACTGCTGAGTCATAGCTACAAGCCTACTGTAGGATCTTTACATCATTTTGTTAATTATTGTTTCATCTGAGCCCTGGTATAGATGATCACTGCCCATAGAAGGATTACTGTGCCTTTAAATTTTTTTTTTTTAATCTCACGTGCATTGGTGGTTTGCCTGTGTGAATGTCTATATGAGGGTATCCTGTCCCCTAGAACTGGAGTTACAGACAGCTGTGACCTGCCATGTGGGTGCTGGCAAATGAACTCAGGTCCCCTGAAAGAGCAGCCAGTAGTATTCTTAACCACTGAGCTGTCCTTCCAGCCCCTACTGTGCCTTTAAAAAGTGTTGAAATTTTATGTTTACATGTGTGTTTTATGTGATTTAATGAATGGCTTTTGAGCTGTCCCCGTTTTACCATTTTTGAAACTTCCACTCTTTTTTAAAGTTTTTTTTTTTTTTTAAAGATTTGTGTATTTTCCTTCGGGTGTAGAGTGTTTAGTCTATATATGTGCCTGGAACTCAGAAGAGGGCATCAGATCCCTTGGAAGGGTATGAGCCAGCATAGGTGGGTGTTGGGAATTGAACCTGAGTCTTCTGCAACAGCAGCAAGTTCTCCGCGCTTGAGAATTGAGGTTGTCAGGATGGCAGCAGGAACCTTTACCCCGGAAGCATCTCACTGGCCCTCAAAATACCTTTTTGTACTTTGCTCTCCTTTAGTGCAATGATGTGAGATGATTCAGTCTCTGATGAAAAGAAGGAAGGTGAATTATGAAGGGAGATGGCGATGTGCCAAAAGCCTTATATTATCACATAAGGGTTGCTTGAGCCCAGCTACTGCGATAGCAGTGCTACATTAACCTAGATGGACACATGACTGAGCACGGAATAGGGTATACCGCATGAGCACAGTGGACAAAGAGAAGCTTCCCAACCTACGTGGGACAGAATGGGGAATCGTGGAATATCCTGGTTGACGTTCAAATGGCATACATCTGAAACTTATGAATTACTTATTTCTGAAGATTTCATTGAATCTTTTCAGACCTTGGTTGACGTTGCATAATGGAAGCCACAGGTAGAAGAAGGAACTTCTATAATTTGAAATTTTCTAGTCACCTAAAGTATAAAGAAGTAATTAAAGTTAATTGTATAGTGTTATTTTAATATGCATTCAATATAATTTTTTTTTTTTTTGCTGAAATATTTTGTGTTCTCTTGTTGTATTAAGTCCAAACCAGAGCCTGCTTGACATTATCGTTTCAGCTCACACTAGCTGTACGTGGGGTACTTAGGAATTAGGTCTACCGGGCAGCATGCCTGTGGACTTTGAGGAGGATGATGTGGTAGGCGTGGGACTGGGAATGAAATCTGAGATCACTGCAGATTTCAGTGGTTCAATAACGACCTTAGAGAATTAACAGTGGGTCAACTTATGTCCATTTGGCTGCCTAAGTGGGCAGAGTAGGATATGAGATATATAATGAAAACAACAACAACAACAACTCTCCATCGAAAGAATTTTTTAAAAATCTGCAAGTCCTGACAGTCTGGTTCAGTGAGTGGAGGTGCTTGCGACCAAGCCTCATAACCTGACTTCAGTCCATGTGGTGGAAGGACAGAATGCCTTGCACAAGTTGCCCTTTGACCTCCACATGTGCATTCTCTCCCAAATAAATAGCTGTAATCGAAAAAAGGATTTGACATATAACTTGGCAGTTATACTCCTAGACATGTGTCCCCAGAAATGAAAACATATGATTGTACAAGACTATTCTCAGTAGTGAAATATTGGACACACCCCACATGTTCTTCAATGATGAATGCCTAAACATGCTACCACGTCCACACTACAGGAAAGAGCTGTTGAAACACAACAGTTTGACAGATCTAAAGGCATTATGAAGAGTGAACAAAAAGGAGTCTCAACAGGTTACCTTTCTAGAACATTTTCAAAATAACAAACATTAGATAAGTTGGACATTTTCCAGGACCTAGGACTAGGGGCCAGGTGAGGAGGGAGCAGCAAGAGATATCTCTGTGATCCTTGTGAAGAGGGAACAATTCAGCATCTTGGTTGTGATGGCGGTTACACAAATCTGTGAGTCACGATTGTACAGAACTGTAGACACACGGAAACAAGCCATGTCCAGTGGGCAAAATTTGAATAAGACACACAGACCTACAGATCTGGCTTCCTGGTTTTTCTGGCGTGCTGTATTCACCTAAGCCGTATTAGGGTAAGATTTGCAAGGCAAGGAGACACACAGAATGTTTTCTCCTCTCTGCTGTCTCTTAAGTCACTGTGGAGGCTCACCTTGAAGCTCTCTCACTCACACTGTCTCTCAGTTTGAAGCCCCTTCCCAGCTTAGCTCGTTTTCACGTTTTCATATTAACATGTCACTGACTCCCAGCAGTTGCCTCTCAGTAATGCAGTCAGTTCCCGTGAGCATTCCACAGCCGGATGAACTTTAATCCTGGGAAGCTCTGATGGGGGAGGGTTCTCTTCCTCTTTTGAAGATCCTGCTCTCCATCAGAAAAGTTCACAAGTTAATTAATAGATGAAAGAAAGGGGTCCGCATGGAGCCAGAAGGAGTCAGCCATGCTGGCAGCCACCTGCAGGCATAGGGTAAAATGAAAGCAGCACCTGACTAGCCGCCACCAGGAGCTCCAGTGCCAGCTCTTGCCCTGGTTGTGTCCCAGAGGTCAGAGTTCAGAGTTCTTCCTTCTAGACCCAATTGGCCACTGACTCAGGGCAACTTTGAAGCTCAGCCTTTGGGATTCATTTTCTCATCCTTTGAAGATGGAGATGGTAATGTAGACCTCTCCTTCCTCCAGAAACATGTTGAGAGGAGGAGGAGGAGGAACTGGGAAAGGCCACCGAAAAGATATGCAGTGCCCTCCGATGAAACTTTTCTTTCTTTCTTTCTTTCTTTCTTTCTTTCTTTCTTTCTTTCTTTCTTTCTTTCTTTCTTTCTTTCTTTTCTTTTCTTTTCCTTTATTCTCTCTGTCTCTGTCTGTCTGTCTGTCTGTCTATTTCTCTCTCTCTTTCGATAAGATTTAACTCTGTAATCTAGACTGGCCTCAAACCCTGATCCTTCCCAAATGCTGGAATAGATAGCTTGCCTGAGCCACTACACCTGACTGCCTTTAGAGCAATTTTTAATGATTACTCACAATGCATCACCTAGGTTGCATTTGTGAGTGCAAGGGAAGATATAGAGCTCTTTCTTTCTTTCTTTCTTTCTTTCTTTCTTTCTTTCTTTCTTTCT
>NW_026596109.1:3420124-3476487 GCF_907164565.1 Psammomys obesus
TCTTTCTTTCTTTCTTTCTTTCTTTCTTTCTTTCTTTCTTTCTTTCTGAGAGAAAGATGATTTCTCTGCTAAAAAGTGAATTGACTTGTTTTGTTAAGGTAACAGCCACACTGCAGTGGTGGCTGCCGATCACCGCTGTGAAAGCCCCACATTCCAGAGTGTAACATCGCTCATTAATCAAGTTCTCAAGTTCTCTAGGTGATGTAAGGAGCCTTTCCCCATCCTCTTGGGGGATTATAGTGAACCCACAAAAGACTGGAGTAGTGTTCAGTGAGGTAATTCTTCCTTTTATTATCCAGGGACCCCCCTCTCTCTTGACTCTTGACTTGCTCTTTTCTTTCACCTAGCTTGGTTGAATCCCCTAGATGCCCTGCTTGGCCAGACTGTTTTCAGTGCTGGAACTCAAACCCTAGGCACATGGACTACCATTGGTATGTGCCTGGGGCTTTAAATTAAAGTGTTGTTTGCTGGTATGTCCCTTTCGGGTAATACAAGCAATGTAGTCTCTCTCTCTCCCCCTCAACCTCTCTTCTCTCTCCTTTCTCCATCCTATTCCTTTGGATTTAAGGAATCTTAGAGAATTTGTAATCCAGGTAATTTTTTTTTAGATATGTTCTTGTATCTGTGCACTTTCTAGTTTGTTTTCCTTGTCTTTTTATATCAGCGGCTCCAACTGTGATCACTGTGTGATCAGCCCCTTAGAGGTTTCTGTGCCTTAAAATGGACACAGAGAAACAAAAGGAGAATAAAGAAACTGACAATAAAGGCTCTTGATTCAGGCCTTAGTATTTGTCAGGTGTTTTACTGAGTAAACGATTTCTTCTTTCATTTGATCAGGGTGTTCCTTACCAAGTGGGTTCTGATGTTCTGTTAATTTGGAGTCTCCCAATCTCGCTGCCCAGAGAGACTTTTGAGAGCATATGATCTCAAGAAATAACCTTGAGGGGAATGAAAGTCTGAGCCAGTCAGGCCATTTGGAGGTTCTCCATAGCAACCTGTCACTAAGCCCCGTTCTTCTGCCGCCTCTGGGAAATTGCTGCAACCGTGGTGTCAGTCGGGATGGCTAGTGTGAAGTGCTCCTTGTCTTCGGACTAAGAGGTGTAGGGTCAGGTCTGAGCAAGGCCTCTGCAGCAGCTGGACTTGCCGTCAATCAGTCTTCTAGGTGGCATCGTTTCAGCTTCTGCAGCATCTCCCCTACACCTGTCCCACTCTGTCAGTGTGCTAACTGGTGTCATGCTTCCTCATGCAGAGGCACTTCTGCTGGCCCAGGCTTTGAAGGGCTTCCCTCCCCAGCAGGGGGCTTCATATCTCCTGAGCTCTGTTTCTTCACGTAGATGGTCCTTCTTGTCTCTGCTTCTGGATGGTACACTCTCAAGGTGGAGGATGGTGCTATCTCAATGCTTATATCTTAAGTACCAGTTCAGTGCCGGCTGCTGATTGAGGTATATGAGGAATATTTAAGTAGCATCTGCTTGGCATTGATAGGTGTTTGGTAACTCTCAGTAGAGTACAGAGACCCTTTCCAGTCTATTGTAGTATCTTTGAGCTTCATGAGAAGAGGAACTGCGATACAATCACCCCTAGCCCTAGGGCCCAGCACAGCTTCTGGCCTACAGAACTGTGGCAGAGGCAGCTTCTGGGCCTTCTCATTGGTATTGCCAATAGTTATGGTTCTGTGCATCTTTCCATCGTCTTCCTTTCTCTTCCCTCCTTTTCTTTCTCATTGTTCTCTAAGGATAAGGACGTTAAGTGGGTGCATCTCCAATCTGTCCTCATACTTAGTGTGGTCATAGGTCATCTAAGGGACATGCGTAGATGTAATGTTTAACTGCCACGTTGTGCTGTTAAATGGAAGGAATACGACATTTCCACTTCTGTTTTTTTTCCCCTCCATTGCTTGGGCTGTGGTGAGGGAGAGCTGTGCCAACTCTGTGTATAAAGAAAATGCTTCTGCAGTAGCAGAGCAACAAGGTAGAAGGATCCTGAATACTCATCACTGAGCTGTCATCCAAATACTGCACTAAATCCCTGAAATGGGTTTATCTAGAAAACAATGTTTTTACAAAAGAGACAAATATTTTCTATCTTGCTTAAGCCCTTGTATTTTTAAATCTTTTTTATGAAGGCTTAGTATGTATTCTAATTAATTCAAAAGATATTTGGTAAATATCTGTTTAAATAGATGAATGAATTTCTGCCATACCTTATCATCTTGCAGCTTTAAGAGTAGTCAGTGCCTGGTCATATGTCTATACTGGAAAGGGAAGTCACCCACGTGTCTTTTGTCTGTTTGCCACTGGCCAGAACAGCACCCTGTCGATGTCTGTGAGAGCTGCAAAGAGGCTGTGAATTTGAGTTTCATTTCTCATCCCTATACTTGAAGAAGTCAGAAGAGGGGTATGAGAGGTAAAGAATGAGTGGGTGTACCAAGTGTACAACTATATGCCAGAAGTTACTTTTGACTTATGACTTGTGGGGGGATTTTTTTTTAATATAAGCCTTCTGATTTGAGTAGTGCTAAGAAGAGATAGCATTCTTATTCCAGTTGAACCGGATGCTCAGAAGACAAGATGCTTTTTTTTCTCTAAAAGAACGTATTTAATTTTATTTGTGTGTGTGTGTGTCTGGCTGAGGCAGGTATGTGTGGGTGTCCAAGGAGGAGAGAAGAGGGCATTGGATCCTCTGGAGCTGAAGTTATGGGAGGTTGTGTGCTGCCCAGTGTGGGTGCTGGGAACTGAATGGACCTTGTGCTTTCTGGAAGAGGAGAAAGTTTTCTTAACTGCTAAGCTATCTCTCTAGCCAAGACAAGATGTTTTCAAAATAATGAAGATAATTATTATCAGAAGGGCCCTGGGGTTAGCTGTCTTATCACTTAAAGGATGTTGTTGCTAAGGCCACCTGCTACTTCAGTGTGCTTGCCTGGGGCTATAGCCAGTTCGTGGCAGGGTCCATCCTGAAGCTGCTTTTGCCTTGATGGAGATAGCCTCAGTAGATGCTTATTAGTGCAATCATATGGTAGCCTACCCAGGGGCTGGGGATCCATCATGAGCTCTCTGCATTGACAGGGAGAGGAGGGGACGGCTGAGGAGTGTGTTGAGTACCAAGCACAGTTCATGGTAAGAACATTGGAATAAAGTAGGACATCAAAATAGAAGGTCTCCCAGAAGAGCCACAAGAGGTACATCGAGCTGAAGACTCTGTGTTCCATTGCTAAGGAGAATCCACGACAGTGGCTCTGAAATAACAGCTTGACAAGTCGTGTGTCTTGTGTGCATTGCTCTCATTACTCTGTGGGGGTGGAGGCTTGCCAAGAAGTGTAGAGTTGAGGCACACTGTCCCTTTCTGTATCGATGGAAGACACATTGAACTTGAGGCCAGTTTCAGCACAGCATCATGGGAAGGGCACGCTTCATAAGAAAGATGACTGAAGAAAGACCACTGCACGTCAGTACACATACAGCATGTCAGGCGGCAGGGGAATGGGATCTTAAAAATACCTGTGTATGAAAGCATTTACAAACCAGAATCATTGTCTGAACTGTTCTCAAATCACGACTACTTTGCTCATGTAACATTTTAGCTATTGAGTTCTCTTTAAAGCAAAAGCAAAGCACAGAAGAAGGTTGAAGAAAGTGATCTGAGATGCTGACAACAACAATAACAAAAAAGTACCTGAACTCAGGTCCATTTAGCTGATTTTTTTTTTTTTATCAGAAAAGCTTCACAAAAACCAAACCAAAACAAACAAGCAAAAGCCTACCTCATCAGTGTTCGAAATCACCAACTCCAATATTTCAGCATGACTAATCAGGCTGCTCATGCTCATGCAGTTGAGAGGCTAAGTTTTCTGCAGGGGAAGGAAAGTCACTGCACAGTTCATGACAAATCTATTCAATAACAAACGAGAGACCTGTTTTGAGAATTTAATGCATGTGTTCATTTTATAGGTGAATGGGATTGGTTACAAAGCCTTTGGCCCGATTTGGAGGAAGAATGTTGGTTCTTGGGCAGTGGCCAGAGGAGGGGCATGTCTGCATTTTCTGTCTTTTTTGGAAGGCTTTGAACCTCTTCTGCCCAATAGGGGATGCCACAGAGGCAGCAGAGGTTCATGCTAGCCATGAGTCCAGACCCGGTGTTGAGTTCCGGAGCTGAGAGGACTCAATCTTTGAAGGAGACCTACAGACATATTTCAGGTCAGAAAATGTGGAGGAAAGCGTTATGGTTTTGGAGAAGATGCTGAGAGGATGTACGATGACCTAAGAGAAAGACTTGCAGGAAAGAAGGTAGTTTAGCTGAGCATTGAAGAGTCCTGACGGTCACTACCAGGAGGAAGAGAAGAAAACAGCAGATCTTGTGAAGACATCCACCTGAGTGAGGGCAAGAAATGGCTCGGAGTTCTTCTACCGGGAAAAGGATTTTGAGGAGTCATGTAGGTTATTCTGGAAATCTCTGGATTATGTGGGTCATGGTCCTTTTGGGGAAGGTCAAAGGATGCTTTCGCAGGAGTCACATATTTACTTTGCAAGCCAAGCACTCACACTATGATTCATAACAGTAGCGAAATTACAGTTACAAAGTAGCAACGAAAATAATGTTATGGCTGAGGGTCACCACAGCATGAGGGAGGGCTGCTGCATTAGGAGGAGTGAGAACCACTGCTCCAGACCATAAATATGATGTCAGTCTAGAGACTCTAACCCTCATCTTTTACGAATTAACTAACATCTTTGTGGACATTAACAACTAATGTTAGGAAAAGGCGGAGGCCAGAATTCCTCCATGTGAATACAAGGACTTCCATGCTTTCTGGTCCCTTTTTGCTTCTACTGGAGTGTGAGAGGCCTGAAGTGAGCCTGGAAATTGACCTTGTACTAGACAGGTGGGGCTGAGATGCTGCAAACCATACGGCTGTAGACAGCGCTGAGCCTGAGGTTAATCAATGATTTGTTTTAACTTGGGTGAATTCTGGGAAGGAAGAATGGGAAAAAGAAAATTAAATGTGCATCCAATTACCTTGGAGATTTTTTTTGGGCCCTGAATGTGGGAAGGGATACGTGCCTTTTCTACAGCTGGGACAGCTGGGCAGGGCCTGAAAAACCCTCATAGGAACGGAGAGCAATAGAGCTACCTGTGGTGGGAGAGAAAGTGGGTAATGATCCTTGTTCCCAGGATGGGCAACAAGATGATTAGTTATAAGAAGTTGGCCTGGCTCTGTAGACTATGTTTGACATCAGTAGTTTGTTTGTGTCTTCTTGGAGGAGGAACTCGGTGAAGGAGAGACTGCGTGAATCTCACATGCTTCTGAGGGCAGAAGTTTCTTCTGATAGGCCTTGAGGCCTTCTCCCTGAGTCTGCCATTGTCCCTTCTGGAGAGGGAAAGTGAGGGGGAGGGGAGGATCTGCCCTGGAGCTTGGCTTTGGCCTCTAGTTCCGTGAGTCACAGATAAACGGACCTAGATGCTGACACATGCTAAGGTTCTCCTTGCTTGTCTGGTCTGTTTGGGTCCTCACTCTGCACTTACTGAAAGACATGTTCTAGAGAAGTCTGGGTGACTTAGGCAGTGCTGGAAAGGTGCTGCAGCCTTTCACTGTGTCAGCCTCCTCAGATCTGGATTGGGATTAATATGAGAAGCTAAAAAGCGTTTTGAGAAGTAAAATCCTTACTATTTTAAGCGAAGACTTGCAGATAAATTCTGGCTCGCGGGGGAGGGGTTGTCAACTCTTTCATGTTATTACTTATTTGTGTATATATATATATATGTGTGTGTGTCTGTGGGGTTGGGAGTCAGGGTTTGTGTACATAAGCAAAGGTACCTTCGGGAGGTGGGAGATGCTGGCTTTCCCTGGAACTGGAGTTACAAGTAGTTGTGAGCTGTCCAGTGAGTGTCCTTTGGAAGTGACTTTAACTACTGAGCTGGCTGTCTAGCCCACACTAAAGCTTTATTGGGACATGTCCACATGTATTCATTTACACCCTATCTATAACTGCTTTCATGCTGGGTGCCAGGGTTGAGAAGTTAGAGAAGAGATTGTTGGCTTGTGCTGGTTGAAATATTTGCTTCTGGGTCTTTGTGGAAGCATTTTGCTGACTCTAGAGGCTGTATACACATCAGAGATGCTTAATGAGCTTTGGGTGGATGAGTGGATGTGTGGATAAATGAATTAGTGATAGAAGAGGTAGGTGAATGACTGGACAGAAAATATGTAACTTGGTAACTGACTTCCAATCCTAGTCTTTTGGCTATTTAAGACAAGGTCTCATGCAGCACAGGCTGGCCTTGAACCTGCTGAGGAAGACCTTGAGCTTCTGATCCCTCTGTCTCCACTTCCTGGGTGCTGAAATTTTGTGCCCAGTAAGTCCTCTACCAGCTGAGCTATGGCCCCAGCTCAGTTCCTCTTTAAATAAAACAAGAGCAGGGGTGCTTATGAACTAGGTAGTGTTTATGAGACCCACTTCCTGTAGCACAACAGTGTTTTAAAAATACACTAAAATATTACTACTACCTATTAATCTTTATGTGCCAAGCACTCTATCAAGGTCTTTATTTTTATTACCCCATTTAGTGCTCATTGCCTTTTGCAGATTGACCCTGTTTTATAAAAGAAGGGATCGAGCTCAGAGAGGCAAAGCCACTTTGCTGAGGTCACACAGCTGGTTAAGAGCTTGAGCTGAGAGGCTGTTCTGATGTCTGGCCTCTGACTGCTGGTAGGTGTTCCCCATTTTCCCTTTTCAGCTAGAGAGGCAGATGCTAATTCTTCTTTGAGGGGGGGTGGCTCAATAAATATGTCAAATAAGAATTATTTTTAAACTTTAAAAAAATCACATTTATTTAGTCTTGTGTGTGTGTGTGTGTGTGTGTGTGTGCTCTGTGGGTAAGCGGTCTAGAAGACAACTCATATTAGTTGGTTCTCCCTTTCCCCTATGTGGGTTACAAAGATTGAACTCAAGATAGTCAGCCTTGGCAGCAAGCACCTTTATTGAGACTTTTAGCAGGCCCCAGGATTGTTTTCTTTAAGTCTTTCTGAAGTTGCTTGAATCTCCTCCTTAAAAAGGTTCAGCTCAGTCATCCCGTAGAAAAGGCTAAATAAGGGAGCACGTCCATTCCTTGAAAACACAAGTTTGGGTGATGTGCTGGTTAGTTTTACGTCAGCTTGAAACAAGCTAGAATTACCTGAGAGGAGGGAACCTCAATTGAGAAAAACGCCTTCAGACGATTCGGCTGAGGAGTATTTTCTTAATTAGTGGTTAATGGGGAAGGTCCTGGCCCATTGTGGGTGGTGTCATGCCTGGGCTGGTGGTCCCAGATTCTATAAGAAATCAAGCTGAAGCCATGAGGAGCAAGCCAGTAAGCAGCACTCCCCCCTCTCCGCCACGGCCTCTGCATCAGTGCTTGCCTGCAGGTTCCTGCCTTGACTTCCCTCCGTGATGAACTGTTACCTGGAAGTGTAAGTAAAATAAATCCTTTCCTCCCCAAGATGCTTTTGATCATGGCATTTCATCATAGCCACAGCAACGATAACCCTAAGTAAGACAGGTGAGTTTAAGCGGGAGGTGGAGCATTTTCATTTGCTTAGCCATATTGTTTGTGGTGGGAACGTGCGTGTAAAGGCTCATTTCCCTCAGATCCCAGCTGGTAATGATAGGAGTTGAGTGTGGGTAAGTGAGGGGGGAACATGAACTTCCCTACCTGGTGTTTTGCATGTGAGTCTAGAAGACTGATTCAGCAGTCTGCTCAATAGTTCCTATGAACATTTTAGCTTCTGGGGTTCTGTGCAGAAGCTGGAGGGCTGCCTGAAGCAGGCCTGGGGCAGAAACGTTCACCTAGGAGGAATTTGGTCTGGAGTCCCAGACAGACATAGGCACCCTGTGTAAAAAAAAGTCTTGGCAACAGGACAAGAAAGCCAAGTCCTGCACCTACTTCAGACCAATGTGACCCCTTCAAACGGCTCGTGGCTGTTTTTCTCCTACTCTATTGATTTGTTTTCTTGTGATGTCAGCCCTTTGGGCTACCCAGGGGTTGGGTCCGTCCTTTCCCCCGCTTCTTATGACTTCTGTCTTTTGCTGGAATGTGCCCCCGGGCTAAGAGCTTGGACCCCTTTGCCCAGTTCCTGTCTCTGCCTGCCCTTTCTCTCTCACTTAATTTGTTCTCGCATACAGCTTTGATCTTTTTTTTGGGAAAAAAAAATAGCACAGCGGCTCTGGGATATCATTACTGGCCTTTTTGCCTTCCAAATGCGCTCTGATTCACAGTTGGTTCTTTGGCTAATTTGAGACCACCTGGTCCTGGGGAGGCCATGTTCCTCTAGGTTGCTCTGGTGTGAGAAACATTCTTTGCTCGCTTTTTAATCATGTTGGTTAGAGTCTTCTAGATGCACAGGCTTCTTGGATGTGGAGAAAAGCAGAGGCAGAGAGTTACCAGTAATTATGCTAATCTGTGTGCCTTATATCTTCAAATCTTAGGCATTTTGGGGATGAGCAATTTTGCCATTTTTGAAGGGTGTTTGTCTCTTTATTTCTTGAGTGGTGGTAATTCTATATTAAGGGAGAATGTTATGGAACTCAGGCTTGCGTTTTCGGGTCTCTGTGTGCCTGTTTGTCCGCCCAGATCTGTTGAGACACTTCATCTCAAGGATTCCTCTTCCATGTGAGCCCAGAGCTACCCGAGAAGCAGCTGCTGTGAATGACAGCTTCCCAGGTCCAGTCTCTGACAGGCTCATGTGAGATGGGGCTGCACATTTGGAAAAGTGTTTCTGGAACTCTCTCCACTGGAGCCTCAGGGCCTTGGGGAACATGATGTTGTCATCTGGCCGAGTGAGAGATGCCATGCCGTCTGTGGTTGGAACTAAAGGAGACAGAGTCCCCATCTGGGTGTTGTGTAGAACCCACAGACAGGCTCTTTTGGAAGCTGGCCACAGGCTGAACCATATTAACTAGTTTACCAACAGCCCAAGGTCCGCGCCGGGGACACTTGCCTGCCGCTAGAGGCCCATCCTAGCACTGTCTCACACAATCATTTAAACCAGTGAGTTCCCAACCAGCCCTGAAAGAAAGCAGACCTCCTGCTGGGTTCAGGAGGTGTGGTCTAAGGAAAGCAGTTTCACCCGAGGTGGGTTTCCTAACCTTAATTTCTTTGTCTGTGGTGGTACGGGGCTGATGATGTCTACCCACAGCAGTCCCTAGAGACCGGCTCAGTGCTTCCTCTGTAGATCTAACATTGGTAAGCCTCCCTGCGTCCACACATCTTCATTTGCAGGAGGATGAGGTTCCGAGTAATTGTTTATGGTGAGCATTGCATTTGACGAGGAAGGAGAAACCCCGTGCACGCTGCCTAGTGTGTCTCAGATGCTCAGTCCACAGTTCTCTTTGTTACCGTGTATGACAGATCTGTGAGGTTGGCAGGGATGTGTTCTGTCCAGCTGGCATTCTGGAAGGGTCTAGCCTGATGCCCTGCACACCTGTTGTTGCCCAGCATGGGATGATTATTGGGAAAGAGAAGGCGCTGTCTTTACTGAGTGCTTGCTGTGTACCATATCCTATGTTGGTGCTATGGGGGAAGGTAAGACACAGAGGAGCCCCAACAAGAGCACTTTCAAAACATCACATGTGCAAAAGGAAAGCTCTAATCTAAGGGGGCAGCTTCTAAATGCCCATTTCATAATGGAGTGGGTAGAACTCTGGATGCGTCTTCTGGGAGGAAGTGGAGTTTCCCACTTCCGGGCCTGCTTGTGCCGTTGGCTTCATGGCTGCCGTGCTGAGCTGCTTGAAGTTTTGGCAGTGCTTGTTTCCCAGGGCAGCTTGAGATGAATGCCCCGCTGTCTCTGTCCACAAGAAGGATGGATCCAGGGCAGAGGGAGAAAGGACCACTTTCTACGTCTGCCTTGAAGATACATGCGGAGCTCTCCTCCAATTCCCCCCCCCCCCCGTCTCCTTCCAAAGTCCCTAAGTGCTGCACGCACATAAACCATGCCAGTGTTTTGGAAGATTCAGGTTTGACCACCGTAAATTGGTTCATATTTCCAGCAGGGCAGTTATTTAATTTCCTGTTGGAAGTCGGCAAATATTGGCACTGTTTGCTTCTTGGCAAGGGACCAAACCCCAGTACAGTATCATTAGCCAGTTCTGGTACATAGATTAAAGCATGATTGTCTTTAATAAGAGGCCATCCCTGTTTGGGATGGGGCTAGAGGGGCTACAAGGGCACAGAAGGCACAGAAGAGCTTTCTAATCAAAACCAAAGAGCAGGAGCTGTGAGAGAAGGGTTAGGAGGAGGGCAGAACTCAGCTTTCTTGTCTCAGTTTCATTTGTTTGGGTTAATTTTCCCTTGACACTGGGAGAGCTTTGGGAACTGAGTCTGGATGATTTGTCAAATGTCCTAACGTGTGGCCTGGTGCCTCCTTTCTCTTGGGACTTTCTGCCTCTTGACAGTTTGGCTCCTGGGACCCACTGACCCACTACAGAGTCCAAGTGAGAAGTGCTGTGTTCCCTAGAGCCACCTGTGGGGACTGAAGTGCCTGTGCTGGTGGGCAAGGGTTAAGGCCCTGTGGTGATGAGTCTCCAGAGAACCCCTGTGAGGTGTGCCTTCTTGACATTTTGGGGACGAGTTTGCTGAAGTGCAAAGGAGGTGCGCCCATCAGGGACCATCAAACTTGAGCAGGGACTCGGTTCTGTATCTTAGAAAGTTCTTACTTTTTCCATAAGTTGTGTCTGTATCTAGTAGGGTTTGGACTTCTATGTTTCTTGAGGAAAAGCAAGGGCCTTTCCCTGCTCTTTGGCGTTAGCATAGAGCCATCCTTCCCCCGCCCCCCTGTAAATGTGCTGTGGAAAGGGTCAGGGATGAAAACCTGAGAAAACGTTTATTCCGCTCTCTCTCCTTTTCACCTGCAGTTTTCGTTTCTTCCTCAACTGTAGCCCTTTTCACCATTGCTCTACTCCCTCTGGCTCTTTTATTTATGGCAATAGCCCAAACTGATATTTATTCATCAGAAAGAGGGGTTGTGTTTTACAGCCTTCTAAAAAGAATTAAAAAGGTCTCTCAGGTTAAGGTAGATCTCCAGACCTTTGTGTGTTGCTCCTTGAGTTGTGCCTGCGAATCAATAGAAATAAAATGGCGCTGATGCTGATAGCGAATACACACCATCTAAAACATCCTCCTCTCCTACACGCCACAGAGCGCTAACATCTGCATTAATTTATCCCACTTTTCCTTGGAAAATTTCAACTTGAAGAGAACGAACTGAGCCATGACGTGGTTAACTCCTGAGGTGGGACTTGGAACGGGTGCGCAGCCTCTGCCTTTCCCATGACGCTCTCCTACAGTTCTGCTCCAGGGCCCCCGTGAGGCATCCGGAAAGCCACTAACACAGCAGGGTTGCTAATGTCCCAGCAGAAGCTACAGGATGCTTCTCAAGCTGGTTTAGGACTAGGTGTGGTTCAGGATCCTTGTCAGGTAGCCTCCAAGGAAGAAGGAGATGTTCTGCCCTCCTGAGTGTCTCCTAAAGCTTTTGTGAGTTTAGAGCTCTTTGTGACCACTTGGCATCTTCTATTTACACCTTAAGAATGATTCAGGGGCTGGTAAGATGGCTCAGCAGTTATAAACACTTGCTTCTCTTCCACAGGACCCAAGTTCAATCTCCAGCGCTAACACTGGGTAGCTCACAAGCGCCTGGAACTCTAGCTCCAAGCCGGCAGACACCTCTGGCCTCAGTTAGCACCTGAACTCCTGTGTGCGTACCCCCATACGGGCACACACACAAACACACAATTAAGAATAATAAAAATAAATCTTAAAATAACCCAACTACCATTGACTCATTAGATAATTTTTTTAATAGTCAGATGACCTGTGGTCGGTCACCTCAGATCTGCAAACACAGCGTCTTTCCTTTAGGAGACAGAAGATGACACTGGTGGACACCAAGCCACGGGAACAGATAACAAATGTCCAGTAAGGGGCCAAATTAAAAAAAAAAAAAATTTTTTTTTTTTTTTTTTTTTGCTGGTGCTTCTTGAATCTACTTCATTCTTTGTGCGGCATTAGTTATCTTAACACGTATGTATACATGTGTTCAGTCACATGTGTATATATGTTTGTGGAGGCCAGAGGACATTCATCTTTGGATGCCATTGTCAGGAACACAAATCTACCTCCCTGGAGACAAAGATTTTTACCAGTCTGGAGCTAGCCCGGCAGCTCCAGGATTCCACATGTGGGCTGCCTCATGTGCCTCTTGTCATGTAGGTGCTGGGGCTTGAACTCGGGTTCTGCTGTTCTCCTAGTCTGTTAAACTCTGGGCATCCCTGTTTCGGTAAATGTTGAGCGAGGCGTAGAGGAAAGGTGCAGCGGTGGCTGTGAGAGGCCGCCAGGGCAGATGGGGGGGCGGGGGTGGGCGCTGGAAAAGGGAGACTCGTGTGATGTTCTGTTGGTTGCCTATGAGCGGTTGAGTGGACGAGGACCGCGTGCTGGGGAACTGAAGCAGAGTCTCGGCCTCCCTCCTGTCGCTTGGTAACCGAGTGACTTCGCCTCCTCCGTCTTCAAGTTGTCATCGTAGAATTGTGTGAGTTATCTGCTTCACAGCACCATTGTGAAGATTAGATTTGCGTAATGATACAGGAATCCTTTAACACAGCAGTTGGCAGGACAAGAATCTTGGTATAGGAGTGGTACAGGAGGAGGGCCTGTTCAAAATAAGCCAAATCTGAAGGTGCTTTACGCGTGTCACCACAGAACATCATGAAATGTCCAAGAAGCATGGCTGAAATGAAAACTTCATCTTTTAATAAAGCAAAGGCAGTTGACTGACTAAGGAAAGACTTCCAGCTTGTGTAACTGGTAAGGCTTCAAAGTGGCAGGTGTTCTTTTTGTGGGAGCTCAAGTTGGTGAGGGCACAAGGGTACAATTGGTAAACCAAGTGATGTTTCTGGAGCCATTATGTCTGCTGGCTTCTGTAAGGCTCATTATGAAGTAGATAGCTCTCTCGGCCCCTGCCCTCCCTGAAGTCTGGTGGCATTGTCCCACATGGCTCTTTAATAAAATCTCTCTGCCTTTGTACCAGTAAGATGGATTATGGAAACTGAAGCTGCAGTCCCATTGACTCTGCTTGTTGGTTGTTTTGCTTTTAGCATATGGAGGACCTCAGGGAGGTTAGGAAGAGGAAATTGTTCCAAAGAACTGAACTCTTAGGCTAACAGCTAGAGTTTAGATTTTTACCATCTTTCTTTTCTCTTTCTGCCGTGTATGGATTATATTTTATGTGAATTTTACGTTACTGGGAAGTGGTTCTCTTGCCCTTGGGGAGCGTGTGGATTTAGGAGTTAACATGTTTCAGGAGTTGACAGGTCAGATGAGTGTCTAAAGCAACTGCTCCTCAGATGCTTGGGCACAAGTGTTTGGACTTTATAAAGGTTCCCTTATGGAGTTGGCACAACCCACCTTTGCTATAGCTGGGTATGGTTTTTGTTGCCTTTGTGTAGATACAAAAGGAGGTGAGGAAGGAGAACGGTAGCCCACCTGAGGTGGTCCATCTAGGAGGTAGAGGTGATGAGCTCTTCTTCCAGCCTGGAGTATGTTCTGTCTGTCACTGGACTCATCTTCCACCTCTTCAAGATTATGCCTGCGGAGGACATACCGGAATTACTGTGCAATAAGCACTTACATCGTGCTTGGGTCAAAACCAGGTGCTTTGCATAATTCTTATGTTTGACTTTGGTAAACGTGAGAATTTTTCTTTTGTTGATCCATGCATACCAAGGAGCCAGGGTCCTTTCTCCTCAAATTGACCTCAGGAAAGAATTCTGGTGGTAAGACTGGATACAGATGAGAACAGCAGCACCTTATTTCCATTTTCAGTTCTCAGCGACTCCTACCTACCAAGCTGGTAGCTTTGATGACGAAGGCCCTTCGCATATTGCACAGTTTGTATAATTTGTATCCACAGGAAACTGTTGGAATCTCACTGCTACGTTTGAAAAAAAAGCCAGTGAGTCGCTGTGCTCATGATTCGGAGTGGTGGGGGACTGGAATGCCCGTTTGTACTTATTTTGAGTTTTGAGCTGTAAGGAACAATTCTGGCCCACAAGGAGAAATCTGTCTTCTGAAACTGAGTGGATCTCTCTTAGTGGCTTAACTCTGCGGGGAGCCACTTATTACATAAACTGAACCCCAGGTCTGTGGGTTTTCCTTGCCCAGAGAGGCAGTGCCTGGAGTTATGAGGAAAACAGAAAGGGCCGCTTCTCTGCGGCGTGACACTTAGCAGGCGGCTTCAGCCAGGACGATTTTAGCCAGAGAAAGATTTTAGCTTAAGGCAAGTCCCCAGATGCTCCAAGTAACTTAGCTGAGCTATTCCTGAAATGCTATCTGACAGCTTTCCCCTCTCTTGGAGGGGCTAGGGGCTAACTCAGAGTTACCCCGGGAACCTGTGTTGTCAGGCTGGGTCCTAACATCCCAGGTTTAGCCACTTTCTAACATAGAGAGTTGGGAGAGGGGCAGGGGAAGCCATTTTTAGCACCAACCTTTCTGCCTACACAAATATAAAATCATTCGGTAGGGCCAGGGCTCAGTCAGTAAGGGCCTGTTGCTTAGACAGGAGGGCTGAGTTCAAGTCTCCAGCACCCAGGTGAAAAAGCTGGGCACGACGGTGTGCCCACAGCTCCAGCGCTGTGGGTGGAGGGCAGGCAGAGGAGGGCTCCCTGGAGCTCACGCTCATTGAGCTCTGGCTTTCACTGCAAAGACCCTGTCTCAAAAACTACGATGGAGACCGATACAGGGAGATACCACATGCTTGTCTGGCTTTCACATGCGTGTGTATCAGGAGCACATGTACCTACCTACTCAAACACATACGTGAATGTGAGCATGTGACACACAGGCACACATACAGCACACACACACACGAGACACACACACAGACATGCACGGAGACACACAGGCACACACACATGCACCAGCAAAAGCACAGACATGGCCACAACCATACACACTCGGAGACACAGCCATAGACTTGCACATACACAGACACAGGGACAGAGATGGGGCGGGGGAAAGGGGCGTGGCGCTTGTGTACATGCATGCTGTGGGTACATTTCTGGGCTGAATCCTTTGGTGTGGAGGTCAACCATTATTGATGTCTAATGTAGGGGCTTTACTTACTGTCCCCGTCCCGTGTGTTACTTAAAGGAGACGCGGAGCTGTGGTGCACACAAATTACTCTAGATGCTCTGTGAAGGCAGACTTGGCTACTTTGTTTGCTGATGATGTGTGCCTTAGTTACTTTTCCCGTTGTGGCCAAACACCTGACAGGATCAACTGAAGGGAGGAAGATTTTATTTTGACCCATCATTTGTGGGAATAGCATCCTGGTGAAGAAGGTGTGGTAGCTGGCTTGATTTCATTTATGGTTGTGGGAACGTGACGCAGCTGGCCGAATTGTAGTGGCCAAAGGGAGCAGAGAAGGCATAGAAATAGGGCTGGCTTCTCACCTTCAAGGCCCTATTCCTTCTTGTGAGGGCCAAGCGTTCCTACATACGAGCCCATGAGAGACGTCTCGTAGCTAAACCACAACTGTTAATGTCTGTAGCGAAAAAAAAAAAAAAAAAGAATAAGAGCAGAGAAGCAAAGCAGAGAGGAGATTATTATTGTCACTTAAGCTTATATCCTATAGGACGTTCTCCGTGAAAATCTCTGGTCTAATAAGATGGGCTGCGACCCCACGAGCTGATTTCATGACGTAGTCCCTCCTCTGCTTGCCACTGTTGGTGTGCGCTGCCTTTTATATGTGAAAACAGTTCTCAAGCCACTGACTTTTAATCTGCGAACAGTTTAGCATTGTGTGGGGTTGTGTGATGGTTTTCTTGTTCTCTGGGAATTTCTGTCCTTCCATTGTTTGTTGCCCTGTGTGGTTTCTGGTGCGAACATGCTGTAGTCTGTAAATCCTTGTGCACATTCATGCCTATTTTCTTGGCACTAATTTGTAGGAATGGAGGTGCCAATCCGGCAGGAGAAGGCTGCTGAGGTATACAGCACAGTGCCTGCCGTAAAGGCTGGGAAAATGCGCACCACTCTGCTCCACTAGGAGAAAATGGCCCTTTGCTTCCACTGACTCTGTGTGCTGTCACCTTGCACACCTGGCTGCCTTCTCCCTTGTGAATGGAAACATTGTTGTTTACTGTTCTTTGATTGACAGGTGATATTAAGCATCTCTTGCATCATCTGTATTTCTTCATTTGAGATTTGCTGGTCCAAAGTCACTGTCTTCCTGAGAGGTTCCTGGAGATTGTTCTGTCCTTGATTCTTTCTAACCCACAAGGAGACTGGCTGTCACACTTAGACCAAATTTAGCACCTAATGGGTCCTGATTACATACATGCACAGGAATGCCCTCCTCCCGCCCCCACCTGTTAACCCAATGAAGGCACTCTATAACCCCTTCATCCATTTATTTGCTCAAGTATCAAGAACCTCCTAGTCATTAAGCAGAGAGACACAAGTGCTTTCAAAGTTTGTGGTATTGTTTCTGTCAACTACAGATCTTCTCCTAGAAAATATGTACGAATGTGAGCTAATACAGAGAGGGCAATCCATATTTTCTTCTCAGTTCCTTTCATTAGAAGTGCAAGAGCTGCGTTTGTTTTCGCCCGTGAGGGACGCACAGACAAAAGACCAACAACATACTCCCAGTAAGGGGTGAATGGTAGAGGGCTGAGGCTATGCCGGCCTCCTGACCTCTGCAGAATCTGTACGGCTCTGTTGTACCAGGGCAGAAGCAGCCATGGGGAGTTCAGAAGCAAGTGAGCAGGGCTGCACTGAAGGCATTTGTAGGACTGAACTGTAAATTTCGTGCAGCTTTCATGCGCTGCAGAGGGTTAATCGCCTTTTGCAGCTCCTTAGTAACTTAGATATGTGAGAATTTGCCCTTCAACTTATGGATCGTACGAAAATGGAACGGGCCAGGGTTGCACTTCGTCCTTTGCTGTCTCAGAAGCAGACAGAGGCCCATCTGGCTTTGACAGACAATACCCAGAAGTTATAATGAAGGGATACGAGGACCAAGTGCGGCTGGCGCTTGACTTTTAAGACTTCAGTTGTGGTTCTGCTCTTCTAGTGCTATTTTTTAAGTTCCCGAGTGTACTTTTACTATATACTTAACCATGCAAAAATGTTTACAGCGGAATCTATAAAAGAAAAGCTACTCTCACATCCTGGGTCAAGATTTTAATCTGCTTCTTTTCAGTCTTGCCCGTGTAGTGCTTACACACACACACACACACACACACACAGATAGATAGATAGATAGATAGATAGATAGATAGATAGATAGATAGGTCATTCAGTACAGACAATGCTGACGCTTGATTTTTGTCTCAGTGTTGTATGGTAGGCATCTCTTAGTGTTTTTGAATATTGTAATGTAAATTAAAGCCACGGGAAGATTCGTCTGCACATCCATAGAACAGCTGTAATTAAAAACATAATTATCGGTGGCTTGTGCTGGGGAGGATTTGGAGAAACAAACTCTGATGTGGTTCCAGCAGAAAATACAAAAATATAACAACCACTTTGGGCAACAGTGTTTGTCGGCATCAGTGAGGCACAGAGCACTCACTGTCCCCCTGAAGCATCAGTGGGGTTCTTCCCAGTGACAGCTACTCAAAGGAAAACAGGACTCTTGACTTAACGGCAGAAAAGAAATTTAGGGCCAGCCAGCATGGATCAGAGTTTTAAGAAGAGGTTTTAATGTGGACGTAAGCACAAGGTTAATAGAAAGACAGGTTTTCGGGACAGGATAGGATACTGGGTGTTGATAGAGGCTTTGCAAGAGACTCAACGTTATCTTCTCAATAGCCATGTGTAGGAGCCCTGAAGGGTAGAGAAGTAAAATACAAAACAACAGGGGCGATCCTGGTTTCTCTAAGACTTATGATACCTCAACACTTCTCTCCCATCCCAGTACTCACCGCTTCCTTTCCTTCCTCCTACTGATGGAAAGTCAGTCAGAACTGGGTGGGATTCTGAATGTGGTCATTACAAACAGAATGCAAGAATGCAAGAGATGGTGGTCAAAACGAGGAGCTGGCCCCTGTGTGCTCTGTATGCCAAAGCACCCACGCAGCGCCGGGAACAGGGTGTCAGTGCGGCTCTCCTCGAATGATGGGATTGGCAGGAAACTACGTTTCACGTTCTGGAGTGCCAGGGGCAGAGCTCATGGTTGGAAGACAGGCTGGAAACACGTCCAGAATCAAAAGCTATGTGGCTGTGAAAATGACCAAGCGTGCCTTGCTTGCCTTTTGTGAGAGAGCTGGGCCCTACTGGTAGTTGGGTGTCCACAGGCTGAAGCTGAGTGTCTCTGTAGGTCTCTGAGTTCTCTGATTCCAGCTGAGTTCCAGGCTTTCCTAAAGTACAGCCAGGAGCGTCCGTACCCAGAAAACACAGAGGAGAGCTATGGAAACCAAACTCATAAATGGTTTTTTCATTAGCTCCAGGCTCCCAGCCACCAATAAACTATATACTCTTAAAAAAAAAATCCTTCAGTATTTTTTTTTAAATGTGCACACTCCTCTTATTTCTATGTCGGAAATTTTCTCAAAATGTTACTTATCAAGCATTTATTTGGTTAATTATCCCAAAAGGTAACAGCATTCTTTTTTTTTTTTTTTTTTTTTTTTTGCATAAAACAGAGCAGGGGGAACTATTTAATAAAGTTGCTGTAACCTGAGACTGTTGGTGGTCTTGGGGGAAACTGAAATCCAGGTTTGGCTGATATGCTGTAATATGAATGCAATTAGTAGTGGTTTTTCTAAAGCAGAAAGAGATGTAGGAAAATAATGGGCAGCAAATTTAGGTCAGAGCTGGGAAGCTTATAAATTCTTGTTTTCGTTCTCATTACTTTAAGCAGTAGGGAAACCTCTATCTTTATGACGTCATTTCCCTAGCACTAATACATCTTAAAAAAAAAAAAAACAAAACTGTTTTCTGTTAATTCCGTATGTTTGATGAGAAGCCACGGCTCCCCCCCCCCCCCCCCCTTACGATGTGGCTGCTGGCACTGTTTACACGTGGAAGACAGGCTCCTGGTTCATCCCTCTGAAGACTTAAGGGGAGCGGCTTTCTCCACCTGTCTCTTCATTTAGTATAAGGACTGCCCAGCGGTTTCAGGGGATTGTTCTCTGGTAGGCTAAGACATGAATTCACTTTCCCCCACCCCAGAGCACACTGTGTTTCAGAGCTCGCCTTTCATCCTGGCAAGGTAAAGCCAGCTCGGGCACACTGAGAGGCCTTTAAGGACAGGGAGTGTGTCTTGGTCGGTTGTCACTCCGTTCTTTGGACACATAGTAGGCACGCAGGAGATGCTAGCTGTTTTGATTCTCATCTCTGGAATAGGAGCTGCAGCTAGCTCACTTCTTCCTAGCTGTATACGTGATCCTTGCTGTCCCTTCTGGAACTTTGTGGGCCTCCTCCTGCTGAAGCACCTTGGCACTTACCGCCTTTTCTCCTTTAAACCCGGGTACCTGCACAGACCACCTTTTCACCCTGGTCTTTGTTCACATTATATCATCTCAAGGAGATGACCTTTCTCGTTTTTGGTTGTCCCTCTGATAAACTATATATAACTATATATGCATATACATTTATATATTACATCTTACTCATTTACTTGATATATTGCTTGTCTCCTGTACTTCCAGAATGTGAGTTCCATAAGGCCAGGGATTTCTGATTTGGTAATTATCATGGGTTGAGGGGTCAGAGCACCATGTATTTACAAGGTGAGTTGATGAGAGAAGGCACGTTCTATCATCCACTGGCCTTGGAACCACGGGCAATGCATTCCCTCTCTTGGATCCTTCGCTTGGTTCCTCATCTGCTTCATAAAATGGACCAGGCCGGATGAGCTGTGGCACACTGAAGTTCTTTCGTGAGCTATGCTATGTGAACGCGTTTATAAGCTTATCCACTACCAGACACAGGACCCACAAGCAAGACAGTGTCCAACAGCTGGGTAAATGAATGAGTGATCTTTAGTAAAGTGAGTTCGCGGCTGTGGTAGAAAGATGCATGAGCCAGAGAAGTTCCAGAGAAGGGCACTGAATCTAGATCTGGGGATAGAACCCCAGAGGGCTTCTGGGGGAAAAGGACACGGACGGTGAGATCTGGAGCTGGGAAAAGCTTGATGTAACGGGGGCGGGGGGGGGGTAGTGAAACAAGGGCAGGAGGAATAACCAGTTCAGAGTCTAGGAGTGAGAACCCACGAGACGCCGAGGGACTGTCCATCATCTGGTGTGTTCACGCTGGCTGTGACAGTGGAGAATGAGCAGAGCAGAGATGGGGCTTGCCATGCTCTCTGGAGAGGGCGGTGCAGGCAGTGAAGAGCTGTGGAGAACTTGGTCAAACTTTCCCTGTGCAGTGACTGTTCTATGGAGGAAGAGATTTCTTCTCTCTCGAGAAAGGGTAAGAATATCAGCTTCTAGGAAGAGGTCTTGTGAAAACAGTTAAAAAAGGGTTTCTAAAAGTGAATCATCCAGCTTCGGAAACTCTCCGGGTCTGACTGAGTGTCAAGGCAAAGAGTTAAGGAACAGAAAGCAAAAGCTTGGCACTGCAGGACAGTCAAAAAACTGTCAGCAGCCTGGACAGCAAGGCAGAGTGGGAGGGTCAGGGCGGGATACCCTCTCCTTCAGCCGAGAAGAGGTGAGTGTTTCTGCCTCCACTGGCAACATTGTTTCAGCTGGTGGAGGAAGGCGCATAGACCTACTCCAATTTGCTCTGCCACTGACCAGTTAGCAACTATGCAGCCTTGGGAATCACTTGGCCCTCCCTCAGCCTCAGTTCCTCTTCCTAGAAAATAGACTTGGTCTTCTAGCGCTGTTAAGGAAGGCTCAATGAGCTAAAAATACATTTATTTATCTATCTATCTATCTATCTATCTATCTATCTATCTATCTATCTATCTATCTATCTATCTATCTATTTTGACCATGACATGTTTCAAACATGCAAAACACTGATACTGGCATCCCAAGAATATTCCAGGTTGCTCTCAAGGCAAAGGGACATCTCTCTTGCTGCATTGACATATCAGCCACTGAAGGGTGGCTCTGTGAGGGGAGGGGTCCCCAAAGTGTTCTCCAGGGTGAGGTAGTGTACTCTCCAAGGGCTGGGTGACGGCGCTGGTTAGGGAGCAGCTGGAAAGGCGTCCAGCTTGGGTTTCAAAGTTTGACCTTACCTGTTTATTTACTTAGAGGTAGTGTGTGAACGCAGACGCTACAGGGCTGACCACAGTCGGCTTCAGACAAAAAAGGAACAACCCAGTCAGTCTCTCCCAGCCTGCTGGCCTCCGCTGGCCTCTTTCTCTAGTAGTCTGACAGGATAGTTAGTCCACGTATGTAGTCAACTCTGGTTCACTCAGTTGTACCTGTGAACGTGGGGTATGCAGTGATCATGCCTCCTACACCCTCCTGGCTCCAGTGAGCCTGGAATCATGAAAACACATCGGTACTTTCTATCTGTCCTCTTTTGTTTCCTTTTCCTCTTTCTTCCAGCTCAGGGAGATTAGTTCTTGGTCTGGTTTTAATTTCTCTCCAGCATCTCGAATCATGTTTACTTTCCCACTATAGCTAGGACATTATACCCTCGTGATATGGAAGACGCCCCTTTAGTCTTGACTCCTCTCATTGGGACCAAGATAGGTGAGCATCAGGAGGCAGAGCACATCTGAGAGGGTTCTGGGTAACACTCAAATCCTTGAGGTGGCATACTCCAAGCTTACAAACTAGAGATCTCTATAGGAAAAAACATTTCTGGATTCCTAGATGCATTCAAAATGAATTACACTGAGTGTTTTGTGTTGTTTGTTTATGGATATTTAAGATTCTAGCTTTCTGTTTGATGTCACTATTAAGAATCGAGGAGGTTTAAACATGTTTGATTTTTGTTACATTAGCCTCCCTCTAATCATAGAAGGCTCAGTGTTGTTTACATGCTAAGTTTTAACAGAACTATTAAAAACACTTAGCAAAATGCCACTCAACAAACAGCGGCTGTCCTGCTCTTGTGTTTGAAAAAAAAAAAAGAAGTTTCTCTTTTTGTTTCTGTGAAAAACATGTGAGAATGAGGCTTGCCTGGAGGTTGATTTAAAAACAAAAACATAAAAACAAAAATCAAGTCACTATGTTTCTTCCTCTGAGATAAATGGTTCAGGACCCTCTCCTTCTGTCTATCTGTCTATCTGAAAATGTGCACAGCGCTCCCGTTGGGGAGCTCAGATGCATGCAACTCTTGATGAGCTGGCCTGAGTGTGTGGGTTCTGTCAGTCAGCAGGCTGGCACTGCCTTTACAGGAGCCGCTCTCCTGGCCGGTTCTGCTGGGAAATGCACTTTCCTTTCTTTCCTTTCCTTTCCCCTGCTGGAGGGGCCACAGGGAGCAAGCCCTGTGGTCCACACACAGCTAGGACGCTCAGCTCAGGCTGTGCAGCCTTCACCCTCAGCAGAGTGCCGGTTGCCTTCACCTCCCTTTAGACCAGGAATGCTTAGCATCATCCTTCTTCCGTTTGTCCAGAAGGTTCAAATCTCAGCTCTGTTCTTCATTGGCTTTGAGATTTGGCTCAAGCCACTTCATTGCTCTGCTTGCTCATGAAAACAAACAAACTAACAAGCACACAAACAAAAACCAATAAAACTCGACAACTCCGTAGCAATAGTTTCTGATTTCCAGAGCTGTAAAGTTTCTGTGGCAGTAGAACAGGAACCCTCGGTGGGTGACTTTACCATCCTCCCGTGCCTAGAGCAGTTTATGGTCCATTTCGTCAGCACGTCTCCCGGGTGAAGAGACTAGCTGATCCAGCTTCCTTTGTGCCTGTGCCGCTCAGGGTGGCTCAGGGCTCCAGAGAGGAGTGAGAGCAAGTCCTCATTCGTGTTCTCCGCCTCACTCTAATCTGTGCTCTCGATGAATGTTTTTATTTATTTATTTATTTATTTATTTATTTATTTATTTATTTATTTATTTATTTTTAAATTTTATTTTTCTTTTTAGTTACATTTTGTTAACTCTGTGTCCCAGCTGTATCCCGCTCCCTCATTCCCTTCCCAACCCCACACTCCCTCCCTGGTCTCCTCCCTGCCCCTTTCCAAGTCCACTAATAGGGGAGGACCTCCTCCCCTTTCATTTGACCCTGTTTTATCAGGCATCTTCAGGGCTGGCTGCAAAGTCCTCCTCTGTGGTCTAACAGACTGCTCCTCCCCTGGGGGGGGGGTCAAACAGCCTGCCCTTGAGATCCTGTTAGAAATAGTCCGTGTTCCCCTTACTTTGCAAAACTACTTGGTCGATGAACGTTTTGAAACCGGCTATGTGTGCAAGTTCTTTGCCCTTTGGGAGGATACGGAGAAGGTTTAGACACCCGTTCATATGTGGGAGGCATGTCCTATGGCACACATACTCCTGTGCGTGGTGGATGGAGAGTACATGGGAGGCAGCTTTGCCTTTTGAGACCCACAGTGCAGCCCGATTCTTTGAAGGCTTGCCTAAGTGAAGGGAAGAGAATATGATCTGGTGTGAGCAGGCACTGGTGTGTGGCTAGGCTGCAGTGAAGCAGGTTGCATTTTCCAAGTGTGCAGCCCTTGGAATTTAGAGTTCTGTGGTGGTCGTTCTTTCACTTCTAGCTAATGAAACAGAGTTGGGATAGCTGAATCGCTTTAGGTAGAAGTGGATACCCTTCCCTGACAACTTTTCTGGCACAGTGACCTAAGCTAAAACATATTCCCTTTCTTCTTGATCCTATCACCCTGAATAGGAGAGGCTCTATAATCTGAAAGGGTTATTCTGTAGGTAGCACCAGGAGGGAATTTCAGATCTTACACTTGCTATTCGGAAGCTTCCTCCTTCCCTGCTCTTAACAGCCCCATTGGAGTCAGAACCAAAGTAAGCCCAAGGCCAATGTGCCAGAGTCAGGATTTGAACTCGGGTCTGTCTCATTCCAAGTCTAAACCCTTAACATGGCACCTTAGCCAACGTTCACCCTCACTGCGGCATTCGGAGGCTGTTTGTAGAAAGGGCACATATCACCCGTAGATTTTAGAGCAGCTGTTCTCAACCTTCCGAATGCTGTGACTCTTTAATAAGTTCCTCATGTTGAGGTGACTCCCAACCCCAACATTGTTTTCATTGCTCCCTCATGACTGTAGTTTTCCTACTTTTATGAATTGTCATGTTAGTATCTGTGTTTTCTGGTGGTCTTAAGGGACCTCTGTGTAAGCATTGTTGGATTCCCCAAAAGTCATGACCTATAGGTTGAGAACTGGAGTCGTAAAAATAGGTCTTTACACGCACTGGAATGTCAGGTGATTTAGAAAATACGTAGGAGGAAGGTGGAGATCAGAAGTCTTTCCTCCTGTGCTAGCTTCCCAAAAGAGTGTGATGTGAAAGGAGGGAGGCTCTGTAGACATCCTTGAGGAGGATGAGAACCAAATGCAATCAGGGTGAGCTTATAGATTTCCCTCTGCTCCACAACATCTTTGTAGATTTTCCACGCTTGACACAAATCCAGCCTGAACTCGACTTCTTACAGCCAATGCTACCTAATTGAAATAACTTGAAATCCTGAAGGCATGCTCCGTGGTCACACGAAACAGCCCCCCGCTCCCTTTGAGACTTGACATGCGCTTGACTCTCTATCTTTTCAGTAAGTCTCCTTCTCGCCTTTCAATTTATGAAAGCTTGATTTGAGTGTAGGGAATGGAGGAGGCCCTGAGTGCGTGAAGTCCTGAGCGAAGGTGTGATGTTGACGTGAGCTGGCCATGTCAAGGACCCTGGCCTCAGGCAGAGGGATGGCAAGAACTTCCCTCTGGTTCAGGTACAGACGTTGATAGTTTGTGCGGGGAATGCCCACTGTAGCCTCTCCTGAAGAGTGCTCCCCTACAGAGATGACTGCTGCTGAGAGTAGCTTGATCGTGGTCCAGCTGTACACCGGCAACTCCGTCTACTTACCACTCTGTCTCTAACCCCACCTTCCTGTTGGTCTGTATGCAATAGCTCTACTTCTCCCTTCAACTCTATATGAGAGACACGCCGAGCTGTGGGCTGCTGATGTTTCTCCTCCTGAGGGCCCAATTCACCAAATCTAGCTTTTCTGTGTATCCGTATGTCTGTTGGTCTGTCTTGTCTTAGTATCCTTGCCTCCCCAGTCTGATCCCTCCCTGAAGCCACGCCAGACATGGCACCTGAGGCATTGGCTCAGCATTGGCATTGCTGATGGCTTACAAGCTCGCAGAAGCATTTTCTATGGATGGAGGAGTCCAAGAGCATGTGACATCAAAGACCCGTGTTGGGCGAGTGGCAAGAAACACTGAGCTTTATTTCATTGAGTAGTGGGACAGGCAGAGAGTTTCTGCACCCACGCAGGTGGTGTCACCCACCTGTGTCGTCCCCCCCCCAGTCCCCACTTCTATTCTTCTCTCGCTGTTGCATGGTCCTGTCCGTGACAGCCTCATGACAAATGTTGAGTGTGCCGGATTTGTTTCTATTTTGTACTACATATGAATTTGACCTCCACAGTAGGGCTGTGTTAATTTCCCAAAGCTCTTCCAATCATTGTATTCTTTTAAAAAAAATATGCATACTATTATTCTTCTTGGGGCTGTGTTATGACTGGTGTTTTGAAAGCGGTTAAAGGATTTCTGGTTGCATATGGAGTCATGTGGACGCGATACACATTCCCAGATGTAAACAGCTGCTGAAGCTCATTATATAGTTTGTGTAGCTAGCTACTCCAGCCCTTCTGCCAGACTCGATTCAACATTTCTGGCCAGCAGAGCCAGTTTTTTTTTTTTTTTTTTTTCTTTCTCTTCCCCTTAAGAAAATCAGTTCTGGATGGTGTTTTCTACAAGGTAGAGCTTGCCATTTGGATATTTGTGACTGACAGAAAGCATGCATAGAATTTTAGAAAGTTAAGTTACTCTTCTGTCTCAGTTGCATAGTAACTAGTTCGTTCAGTAACTGGTTACCTGTACTCTCCAGTCATGGTTTCAGAGTTAAATATGTATGTCTTTAAGACGATGGGTAGTTGAGATCTTTAAAGAGAGAGCTAGGCTGGAGAGGAAAGCTGAGTCAAAACCTGTAAGTGGGGCTCTTCTGGAATGTTTTGGCAAGGGAGAGCTGTCATCTCTTTCCCCTCTCCCTCCTTCTCCTCTTTCTTCTCCTTCCTCCCCCTCCCTTCCCCCCTCCCTCCTCCCTCTCCATTAATCTATCTGTAAAACAACTACTCAAAATGTTTACAAAGTATAAGACAATGTTTTTGTACAATGAACTTCTTTCAAGATTTATTTGTGTATTACATATATATGTGTGTGTGTGTGTGTGTGTGTGTGTGTTTTGTCTCTATGTATGCACACCAGAAGAAATTACCAGATCCCATGGGACCACCATTAGAGACTATATAGAGCTAGATATAGTTTTTGACTATATAGACTATACAGGCGTTATATACAGTTACACTTGTGAGTCATCATGTAGGTGGTGGGAATTGAACTGAAGACCCCTGGAAGAGCAGCCAGTGTTGTTTTGTGTGTGTGTGTGTGTGTGTGTGTGTGTACGTTTGTATGTGTAGCCCTGGCTGTCCTAGAACTCACTTTGTAGACCAGGCTGGCCTTGAACTCACAGAAATCAGCCTACCTCTGCTTCCCAATTGCTGGGATTAAAAGCGTGTGCCACCGTGATCCTTAACTGCTGAGCCATCTCCAGAGTCCTTGTGCAATCAGCTTCTAAGCAACAAGGAAACTGTAATTCTTCAAAGAGCCCACTGCTTTAAGGAGCTTGAGAAGGTTCGGTGGAAAGAAGAAAGCAGATGTAGAGCAGCAAAGAGGCCTCAGCAGCTGAGACGGTAGTGAACCCAGGTTTGGTTCTCGGTTCTCCCGTGGCAGCTTTCAACTATCGGTGATTTCAGTTTGAGGGGCACTGATGCCCTCTGCCGGCACTCCATAGTCACAAGGCACATGCATGGTGCATATGTATACATGTAGGCAAAATGCACATTAACAAACAAACAAACAAACAAACAAACAAACAAACAAACGTGTTTTGAATTGTTCTGCTCTCCTTTTTCTATCACTTCCTTTTTCTAAATTGTTTGGAAATGAGTTTGCTGTCATTAAAAATATACAAGTAATATATGTGCATAAAGAAAAGTAAAAAACAAAACAAAACAAAACAAAAAACTTCAGGTCAGATGAGTTCTCATCACCAAGAGGTGGAAGTGGACACACACAGGCCTCTATCCCTAACCACAAAGCTGTCTGCAACTGATATCTGCTGGCAAAGGAAAAATTAGTTTTCTTCAGTGGTGTCTTACTGGGTATATCAATCATACATCATGGCGGACCCTGTGTCCAGGAGTAGTTTGGCCAACACAAACTGGAGTGAATGATATTTTGGTAGAATTTTTGCCTCATTTTGCTTTGTTTGGGCATTTTTGTACTATTGATCTTTTGCTTGTATATTTTGGTGTCCATTCTGTGGGAAGTTTTGTGTGTTTGAGGGTCTGTGTGTGTGTGTTTCTTGTTTTTTCATTTTGATTTTTGTTAGAGAGAGAGCATGGAATTGGGCAGGGGTGGGGAGGTTGCAAGTATTTGGAAGAAGGAGGAAAGCATGATCGGAATATAGTGTATGAAAATTTTGTATTTATTGTATGAAAAACAATTACATGAATTGTTTAATTACTTAACTCTATCCTAGGCTCAAATGACCGTCACTTTTATTATTTTTTTGCTATAGTTTCTTCAAGACTCAGTTAAATTGTTTTTTTCTTTTGATCTTTATTATTTGTGGTAGTTTTTTGAGACTGGGTCTCGTGTAGCCCAGGCTGGTCTCAAACTCACTTTATAGCCGAGGATGACTCCCAATAATCCTGCTTTTGTACCCTAAATGCCATAATTACCAGTGTGAGCCTCCATACCCAACTAATTGTGACCATTTTAAATAAACTTATTTTGTATCAAGTGTATTTTTTTCACTTTACATGCAATATTATTTTTCTTAAGACAATAATGTTTTGTGTTATCACTCTGAACAATCACAATCTTCGGTTTATATAGTTGGTTACTTAGGACATTTTGAGTCCATTTCTTTGAAAAAAAAACATTTTTGGATGAGGTGACACAGAAGATAAGAGACTTTACTTATTGTTTATCATGCTGGTTGTCAGACACAGGCCTTGAGCGTACTCAAGCAATATCCTTAACACTTAAAATAAATGTTGATGAGCCATCACAGCAGCATATCTCACTCATCTGTTACTTTATTCACATTAGAAAAAAAACAAAACAAAACAAAAAACAAACAAACCAAAGAAACTTTGCCTCTGAGAGGAATGCATATAAAACTAAATCAAGCAGTCAACACAACGGGAACCAAAGCTGGCAAAAAGCATGAGTTTCCCCCCATAAAGTTGCTTCCAAGCTTTAATTCCCAGCCCTTTGGCTTTGAGTGCATGAAGTTTATATATCTACCCATGATGCACTGTGATTTCGTCTTGCTTGTGTTTGGCGTGTTTTCTTGCTCAGTGTTTGGCATCTGTAAATAATACCCTCAGTCGGTGTGGGAGAGCTTGTCTGCTTGGTGTTTAGGTTTTTATGGCTTATCCTTCTGTACAGATGGACGGCCGTGTCTGCGATGGAAACTGGAAGGCGAATGATCTCCAACCTTCTGTGTCCTCCCTGCACACATATGCCACAGAACACACTGTCGGTTGCTGGTCGGAGGCAGTTGTGTGGGTTGGGACTCTGAAAATGAACATCTTGGTTTGTTTCCTGCACTTCCAATTTCTGTTGGCTGGCTTTTGGCTTTTCCATTTGGAAAATGGGAATAATAATTACACATTTATGTGTATGTAGAGGTGTATTAAATAAGTAAAAACCCAGTGGGGACTCAATAGTGTTAATTATTGTTATTTCTGCTGTGCTTCTAAATTTCTGAGTTTCAAGGGTTTTAAACCTTCAGTGACATTGATAATGCTCTTTACTGTCCCTCAGTAACCTTTACATTTTCTTCTTTACATTAAAATATAATTACATCATTTTCCCTTTTCTCCCTCCAACCCCTCCCATGTACCATCCTTGCTCTCTTAAATTCATGGCCTCTGGCCCCCTTTTCTTGAATTGTTGTTACCTATACAGATACATACCAACGTGTACACGTGTGTTTTCCTAAATATGCGAATATAATCTGCTCAGTCTGCCTACTGTTTCAGGAGTGACTTCTTGGCACTGGATAACCAATCAGGGGGTTCTTCCTCACAAAAGAATATGTTCTCCCACTTTCAGTATGCCTACAGTTCTTTATGTAGCGTTGGGGCCCTGTGAGATTTCCCCCTTCCGTGTCAGCACGTCTGTTGGTGTCATCTCATTTAGGCGGGCCTTTGTGGATGTAGATTCCCCGACACATCTGGGAGATAAGATCTCACAGCAAATATCCCATTTCTTTGGCTCCTCGTAATCTTTCTGTCCCCTCTTCCACAATGTCCCTGAGCCTTGGATCCAGGAGTTGTGTTGTAGATATATCATTTGGGCTGGCCACCCCACCGTCACTTGTTCTCTGCATTTTTCATCAGTTGTGGCTTCCTGTAATGGTCTCCATCTGTTGCAAAGAGAAGTTTCATTGTTGATGAGTGAGAGCTACACTTATCTGCGGGTAGGAAGGATAAACATTTAGAATGTAGTTAGGACTTTCGCTGGTTGAGTAAAGTGGCAGTGCTAGGTTCTACTCCAAGACCTATGATCTCACTTTCCCTGAGTAGTTGGCTGGGTTTCCTGTACCAGGCATGATTTCCCTCTTGTGGAGTGGGTCCAATTAGAGAGCTATCGGTTACTGGCAAGATATGAGCATCACTACTGTACCCTTGAAGATACTGTGCCAAGCTGGTCACTGTTGTGGCTCATAGGTATCATAGCTGTGTAGGACTATTTGTAGCTTCCCCACCCTTGGAAGCTTGCTTGGTGCTAGTTCTCAGGAAGAGGCTTTCAGGCCAGATCCAACTGAAATCCTCTGTATCCATGTCTGAAGGGCATGATGTCTTCAGAAGCAGGGACTTTCCTTTAACCCCTGGAGGGCAATCAAGGGCAGCAGCAGTAGCCTATGTTTTAGGAACATCCCTGACCAGAAATTTATAAGCAGACTTAACATACTTATTGCTGGGGTTTTGTTATTGAGTGGGTCTTGAGGGAAACATTGCCACTTAGAAAGCACAATCTCACTAAAAATTATATCTGAGTACACATGGATTTATATGTATTATATATTATATGTATTATTATATGTATTATATATATATACGTATTATATCATATGTATTATATGTAATCTTAGGTAAATAGATTCTATGGCTCCTTATTACTGTTATGTTACCTCCTTCTCTCTCCTTCTGTGTTGATCTACCTTCCCCATTGTAATTACTTAGCCCCCCAATTTCCCCCTTCAAATTGCTTTACCCTGCTATTTCTCTCTCTGTTGCCCCCCTTGACCGCATTGTCCCGTCTTTCTCTCTGGTTTTGTTAGCCACTCCAAATGATATGCACTCACAACTGAAGATGGAGACGAAGATAAGAGACGGCATGTTTGTTAGACAAAGATGAGAGATGGCATGTGACACGTATTTGTCTTTCTGGGACCAGGTCTTACAATGTTGCCCTAGCTGCCCTAGAAACTCTGTAGACCAGGCTGGCCTGGAACTCATAGAGTTCCACCTGCTTCTGCCTTCTAAATGCTGGGATTAAAGGTATGTGCTACTGTAAGTGGTTCATGAGTGGCCTTTTGTGGGCAGTTAATTCTTCCTTGGTTGGCTTATGTTGGCAGTGATGGTAAGAGCCGCCACTTTTTGCAGGAAGTTCCAGGTACTGCGTTACAAAACATGGCTTCATCTATTTTTGAGTATGTGTTTGTTTTGTTTTTTTAATTGATCGGTTTATAATGAGGAAGTAGAAAGTTAACAGAGGTTGACCAATTTGCTGAAGGTATTAAAATTACTAATTATAGAGGAAGGAGGTAAGTTCTAGGCTGACGTTTTGGCTATCACTCTGACTTGGCAATTACTTTAAGGAAATGTTTGTGTATTTAGGTCTTTTGTAGCTTTTATCTTTTAGTTAATTTAGTGTGTCTTCAGTGAAGTGGATAATTTGTTGTTTTCAAATGAATGAATGATTCTGTGGATAATAGAACTTTTCTTCTATAAGCCATCCCACAGTACTTTTTTTTTTAATTTTAATTTAAATTTTTTTTAACAGTTTTGAAATTGTGATCTTTGGCCCACATTCTGCTTCTGTGCTGCACATGAGAGAAGGATAGACTTGTAATTATTTGTGTGTGGAACTGGCTGAATGCCATGTGACACCCTGGACTCCAGGAAGTCTGGGCTAGCATTAGACAGGTAATGGTAAAGCAGCTTTAATTTAAACAACAGCTCCAACCAAGTCTAGAACTGTTTCTGCCTTTTTGATTGGTAACTATTTCTTTAGCATATCCCTTGTGCTAACCTTTCTACTGGGCATGCAGATGCTTCTTCTGAATGGCCTGACCTGGGCTTAGTGATAGTCTAGCAAGCCTTAGATGTTGGGCTGATAGTTGGTATTATCCAGTCTCAAGGTTTCAAACACTTCTGACGTTAATGACTCCTGTGACTGCATCTTTTTAAAAAATTGATTTGTTTATTTATTCACTTTACATCCCAGTCATAGTCCCTCCCTCCTCCCCTCCTGGTACGACCCTCCCTCCCTCTTCCCCCCCCCCCCCCCCCCCAAAAAAAGGAACCCCCCCCCCCCCGCATGCATACCTACCCACTCCAGCTCATCAAGTTGAATCAGGACTGAGCAGACAGTGATCAGAAGCAGGTAACAGGGTCCATGTCAGAGTCAGCCCCCACTCCCCTTACTAGGGAACCCACATGAAGCATGAGCTGCCCATTGGCTGCATCTGTGGAGGGGTTCAGTCTATGCATGGTCCTTTGTTGGTGCTTCAGTCTTTGCAAGCCCCTCTGAGGCCTGGTTAGTTGGCTCTGTTGCTCTTCTTGTAGAGCTCCTGTCTTTGCCAGGTCTTTCTATCCTTCCCCTAAGTTTTCCACAAGACTCCCTACATTTTGCCCAATGTTTGACTCTTAGTCTCATATTCTGTTTCAATCTGCTGCTGGGTGGAGCCTCTCAGAAGACAGCTATGCTAGGCTCTTGTCTTCCAGCATAGCAGAATATCAGCAATAGTGTCAGGAGTTGGCTCTCTCCCATGGGGTGGGTCTCAAGTTGGACCAGTCATTGGTTAATGCAGCTTTCTTTTAAATTTCATCATCAAGTTTCATGCTTCATAGACTCCCATTTCCCAGCAGCCTCTGTTCTATCTTTCATCATAGATTCCATCTCAGTGGTGCAACCCAAACCCCTCCTTCATTCAGACCAGAAAACTAGCAGCTTCTTTTGTTGGTTTTCCTCCTCTACCTTCTACATTTTGCCAGTCTATAAGCCTGCTGACTTGGTTTTGCTCCTATAGTCAAGAATGTGAAGGGTTTAAGGCTTTTTATTCACCCCAAACTAGTTGGTCTTATGGGTGCTGAATGTCACGACAGGCAGAGCGGTGCCAACGTCTTGCTTCTCCACGACTCGGTTCCTAGAGAGTTCTGGACAGAGCTGGTGCCTGCCACTTTACACACACAGCACACTGTGTTACAGAAGAAGCCTGAGCTCAAGAAACCGCATACTGTCTCCTGGACAACACAGGTGCTTTGCCGCCTTTTCACAGGAAAACCATCCTCCACAAAAACATCTTTACAAAAAGAGTCCAAACTCAAGGCAGCCAGCACTATGCTCGTGAGCTGTGCAGACTGAAAACATTTGTCATGTCTTGGGTCTCTTCCCTCTGCCTTTCCCTCTGCCCGCTGGACCAGGCTGCACCATCCCCTGTGTACAGGAGGACTACTCTGGCAACTTTTTACTGAGTCCCCTTAACTCTGCTTGGATTTCCCTTCATTTCTACCCCCTAAATCCTAAAGGAGTGCATTCTAAGGACACAGATGTGAGTTGTTTCCCCTCCCATTTGAAGTCATTTCTTAACCCCTCTTCAGCAGGACATATGATAAATTTGGAATGGTACTGAGCAAATTAGCATGACTAATGCATCAAGATTTGTGCAATGTTGTGAAACATTGTTTTGTTTTGTTTTTGTTTTGTTTTTGTTTCTTGCACACTCCAGAGATACCTGCATAACAGTGCTTATTAAGGCACCCTCACAACAACCAAGATTCAGAACCAGCCTGTCGAGAAAGAAAATGTGATGTGATGTGCTGTGGAGTGTGTGTGTAAATAAAGCGGAGTTTTATTCAGTCACATATTAGAGTGAAATTACAGCATCTGTAAGGAAATGGGTAGAGATGGAAAATTTCTTATTAAGCAAAACAATCCAGATTCACAAATAATCTGTTTTCTGTCAGATATTAGTGTGTGTGTGTGTGTGTGTGTGTGTGTGTGTGACATGAAAGTAGAAGGGGGACTATTTGAGGTGAATAAGGGCACTAACAGGAGGGAGAGGAAGGCAATGGTGAGAGAAACAGATATTGGTTGTGTTCTCATGCAGAATATATATATGACATAAGAAAACTGAGCTATTTGGGGAGGAGAAGGGCAAGAAGGGCGTATGAAGCAAATACACTGTTACAGGTATAGGAAAATGTAATGAAACCCATTGTTTTATATGCTCAATAAAAACAATGACAAAAATGCATATGGGTATGGTGGCACACATCTGTAATCACAGCACCGAGGAGGCAGGGGCAGGGCAAATCTGTGTTGGATCAAGTACAGTCAGGTCCGTGTAGCAAGTTTCAGGCCAGCCAGAGCTACAAAGCAAAATCCTGTTCGAAAATAGACAAGGAAAATACAGACCTGTTAAACACATGAACTGCCCTCTTAAAGTTTATGGACAGAGTGCAAGCCCCTTGAAGTTACTACAGAGGAGATTTTCGACCACTAGGTTCCCTGGCCTTTCTAGCCTTTGGAGGCAGCTAGGGCACAGTCACATTATTGCTCATCTCTTAAGCTGTTGGCATTGGTTTCCTCATCTGAGGTAATCGAACCCACCTCGTGAGTTGTTTGTGAGGCTCCGCTCGGCCCCCACACAGTTGGCCTTCGGTGAATGCTGGCTGTTCTCGGGACTTCCCAGTTTCGGATGCACACCACAACATCTGCCCACACACACATCTGGTTTTTCTCTACACACAGTGATGCCTTTGTCCTTGCGGCCCACTCCTTCTGAGTTGTCCCCATTGCCCGGGCTGCTCACACGAGTCCTCTCTTCCTTCCCTTGGAAGGGCTAGAAGTACCGGACTTGATGACTAGGTGACACGGGGGGGGGGGGGCTGTGGTTATCTATTCACGAGTCAGTTTCTGCTGTCAGACTGTCAACTTCCTGAGGAGGGGGGTGGTGCTGTTTATTTTATCCTTTTCTCACTGAGAAGTAACATATTTTGCAGAAGATGATAAATAAATGGTTGTGAGAATAAGGGGAGTTTTCCGTCTGCTCGGGTGTTTGGGCTGTGGAAGCCGTCTATATAGGTCTGTAACAGGTAAGAGAATCTGGGTTCATGTTGGGGGCAGGGATGGGAATTAAGTACACCAGCAGCCCAGTGCAGTGATCTTTTAGAGGATGGCTCAGAGGGTCTGTTCAGTTACCTTTTAAGTGAAAGACAGTGGCTCATTCTGTGTGACCGTAATCACTCCCCCTCTCCTGAAAGAAGCCATTGCAATCTGCCATCTTGTAAGAGTTTCAGAATACAATGAAGCCCCTGTTACCTGAGGGGGAGAGGGTCAATGGAGCTTCTTTTTTAATTAACTTGTCTCTATTGCAAAAAGCGACTTTATCCCTTTTCTGCAGTCTCCTAGTCCTCCAAGGCCTAGCTCAAATCACCGCCCTGACTTCCCTGCCTCACTGGAAGTTATAATTTTGTGTGAGCGTGTCTAACTCTCTAGGAGATAGAGGCTCTTTGGGAATTTGTATTTTCTTCTGAATTGTTGATTGTTGTGCTTTTGAGTTGGGAAGGCTGTCTGTATACACTTGCTACCTGGCTGGATGTCTTCATATTAGCCCCTCCACTTTCTGAGCCACTCTTGATGTCAGAGGATGGGTGACAGCTTTCCTCCCGCTGCAGCTGCTCATTCCCTCTTCGTAAGCACTGCACAAACTGAGAATGAGAAGGTAGTTTTAGGTATGTATGACCCAATGCTGGCGACTGCTGGCATTCCGAATGGGTTTCTGGAGTCTGTCTTCCTGTGTTTTGTGCTTTTGCTTTTTATTATTTTATTTATTTTTTTTTTTTTAAAATCTCATCTCTGGCAATTTGCTGCTTTCCTCTTAATGTTAATGTTTATTAAAAACGATGCTGAAGGATTTGGTGGTATGCGCCTCTGCCCCCTTTAGCCCACAGGTTTTCCATGTTGTCTTGTCAATCTTTGCCTTTTTTCTTCTTCTTCTTCTTCTTCTTCTTCTTTTTTTTTTTTTTTTGTATTTATGTATAAGATTGAAACTGGCCCTTCCTCCCTCATGCTAGGCAGGTCCTCTACCCCTGAACACTCCAGCCCCTCTCTATCCTTTCTTGATTTATTTGTCTTTCTGTATTGACACCTGTGTTCTGATCTTTGACACCTAGGTTGATCTTCATACCCAGTTCTAATTTTGCCACAGGTCTGTGGTCCTACTCACTGTATGTGCTTATTTCACACACGTAAAGATGAGATGACAGGATGTTTATCACGATTCCACAGAGGAGGGATTTGGTCTAGACGTGTGATTTATGAATGATCACTGAGTTCTGGAGCTTAAGCTTAGTCATTATGGCCAACCCCTTCTGGTGTGTGAGACATTGCCATCCCGAGTCACACTGCTTCCCGGACCTTCTAAGCCCTTTCAGAATCCTGGTTTTCAGATGTTGTGTTGCCCTAGTTTTCAGTCCCATGCCGTTCTTCTGACGACCTCAAAGCCCACTTCCTGTATCAACAAATGCATGAGGAAGGGAAAGAGGAAGAGAGAGAGAGAGAGAGAGAGAGAGAGAGAGAGAACATAAACGGAGAAGTTGTGGTGGGCTTTGCTTTCTCCTGGTGATGAGGTGACCAGCCCCTCACATCTGTTTTCAACCCCCATTCCTCAATACCAGGCTTATTTCTACTAAGTCAGTATAACCCCCCCCCCTTTTTTTTGTAGTTCATGTCAGTTTTTCTTCCAGCCACCTGCATGGTCTCTAGCGCTCTCTCTGGCTTGCTCTCAAGACCGTGAGTCTGTTCCTTGTGTATTTGCTGCTCTTGAAAGCCCTTTCCAGGATTTAATGTCATTAAAGAAGCTGTTCATCAGCTTGCCTTTGTCTGAGATGTCTGTGTTGGCAGGTAGAAGTAGCCAGGTGCAGGGTAGCTGGGGTTGGGGCACTGTGTTGAAGCACATTCCTACCATTACTTGGCAAAGAAAGGGCCACTGAGATTACTGGAATAATCCTTGCTTCAGACCTGGATTCATCAGCTGAATCTAGGGCCTTGCTATTGGAAAGGACCTTAAAATCAGTGGTTCTAGGGGAGCATGGGAATAGATAGAGGAAATAACTTAAGGTTTTAGAATGCAAAGAGTTGAGGCACAACACATAGCCTTGCTCTCCCGTCCACTGTGGGGAGAACTGAAGTCTGTGCACACACACTTAAGCACCAAATTTGTCTCCTTGTGAGTGACTCTTCACTGATGTCCTGACTACAGCCTCAGGAAGGTGACAGCGGCGACTAGGATGGATCTGTAGCTTCTCCTGGCCCCCATGAAAACGTCCTGCGGTCTTGTCCAAGCTAGCTTCCCACTGTCTCTGGCCAAACCCTCTGAAAAGTCTTGTCTTTGTGTGTCTTCTACTTAAGCAGTAGTGACCACCTCCTCTGGAGTGGCAGGAGCCTGCGAGGTGGCTAGAGAGGAAAGGAAAAGCAAAGGAAAGGAGCGAGAGGGGCTGGGATGAGTGATCCGGGTTTTCACTCTGACTTTATGTCTTTTGAGAGGTTTTAACTTTGCAGTGGGGACAGGACCTGGGGGACTCTACCCCCCACTGTGGAGGAAAAGTCACACTTCCCTCTCTACTGTCTTACAACGTATTTTACCCAGAAGCCTTTTCACATTCTTCATACCATAACCCAGCTCAGAGCTTCGGTCTGCTCAGCTGCTGTTCTCCAGAAACAAGTCCGTGTAATCAGGCAGCAGTATCAGGTACGTAAAGAGATGCCCGTGTTCTAAGTGCCCTCCTGTCAAAAGTCCTGGGATAGAGGACATGGATGGTAACATGCGTGAGACTTCAAGTACCGGACAAAACCATTTGTCTTCCCTATAAGTGTGGACTTAGTCAATCCCACATCCATTGAAAGACACCATACTTTAACAGCTTGATTTTGATTAAAATTCTAATATGAGAATTTTATCAGCCAAGGGATCACATTAAGTAAAATATTAAAACACAGCTGTGCTGATTCTGCTACTGCATCTCTTTGCAGACTGTCACTTTCCCATGTGCCTTTGCGGTCTTCATTCAGACCAACTCACTGTAGGTCCAAAGTCCTGTGTGTGTGTGTGTGTGTGTGTGTGTGTGTATATAAACAGTATGTAGACAGCGTGTGTGATGTGGAGAATTAAAAGATGATATCTTCAAATCCTACCATGGGTAAAAACTCATGGAAAGGACAGCTTTGGAGTTCCTCATGACTGAAAACAATGCTGGGGCGGAGATAAGATTGAAGGGGCTGTATGCTGAGGTGGGCACCAGCTTGGCTTGGGATTGATTGAAGTCATGGAGCAATCTGGGGAAAGTGGCTGCTCCCTGCCTTCTGCAATTAATAAAAAGGTCACTTTATCACACAGTCTTTGAATCTGCATCTAATAGCTTCAGCAGGTGGCTATGATTTCTGACGTGGTGTGGCTACCTTATTTAAAAAAAAGGAGACCCTGATGGGCAGGAGATGGCATATTCACTGTTAGCGCCAGAAGCATAGCATAGGTATTTTCCACCTTGCTTCTGAGAGAGGCAGACCAGCTGAGCATGTGAGACGTTTCTGTCTGCTGAGCAGAGGCAGCTCCTTCGAACTCTTCCTTTTATAAGACTATACAGGGACCATAGAGGCATGCTCCTTTTAATGGGGAAGGTATTTTGAAGGAAGCTTCAATATTATATTTAAAAGATTATGTATTTGCTTACATATATGATGTATATACCCCAGCGGGCATGTGATGGCCAGGAATGGCTCTGTCCTTCCACTGTGGGCTCCAGGGATTGAAGTCAGACTGTCTGGCTTCTGTGGCAAGTACTTGAACCTACTGCCCCTCCCCTAGATTATATAAAAGGAAATAAATATTTTCATAACAAAGAAAAAAATCAACAAATACCTGTTTCACTTAAGATAATGGAGGCTGTCGAGACTTGCTCCTCCTTTTGCATGAAAGTGTTTAACCCTGGTTGGGAAGTTGATTACTAAACTCTAGTGAACATGTCATGCACCTTATTTTCTTCCTTCTAGTCCATTCCACGTGAACATTTGTGAAGAACCAATAGTGGCAAAAGCTTAATTTTGCCAAGCCTTGCCACAACAAAGCACTTGGATTACAATGGCAGCTTCTTGTTAATCTCACATGGCATCCTAGCATCCGCTACTTGGGTCAGTTCAGGCCTACACTCATGAAGATATGGCAGCTGAGGATCGCAGTGCATCTCCTGGAAGAGCCAGAGACATGCTGGTATTCCTCGTTGGAGGCTTGGAGGAGTGCTTCCATTGACAGCCTTTCCTAGCACTCCCCATGGATTCCAAGCCGACAGCAATGTCCTGAGGTTGGTTCCAGCCATGAAGAAATGGTGGTTCCTTAGCTGACAAATGGTCCCATACCTGACTCCAAAACAAATGTGCTGTCTTCCCATTCCCGTGTGGTGTGCTTGTTCCTCTGTGCGTATAAACCCGCTGACAACTGGAGGTTTTGGTTAGGAAAGCCTTGATGGGTTATTCTCTCCATCTATTTCTAATCTTCATTTATGAGCTGTTGAAGAAGCACTCCATGGACACACACACACACACACACACACACACACACACACACACGTACTGGAAGTAGTTCTAATTTTAAATTGTTAACGGTGATTGCTTTTCACGCTTTTAAATGCACAGCTATGTGGAAGTGCCAGTTTATTGGTTCACTGCTCCTCTGCTAGCTCATTATCATCCATCCATCCATTCATTATGCATTCATTCTTCATCACATAAGTTGTTATTTTCAGTCATCTGCAGTGCTGGAGAGAAGGATAGAGAAGTGACTGTAAGGCCACAAAGTGTGTTAAAATGCCCCCAACCACACTGGACCTTAGTTTTCTAGACAGATTCATGCCTTTGCCATCATGATATATGTTCTATTTTCAAAAAATTTAAATAATTTTAAGTATGCAGAAATAAATACAAAATGGCAGAGCCCTTTCAGATCCAAGCCTTCTGTCATGTCTTCTCCAAAGATAATCTCTCAACTGAATTTGCTGTCTTCTTATTCCCACATGTGTGCTTTTTCCTGTGCCTATAAACCCACTAACATCACACATTTCTGCCATTACAAAGCTTTTTATAAGGGCTGGCTTACTGGACTCATCCTTCCCTATCTTGCTTTTATTGTTCGGTATTATGTTTTTGGTATTTAACTTTATTTAGGATCTATGTCTTCATCCTGGGAATCATTCTGCTTCTTAAGGGATAGCTTTGCCATTGGAAGACCACATCTCCATTACGTGCCCTCTCACTATTTCTTCCTGTGTTATAAAATGGTGCTGCACAAAGGGTTTTAAAAAGGCTTGGGGTGACGTCTCTAGCTATAATTAGAACAGACAATGCTTATCTTCAGCTAAATTGTTCTTCCTAAACTGTCCTTTGAGGGTCTCGAACCACCTTGAATGTCTTTCTGCAACCGATGAGCCCTTCCTGCCCCATCCCCTCTCTAGCTATGGTGTTGGATGTATTTAGAAGTTTTTGCATGTCAGATGGGTGTGAAATGATCAATTGAAAAATTGTATGTATAAAGATAGGCCAAGAAATAAAGAAAAATCGAAACTTTTTCCTCTCTTTCCCGAACCACTGGCTCTGTCATAGGGCATGTTTGAGTGTGTGGCTGAGCAGCCATCCTCATCAAATCCTAATAATGGTCCAACTAGTCTGCTCTGCATCTGTGGTACAGAGCACATTATGCTACTCTGAGGGAAGTCATCCAAACTCACAGGACTCAAGAGGCAGATGGCAGGGGGATGGGCGGCAGGAGACAGTATCCCAAATTTATAGTGAATTCACTGTGCTGGCCAAAAAACAGAGGGCCCTGGGTCTGCAATGGAGCAAGACTGCTCCCTGTTTCCCTCAGGGCTTTAGGGTCCACATCTATAAAGTGAGCGGTTGCATCGGACACCCCTTTATGTTCTGATCTTCTTTCTCCCATTTCAACATCCCATGTTTCTAAATGGCACCACCCGTTGGTGCTTCCAAACGTTTTGAACTATGACTACTCAACCTATCTTGAGGACGGAAGTCTGTACAGGATCAGCCGCTCAGCAAAGAACAGTTAAATATGCTAAGAGAATCCACTTTGAAATGACAATCTGCGTTGAATGTGTGAAGAAAAAGATTAGCGTCGCTCATGCACAAAGATGATGGGGGAATAATAATGTACAAACTGTAGGCGATTATTCCTTATTTCTATTTTCCAAATATTCTTTAATAGCCATGTAGTAACGTTCTTTAAATAAAATAATAAGGCATATGCAAACAATTATAAGTTCATCTGGTAGGCAAAAAGGAATAAGATTTACACAAAACATATGCTAGGGAAAGGGATAACACCTGTATATGAAAATGGTTTGTAGTGATTTCTCAGATGAGCCCGTGAATCGTTCCCTTGGTGAGGCTGGCGTGTGATGTGTATCTTTGTGTTGCTATTGGAAGCCTCAGATAGCATGGAGGACGGCCAAACTGGCTTCTTGTACAAAATCAGTGGGAAAAACACAGAACAGAACAAGCCTAGTTTGTCTTTCCAGGTTTAAAGACCAGACTGGGTGGAAAGAGGAAGAAATGGAGACTTAACCATTCGGTCATGTACTCACCCCATTCCAGAGGTGTCTGATGACTCCTTCCTGTGTGTCGGGTAATATTGAGGATGGGAGGGGTCACACAACCCACATACACTGAGCGCCACGATGGAGGTTTTACCCTAATTCTGGACTGGGGTAGAATGGAGGAATGACCGGGTGCAGATGGCTGAGCCACAGGGCTCTCCCTGAAGTCTGTTTCCTCTTCTCAGCTGTCATGTGTGCGTGGCCTTGAAGTCCCCCTCCCCCCAGAGCTGACTCTGCTTTCTCTGACTGAGTGTCCCTTCCTGCAGCCTGCTCCTTCTCTCCTGAGGCAGCCCATCAGAGCTCTGAAGGGAATTCTCCTGCCTCACTTCTCCCTCTGCATTTGAGATCCTGCAAATCCTTGGCAGACTTAGTTCTTTTTTTTTTTTTAGACTCACAGTGAGTTTGTCCAGATGTGCCAATATTTTTGTAGGTGATATAAACTAATTCTCTGAGAAAGAGAGAGAGAGAGAGAGAGAGAGAGAGAGAGAGAAACAAAAAACGAAAGCATAACCCTCGGTTGGGCATTGGCTCTTGCAAACTCCTTACTTTGGGTATAGAAGGAGAAAGCATGTGAAAACACATAAGGTCATTGTCACCAGGTAAGGTTAGTTGTTGATGTGAGACTTACTTTCAGGACAAATCCTCAGCACAATGCATGCTGTAACCACGGGAAACTCGGGGTGGCACGAGTAGTGGAGCCTTAACGTAGAGACTTTGCTGAGACAGGAGAAAGCGTAACACACTTTTGCTTTTATGACCATGTGCTGCCAGGGTTTGTGGCGCACAGTGGTGAGTAACTCAGCAGTATCCAGATGCAGAAGGTTATTCTTGCCATTGTCCACAAAGGTTACATCTACATAAAGGTGTAGACTCTGTAGTGGGGGGAGGGGAGAGCGTGGAAAAGCTTTTGAAAACAGAATGCCCTGGCATTGCCAGTACACTCTCCCTACCCGCACGTGGACGTGTGTCAGAGTTCTTTTTGAGAACCAGAGTTGAAATGACATCTAGCGTGACTGAATTATGAGATAGTGAAAGGAACATCCCCCATCACAGCCCCAGGGCGTGGTGGTAGCTGCTACTGAGGCTTTGAACGCCGTGGGTGTGCCTGGCGATGTGCTTCACACTGGAGAAATGATCGAATTCTATGTCTTGGGAAGTAGGTGCCATCATTAGCCCTAGCCTGCCATCTGCATAGTAACAGAGCAAGGCTAGCTCCCGCCCTGCCCCATTCCTGGTCTCTCTTCTGACCTGAACAGACATACTCAACGTTAAACAGTACGCTGTGGTCACAGAAAGGATCTTTGTAAAGGAACATGCATGGAAATTTCCCTATATGAAACCTTTTTTTTTTTTTTAACTAAAATTATTAAGACAAAGCTTTATCAAGGATCCATTCCCACAGCCAAATGCTCCTATTATTTTTATATTCTTCACTCTAAGAGAATGATAAAGGAGTTTGATTAAATATAGAGATCAGCGGATTACCAGAGGCAGGGTAATGCACATTTTACCTAGCCACTGCCGCTAAGCCCTCAGTGAGGGCCGCCCACTCACTTCCTCTTTCTAGATCTCAGTATTTCCATCTATAAAATGTGAGTAATAGCCTCTGAGCAAGAAGATTTCTTCTAGCTTTACATAATCCATAATTCATGACCCCTAGCTTTGGGAAGAACAAGGTGTCTTTGTTCTTTAATGAAAGTCTGATGCCAGCCTCTGGCTCTTCCCTGTGGCCTTAACTGCCCCATCACTCCTCTGTTTGTGACATTCGGCTACAAACCTTTCTGGAATTATTCAAATCCCAGCCCCTCCTAGGTGTGGCTCCCTGGTGAGGCTCCTGACTTCTGTGTCATGTGCCTCGGTGAACTGAAATCAAGATGTAATGGCTTGGCTTCCGACCTTCTTCCGTGGCAGAGTTTCCAGTGTGGTTCTAGAAACTCCTGTAACAGCCAGATCTGGAGGCAGGATAGGATGGAGATGATGGCTACAGGTAACAGTTGCTCATCTCACAAATTTCTGCTTAGGGTCTTTCTTCTTCTCGGCAGAGTTGACTACCTGCCTCCTCACAACGTCCACCGAATTGGCTTCCTCATAGGTTCTTTCCACCTCCTAAGACTATGAGGTCACATGCGGTCAGGGCAGAATCACACACAGCTGGCTGGGAGGTGCAAGAGGCGATGGCTGGAATCTCCAATGACTGTCCAATGACCTTCCTCTCCTCTATGAGAAAGCATCCACAGCCCATAGGCCTGATCATGACTATCTCTTGCAAGCTGTCACAGCTATCTGATGACAATGATGGCCGCTATCCGAACAGAGTGCACCATGATAAGATAGTATCTCATGCACAAATACAGCCCGGTATGTGGCAGAAGGAAAAGGCTTGTGTTCCTAAAGGTTTGCCACACATCAGTACTGAGTCTACCCCCATCTGAAACAGAAAACGGTCTCCCATCTGACTGCCTCACCTGACCTCCTCATCCTGAGGTAATCTTTTCTAAGCAGCCAGAAGCTCTCTGTTTGGCAATTAATTATGTACTGCCTCATAGCGTTTTCCCAGTTCTGATAAATATTTCTTATCTTCCCTTATTATAAATCGTTTCTCCATTGAGGTTGTAAATTCTCTGAGGCCAGGGGCAAATACGAATACAAGCGTTTACTGTTTGATTCTCTTTTCTTTGAGGGACTCACATTACAAGTTAAAATCATTCTTTAACTCAGGGAAGCTCTGCTTATTTCCATTTGATTTTTTTTTTTTTTAATTTTCAAATTCATTCATCCTTACTTTCAGCAACATCTTGTCTGCATGTTGGTTCATGCATATTTCCCTTGTCTGATTTGGGTCTTTATATCAGTCTTCAATGTTTTTAATTAAAGTTTGAAAATGTGGTCTAGAGTTACATTTCTTTCTGCTAATTCCAATACTTCTGTGTGTCACTCTGGCTCCATTTTGGTTGTTTGGCTTTTTCCTCCTCACTGGCAGGTCCTGTTTCCCAGGTTTTTCATGTCTGGCAGCTGTTGATTGCATGCCAGGCACCATGAGCTTTATCTCACTGGGTGCTGGATAGTTCCTGTCCTTGTCAGTTGTCAGTGATGAGCTCTACTTTGGGGGACAGTGAGCTTGCTGAATGGTAGTTTGATCCTTATTAGTTTTGTGTTGTAAATTTTTGTTGCCCTGATTTCCCTGGACTGTCAGCAATGTGTATGCAACTCAGGAGGTTTTCTGGGCTCTGTTTCCTGTCCTCTCCCATCCTCCTATTTCCTATACACTTTGACACTCTCTTAAGGGACTCAGTTCATATTTTTCCTTTCTCACAGATCATGGTCCTTCATTGATAGCTACTTTGGTCTTGACAATCACCAGTCTCTCTAGCCAGAGGTGAAAGGCATTTATTTTATTCTACATACTTGGAATTGGCTTTCATGTCCAATGTGTCTGCGCTCTGCCTTTCTGGCCTCCATGAGACTGGATAAGGGGCCTTTTCTCTGGACTTCCTATCATGCGTGCTTATTATAACTCAGTGTTTATTCTTTTTCTCTTAAGGTCTGTTTTCTCTAGAACAGGGAATGGCTAGGTTTCTTAACACAAAGTAGTTTCTTACTATTTGTTGAATTAATGAATCAATGAATACTTAAATTTCAATTTTTAAAGTGGCAGCTTATGCATTTATAAGCTAGTTGTAGTTGTAGTCTAGGTCTACAAGCTACAAGCTAGGTCTAGTTGTAGTTCATTTGAAGAGAAGTGAGGTTACATTATAATTTGTGCAATTGAAGTGGCTCAACTTTCTAGATAACTAATTGTTTCGATGGCTCAGACACTTTTGTAACTTTTGTGTTTTTGTCTTATTTGTTTAAAATAATGTTTTGTTTTTAATTTTCCAGCCTCTCGCTGGCAGGTTTTTTTTTTTTTTTTTTTGTTTGTTTTTTATCACTTAGATGCTGTTTGAAACGACATGTGGAAATAAAACAAAAAAACCCTAAGAACTGAATAGCACATTGTATGCACAGTTGACATTGTCTGACTTTATGGTAGACCACTAGCTACGGGCTATTTAAACCTGAGAATTACTGAGGTGATCGCTCTTATCTCAAGTGCCTTTTCCATGTTGGATATACTTAGGTTAACTGGTCTGCAAATAGCCGTGAGCCAGTGCATTCTTATCAACTGGAGATAATTTGACAGTGGGTATGTATGTACTGCTGGGGCCATAGCCAAGGACAAGTTCATGTAGTTGAGCTTTAAAGTACCTGTAGCCTGGGCTGTATTTGGTGAGCCTCTCAAGCCTATGTTGTTCTATCTACTCAGCTGCTGTTGGTACCTATCATAGGCGACTAACAATGGGCACAATGGAGGGGACTTTGAGTTGGTTGCGTGGAGACTCATTTTTATGTGGGAAGTAGAAATATGACATCTAATCTGCTATGTTTCTTCTGGGAGGAAACAAAGTAATACATAATAGTTTCTGCTTACAGTTCTAAGTGAATCTAGGATCCCTCCCTCCCTGTCCTTGATAGCGTATTCAAAAGGCAAACATCTGCCTCTGAAGTTGAATTGTACTGAGGGAATACAGCATTAGAGGCATATGGGTTCACTGTACCTGTGTTTCCTATTTATTCTCTCCTCTTAATGGTTATCAGTGTGTTCATTGCTTTTAAATAAAAATGTTCATTCCCTCCCCTCCTCCCCAGGAATAGTTTCCTTGTCCTGGAACAACCCCTTTCCATTGCTTGGTGATGAAATTATTAAAGTACAGCTATGTCCATCCTTCCCCATATTTTCTTCTTGGAATCCAGGGCCAGATCCTGGGTGGCTTCCATGAACAGAAATACTCCACATTAGCCAAGCAATTCTGTTTGTAGATATGGACGGAACCTCTCTGCGTCGTGCAAACGAAGGCGGGATGCCTTTTGCATATTTTCCTAGAACTACAGTGATTCTGTGGCTAAACCAAGATTAGACCCTGTTACTTTAAAGAATCTGACTCTCTGCTTCAAGAGTAAACTGTGTTGCCTTCTAAACTACTAGTTAGGTTTCACTTTGAAGTGTGCTTTGTATTTAAATCTGATGACAGTGTAGCTTTTTCCCCTGTCTTGTTTGGATGCAAACCTTTTCCTCACTGGTCAGGTATAGCTCCCTTGATCCCTGGCATCCCAATGACCCCAGTGTAGAGTCTCAGTGCTAACCAAGATGGCCTATTCTCCTTTGCTCTATTGTTTGATGCCTGTAATCTTGCCTCATACATAACAGGCTTTTTATCTTCCGCTCTCTCAAGTACCTATCCTGGTGCTTGAGGCCTAACTTTTACTAACCTTCCTCTGCCATCTAATTGTATTTCTCTCTGCTTCTTCGCAGACAACTCAAGATTGAGAGCTACTGCTCTCCTCTTACTTTTCCTCCCTCCCTAGATCTTGGCTGTTGCCCACATGGTTCTTTTTCAGAATGCTCCCCAGTTCCTCCACAAGTTCCTGGGACCCTTCCTGTTCTTTGAAGCTCACCTTTAGGTAAAGAGTGGCACAGAAATAGGCTCCCATCATTCTGCAAAAGATTTCATTTTTAGGTTAAATAATAAATTGACATATACATTGTTTTCTTCAAGACAGCATAGTATGAGGCCAGAACTATAGACTATATACAGCTGTAGCCATTACTTTAAATCCTGTTAGCTGTCCATTCAACCCTTCTGCATCCTTTCTGCTGGGCTGATCCTCCTCCAGACCCAGGGAAGCAGAAAGGAGCTTGTAGACAGAGGCTCGGTTGGCCACCTGCCACTTCACTACAGAATGGTCTTGGCAGGAGACTAGCCCGACCATGCCAGACCCTCCTGTATACTTTCCCTCATGTCCCTGCTCTGAGTGAGTGTAGACTTGAATCCTAGCCTGGCCCTTCGTCCATCAGTTCCCAGCTTCAGTCAGTTATAAAGCTGGCCCTGGCCTTCACGTTTGTGGTTTCATAGAAGCTGTAAAATAGCCCCAGGGACATATTGTATTGATAATTCATATTTTTTCCAGGTGGAGAAACTGGGCAAAGGAAGGCCAGGAAGCTGGCCCAGGTGAGCTTCAGAAAACAAGTAGAGTTCTTGAAATTTGTAGAGGCATTGGGGGGCATTCTGAAAAAGAGGAGAAACCATGTGGGCAATACCCAAGATGTAGGAATCGGGGGAAGGTGAGCAGACAGTGGACAGCAGTAACATTGAGCCAAACCCAAGCCCACTATGTAGCCCAAGCCGCACTGGCTGTTGTACCCTGTCCGGCTCTGTCATGGTAACCAACACGCTAAGATTTCAGGCCTACAGGGTCAGAGTGAATGGTAGCTGCTATTATTATCCTAAAATTCAGGCCTGTTTCCAACTTTTAAGTACATTGTTAGTTGAAACTTCATTGGACTGTGGATATAAGAGGCTGAGGACTCTATTGTTTCTTCAGGGGAATGCTTGGAGGCTACCTTAAAAACGAAAGAAATGATGAAAACGTCAAATAGAACTCAAAGAGGCAAAATATTAAACAAGATTCTGTATTGAAAAATTGGGGGGGAGACGGAAACATTTTGCCTAGCTCATAGTGTTTTTCATCAAAAGCAAAGGGGTCGGTGGATTGCTCAGTCTCACAGACATAGAGAGTTACGGTGAATGCATGGGAAAAGGTGCATGTTGAGCCTTTAGAAGCCAGTTTGCCCTTCTAACACCCTCCTTCCACTTTAATAGGAAGCTGTCTGATTGAGTTGTTCTGATTGAGTTAAGCTTGCTTGCCTTGAACATGGCCGGACCAGAAAACTAGAATTTCTCTGTTTAGAAAGAACTTCACTCCAGGACGACCCTAACAATTCAGGAGGAATCTGGAACTGTTGAGCACAGCAACCCCCATTCTTCTGCACCCTCTCCTCATTTCAGCAGCAGCAGCAGCAGCAGCCTGTTACTGGGAGCATGTGATAAAACAAAGCTGTTCCCTGAGATGTGGCTGCCAGAGCTTTTATCTTTGCGGTTCTCTTGAATTTGGGGTTGGGGAATAATTATAGCAAATGTAGATGGAAAGTAACAGCTTCCATTTTGCTAATACTGCTTTGATATTTTCTTTCCTGTGATTTTATTTATTTCTGTCCCCTTTGGCGTGTGCTGCACAATATGTGTGACAGAGTACTGTGTCTCAATAAGGGCCAGGAAGTCACTTTTGGATGCTACATAGCCAAGAACATTCTGTAGTTCCACCTAATTACCCTGCAAGCCAGGTCCAGAGACAAGTCCAGCATGTTGAAATGTCTGTGCTCAGGGAGAAGCCAGAACCCCACCACCACCCCCTCCCCATCACCCTCCTCCAGCAGCCTGCTGGGCGATCTGTTCTCCTGCACCTGTGACTGCCTGCTGTCACACCTGGGAAATACAGGGTTTGGAGGAATCCTTCTTGGAGATCACGGCACTCGTCAATAAAGTGGGAAGCCAACAGGGTGTAGCGAAAGTGTGCAAAACATTTTAGGAAAATTTGAAAGATTTTGTTCTAGTTAGCTAAACATTTGTTCTGGTTAGCTAGGACGTCAGTCTCCACGTTCTTTCTGTGATGCAAGAAGTTCAGCATTTATTCATCTTTATTTTTTTAAGGTTTATTAAAATGAAGAAATTGAAATATTTAGCATAATTTATAAAAAATATTAATGAGATTTTGACCTGATACAAACAATAAATTCCACGTTGTGTCCTTTCAACTTATTGTGCTCTCTCTTCTCCCTTGTTTTTTTTTTTTTTTTTTTTTTTCCTGTGCCATTTCAACAAAATTCCAGCAGGCAGGATGCATGAAGAGGCTTTCTCCCTCGTCTGATCTGTCTGCCAAATCTCTTGACTGCATAGCTCTTATAACCTAGCTGATCTTCCTGTGGCTGTGGGGGAGGCCTATCTTTGAAAGTAGACTTCTGAGTAAAGAAATCTGGAGCTTAGGGAGGGATGGCCAGGCTCCACGGCTCCTGGTCATTTCAGTGTGCCGCCGCATGCTGTCTCTTCTGAGGCCCTTGATGAGCCACTGAGCGCCTCACCTCTCCGTGTGGGTGGCTTTGTTACTTAACTCGCATGAGCACGTGGCCCCTGTGTGCCTTGGTGTCATCCATTTGCATCATGAGGCTATCAGGTATTTCCTGAACTACTTAGGGGTTACTGTGAGGGGTAACTGACCCTATACATAGGAAAGTCTTTTAAGAATGATTAAGTATAAAACAAACACACAGCGACATAAAAATCATCAGTCTTTACTTGTGAATTCTATTTTTGTGACCCCATAAAATTTGATTCCTTCCAGCTCTGGCAATGATATGGTCTTGCCTGCTTGTCCTCATTTGGAAAAGCTGAGTGCTTGCCAGTGGCCTGCACAAGTTAGGGGACCGTCAAAATGCAAGCCCAGGCTTCCCCCACTCACCCCAGCAAACCTCTCAGGTGATTTCTGCCCCCCATTCCTGTTGGGGAATTAGGTTAAAATGGTCCCCCAGTAAAAGCCAAAACAACACAGGTCTTTGCTGCTGTTGTTGTTGTTTTCAGTCCTATTTGCCAGAGCTGCCTCACCGGCTAGGCTATGCCAGCACTGAGTAAAGACAAGTGAGACCAGGCTCTGAGTGTGTTAATAGTATAGGATAAGGAGCAGGAGGAGAAAACAAACATTCTTACCTCGACTGACTGTGTAACAAACACGGTGCCTCTCAGTAAGACATGCTCACCTGTGGGCTAAACAGTCCAGGCAGGATGAAATGACCTCAACGTTGCGGTCCCCTGTAACTTGCCTATTTGTTTGTCTGTGATAACCCAGATCTCTGTGCCTGGCAGCTGTCAGGAATGGAATGGAGAAAAGTTAGGGATCTGGCGTGCATCACATTTAAAGTTTGAATTCGTGTGTGCGACTGTGTATGTGTGCATGTGCACACTGCTTCATATGTGTCCAGGTTCCTGTGAAGGCCAGTGGAGGCCATCAACTTCCTTACGGTGAAGTCGTATAAAGGCAGTTATGAGCGACCTGATGTGGAAGCGAACTCCAGGCTCCTGTCAGAAGAGCGAGTATTCTCAGCTGTGGAGGCAGCTACCCAGTTCCTGAGAGAGAAATCTCAGTGTTAGCTCGCCTACAACAGTACCATTGCCTTGCTTTGCCTCGTATTGCAATAGTGGACCAAAAATGGTGAGGCTTACTCAGTTAACCTATAGCTGGCCTTGTTAACAACAACAGAAAGGCAGAAGAAACCATCTAAGGGTGATTGAGTTGCTTGGTATTACCACTGCTGTCTGCAGTGGAGCAGGACTTTAATGATAGAGACCTTTATAATCGGCTCATCTTTTTTAAAACCCTAAATAGAACTATGCCTATATGCTAGGTTCCAAGCACTCACCTCTTTTCTCCCTCTCTCTGTCCATCTCTCTCTCAAATACACACACACACACACACACACACACACACACACACAAACACACACACACACAGGCATATAACTAATCTGTACGATATTTTAAAGCATTTGTTATACTTTGAGATAAGGCATGGAGATACAAGAAGTCAAAATAAGACTTGTTCTAGTATAGCCATTCAGAGGTGAGGGAGAGATTTGAACTCGGGCAGCTACACTCTTAGTGGTCCAACCATTTCCTAAATGAGACAGCTTGTACTTGGCTCATGTTTGAGAAACCAGCTCTTGTTGTGACGCCATAGCCTAAAAAAAGCCAGAGGAACCCCCTTATGTCCCGAACGTTAGCCTTATCCTAAAGCGCACAGAGATCATCATCTGAACTCCATGTTCAGAGGACTCACAGACCCAGGCGATTGCATGCGCATTGAATTCCTGTGCCCAGCTGTGTAATTTGGTACCAGTGTGGGAATAGCAGGCACCCGATAATTTTCATCAAATCATTAGAACTGCTCTGCTCCGTCCCTAGCAGGAACCTCTGTGGTCAGCCCTACACCTGGATGAATATTCTGGGATGCTAGTTAGGACAATAGGAGGCCAGATGAGCCCATAAGAAACAGACATTCCCCAGGTAGGTCCTCTGCCTCGTTTAGCTTGATTGGACAATGCCCTCTTTATCCTTTGAAGCTTCCTGACTTTTCCAGTCTTTTTTTTTTTTTTTTTTTAACTTTGGAGCCACAGGCTTTTTCTTGTATTTTAGTGCATCCTTCCTGACTTAGACAACTTTTGGTCAGCCCCAGCAACACAAAGACACACACAGTTCACAGACACACACACACAGAAACTAATACCACTGTTATTATAACAGTTTCATCTTCCTTACCTTTGATTTCTGTAGAACTATCAATATTGGAGACACTGGTACTCAAGTCCTCCAAATCAAAGCTATCACATTCTTGCGCGCACACACAAACACACACTTAGCTACAGAACTCAGAAGCTAAGTGCACAGACGAGAGGAAATTTTGAAAAAGTTCTAGTTATTAGAAAGATGACAAAATTTTACTACAAAATAGTTTTGCTATTATGGTCTTCGTCTAAATGAATAAGCAGCATGTCTCTTGTTCTAGTCTGAAAAATTTTACCATCTAAGGCTTATGTGCATGTGCCCATACGTGTGTGTGTGTGTGTGTGTGTGTGTGTGTGTGCACGTGCGCATGCTCGAGCACATGAGTGGGTAAGTATTTGCAGTGCAGGGGATTGAAACCAGGTCCTTGTCTGTGTTAGGCAAGTATTCTGCTGATCTACAGCCTAACCTCCCCCCCCCAATAAGCTTGTAATAACGTTTCATGTGAGCTCTCATACTGTGGCTACCCATTGCCTATGAGGTCAGGCGTGGGTACACATCGCAGCTGTGTTACTGACAAGCTCTGTGACTTGGGCGAGTTCATTTCATCTCTTAGAGTCCCCTTTCCCTCTCAGAGGAGAAAGCAATAATTATATATTACTCAGAGAGCTGCAGGGAGTGAAACCAGGCGTGTTTATATTCGCAACACTGGTCTTTCATGGAGTAAGCACTTGGTAAGTGATGCCCTTGTTAACTGATTTTTATCATCGTTAAGTTAGCATCTGTAATGTGGGAGACACCGCACTTGCCACACGGTAGGCTCCTCACAGACTGGGTTCGATGGCACATTTTCCTCTTCTCCTGGGTCAGGTTGCCAACGGTAGCCTTTTCCTTTATGCCACGAACGGGGAGGGAGGTGCGGAGTGGAGGAAATGGAGGCTCTGCCTTGAAGCCAGCTGTCTTCAAGGTGAGCCTTCTCACAAGCTCACACTGTAGTGGGCAGAGCGAGGAAAACAACCTCTAGCTGAGCTAAAGATCAGCCTCCTCCTCCCGCCCCCTTCCCCAACTGAAATTTTACTTTTCTCTCTTGAAGGAGAATGAGGAGAGGAGAGGGGCAGAGAGGTTACTTTCAAGAACTGCCACAGGTCACCAGGTTGCCCTGGCATTGGTGATGTTTGGCTGTCCTCTTTTTGCCCAGGAGAAGCCAAAAAATGTTAAATTGGTACAGCTTACACGATCTGACAGAGAAATTCTTCACGTCTGGCCTGGATGTCTAAGTAAATTTGGTATACTCCTTGTGGTCTGGGGCAAGCGCTGGAAGCTATTAGAAATCCGAACAAAACCCTCCATTCAAAAGACTGCTTGTTTCCTGCTGGGGTAATCCAAGGATCAAACATCAAGAAATATGGGTGAGGAGAATGCGGCTGCCCAGCACAGAACACACCAAGGTGTCTGCGGAGTCGCGCCCCAGATGACTTTGAATGTTATTTCCACTTGATCATCTTGAATAAGTGGTTTCATTTGAAAATGAGAGTTGTGCTTTCCCTCCAAGAAGGGCAGGGCAGGAGGAGGGGAGGGAGGGAGGGAGGGAAGAAGGGAAGGGGGAATTGCCTGAATCTTGTCAGTCAAGTTTAGGAGCCTGCAGCCTTCTGCTTCCCTTGAAGTTCCAGAGCTCTGAGTTTGGGGTTTTGCTTTCATTCGTTATGGTCTAGGCAGGGTCTGCTGCCTTAGACTGGGCAGCTCAGTGGCTGGAAAAAAATCTTTATTAAGAAGGCTTTGTGGAGGAGCCTGGGCTTATCTTGGGAAATATCGGCTTGTCATAAACTGCTTCCTTTTTGTGTAGAAATTTATTTTCTGTGAAATCCAGGTGTTCTTTTATATGGACTTGAAAGGAATAAATTTGATAGGTTGGATTCCCACCTCCCCCCAGACTAAAAAGAATATTTTTTTTCCTTGTGGATTAATTGAGGTTGAAATCAGATAATCTAAGTGAGACCACCGGGTGCCTACCGACTGTGCTGTTACTTTAATTAATTTTAGCTCTGCTGGCTGCATTGGGAAGCTGTTCAGCCCCTGTACTTCTACACTTTCACTGCTTGGGGACTTTTTTTTTTTTTTTTTTCTTTTTCCTTAGGACAGTCTCCCTCCTGCCAGACTATGCTTCTAGAGAAAGAGACAAAGCCTTATTCATTGTAGTGTGCACAGTACCTCATCGGACCCACAGCCAACGCTTTTTCAAAGTGAACAAATGAAAGGGGCATTTTTATAACACTTGAGTGATAGACCAGGTGGCCTCACACAGCCAAAGAACTGAGCAGGCTCTTCGTGGGCTTCCTCTGCGGTGTGGGCCTCTCCCTCGCCTTCATCTCTGCCTCTCTTTTCTGGAAGACGGTGGGCTCAGGAATTCCTCTCTCCTCAAGAAGGAGCTCAGCTACCATCTTAAACAGGCTCAGCCCGTTCTTTCCCGAATGTTAGCTGTGTGAGATGTGAAGTACATGAAAAGATAGTACGAGACAGGAAGAACCAACCCGTTCCGGTGACATTTAAGGAGCCACTGCCGCGCACAATAGCAGCAGCCCACTTGTCAGAAGGTGGCAGGTCTGGGTTATATCAGGAGTACTGTGGTGGTTCTCAGTCCAGCCCCCCCCCCCCCTCCAAGTTGTGCTGACCTCTCGAGAGAAAATATTCCCCATCTAATAAAAGTCAGAGCAGATTTATGGACTTGCTCCTGGCCACTTGTCCTTTATGCTTTAACAGAAAAATAAATCTAGAGGAAGATTCATGATCGGCCCTGCCCCCATCTATGTTGTCCAACAGTAAGTGTTCCAGCCCTCTCCCGGGGTTAGCTCGTTCCCCAGTTCCAGCTGGTGGGGGATATTGAGACTTGCAGCCTGCCCTCAGTGTCAGAAAGGGTCATTCTCTGCCTGCAGGGCCTCACTCTGGCACCCAGGTGGGGCCGAGCTTCCTTGACAAATCACATTGATCTTAGTGGAGAGGGCTCTCTGTAACTAATAACTGAAGGGTCAGAAGAATAGTTTTTGTTTCGTGGCCACTACTTTGGCGATTGCCTTTCTGCCAGTTCCCCTAAGTTTCCTGCCGCCATATCCTTTATGTGGCATATTAATTATTAACTCTCTGTACTGTTGGCCTTGTGCTTCAGCAGTGGCTTAAAACAGCTCTTAGTGGAGAGTGTAGACATAGGCCTCAGGCTGCTCCTCAAGGCTCTTGTCACTTTATAAGAGAGAGAAATGTGGCTGGCCCTTAGGATATAATGGGATACATTGAGCTTTGAGCTTGATAGTCTTGGGTTCAAATTCAGCCTCTACAATTTCTTAGCTCCTTTGGCTCTGGCCAAGTTCCTTAATCTTTTGAAGTCTTTGAAAAGTAAATAATACACACCTTCCCTAGAAGGCCACTTGTGGATTTGAAGTAAGCCATATGAAGAGCCCAGGCAAGAGCAGATGCCAAAGCATTCACAGGGCCTGCTCAGGTCCAAGCCAGATGGTATCTCCGTGTTTGTTTCCCTGGGACCTGAGGGAGGGGGAAGTGGATCATAACCAGGATGCTATCTCTAATGGACAACTGCTGGCAAAGGCAAAATTGGTTTTCTCGAAGGGGGTCTCACTGGGTCTTCAAATCATGCTTAATGGCAAAGGGCAGGCCCGTGCCCAGCAGTAGATAGCCAACATAAAACAAGCCCAGTGGTCTTTTTTTTTTTTAAACCTTTGTGGTCTTTTGCTTGTCTATTATGGCTTCCAATTTTGTGTTTTTATGTTTTTGTTTATTTGTTTGGTGTATGTTTCTCATGCTTTTTGTTTTTGTTTTGTTCTGGCTTGCTTGTTTTTAAACAAATCTGTTTAATACTTTCTAAACAGACAAAGAAGATGTGGAATTAGGAGGGAGAGGGAGTGGGGAATTGCTTAGAGGAGATACGGGAATTATTTGGAAAGACTGAACATTATTTTCAATTAGAAAAAAAGGGTGGATGCTAAGAAGTAGCAACTGGTATTGTTTTCATAGGTGAGGCAGACATGCCCCTGTGCAGGGTCTGAAGAGGTGTGCCCCATTCCCCTGGGTTATCAGGATGACGAGAGGCCGCCAAGGGTTTCTTGGGGGATATGTGTATGAACTGAGTACAGGAAGACAGTGGGGTTTGGAGACTGATGCGGAGAAAAAGCACAGGATTGCATCTGAAATACGTACTTCACGCCTTCTTGTTTGTTGTCAACACACAAATACTCATTCTGCTGCTATTAGCATTTTTTTTTTTTTTCAAATCAAACCACGGGGTGAGTGGAGACTCAGCATGAACCCCAGCACCAGCATTTCCACATTTCCTTTGTCATCTTCTGCCGTCTTCCATAACCCTCTCAATCGGCATGTATGAGGTGAGAGTGGGGAGGAGGGGTTTGTGTATTAGTGCGGATGTTCTGGCAATTCTTAAGATGTATGACAAGAGGTGTTTTAGAGGCTGTGCCAAATCTTGCCTGTGCCATAGAGCGCCCATGTGCATGACAAGCTCTTAACAATGTTGATGGCTGGGGCGACCATTAATTGTCTGTAACTTCTCGTGTTTTCACAAAATCTTTAATTTGTGGAAAGCACCCCATTGCTTGGTGAACTGAAAACACTATCCTCAAGCCGTGATGTTATACCCTGGCCTTCAGCACTCTGAACTCAATTAGCTTTGGCTTCTGTGCCTGGCCTTTCCATATATGCCTGACTCCTGTGCTGGCCTGACATGCTCTTGGTTTAATGTGTACCTTACTATCTCCTGTGAGGCTCGCTGAGAAGGAACGGGTGTCCAGCAGAGCAGAACAGGTACCTGTAAGAGGCCGGTTCTGCAAATCGGATTAACACTGCTTTCTCTTGTGTATGTGTGTATTTTCTGAACTATAATCTGTTTACTTTGCCCATAGAACTTAGCTTTGTGGTATTGGAGTTTTAAGAATCTCACCTTGTGTTCATGTAACTTTCTGTTTTTTTTTTTTTTTTTTTTTTTTTTTTTTTTTTTTTTTTTTTTT
>NW_026596109.1:3476497-3526942 GCF_907164565.1 Psammomys obesus
TTTTTTTTTTTTTTTTTTTTTTTTTTTTTTTTTTTTTTTTTTTTTTTCAGTTTGGCATTATCTGTGAGAGACATAGTTCCATTACTCTAGATTTCTTGTTAGGCTCCTGGTAGAGGAGCACACGCTACAAAGTGAACAATTGGTTCCTTTTCAGAGGGAGAGGGAACTGATTCCAGCTAGGCATCCTCACTCATACTTTCTGAGTGGCTAATGCTTGGCTGACATGTTATAAAAGCTAATTTGTTTATAGCTGTGCCACATAATTATATACTCTGTATACAGTATGCTTTGAAATCATTATTTATTGCATAAATATTACCACAGAAACTGAACTCAAATCGCAAGGAGGAATGTGTGTGGGTTCGCACCCTTGGCAAATGTCTAGCAAATATAGTAAGCCCTTAATGTGTCACCATTTGCACAAATGTCCTTTGGGCTCATTAATGGGGCCTGTGCACTTTACACACAGAAGTTCTTCTGTATGCGCCCTTGGTTTTCTGTTCTCCTCAGGCTCTCACAGAACACAGCATGTTAGTCACATGGGCTGCTAACATCAATTACACAGATATATAGAGAATCCACAATTCAAAACTTGACCATGAAGGAGAGATTCCCACCTCTGCCATTATTCAGGTCTATTCTTTACTCTTTGGAGTGGAAGTGGGAATTAAAGACGGTAGCGAGAAAACTCACAGTTCATCATTTCAGGCATGTAGACGCTTTGATTAGAAAGGTAGCAGCATTGTCTATCAGGGCTAAACAAACTACTTTGTCATTTACATTCAAAGATGGAAGACTGGACGACAACATTTGGAGGCTCGGAGATGTGCAGGAGGGAGTTCTCTACATTAGGAACTTCAGTAGAGAACGCTGAGTGTGTGCAAATAAAAACCACTGAGCTCCTCGGCTCGTTCTGGGATGTTTTTGCTTGGATTGAACACATCTGGTGCTGTAGGTTTTGTCTTAATCAGTGCCTATCTCGTCTTTGAGGATGGATACGTCTCAGGGTGATAGGTGCGTCTGTGTGTAGGATGGTTCTGGGAGAGGAAGGTGATAACTTGATAATTTTCAAAAATTTTCAGAGTGTGCAAGGGGCATGTCACAGTCTCTGAAACTTGAAAGGAGCTGGAAAGGCAACTGGAAGTGAGAAGTAGTCTTTGGAGTTAGACAGTGGGGTTCAAGTCTTAGCTCTGGCACTAGTTTGGTAACCTTAGGGCAAATTGCTTAATGTTTCTGAATCTATGAGGAAGATAATTATAGCACCTACCTCACATAGTTGTGGTAAGGATTTAACTGGATGATATAAATAAAACACATAGCACAATGCTTGGCACAAACAGTAGGTACCCTATAAATGTACTGTATTATTGTTATTCCCTGCTTCATATTGTAATTTTATAGCTTCCCAAACTGGATGTATACTTAGAATAAGACAGTATCGGGTCCACATACTATTTTTAGTAGTTCAAAACCCATAAGAAAGAAACAGTTCTGGTCATTGTAGTAAGCATGCAGTAGATACTGTGCTTGAAACATGGTGCCCACAGGGGAAGGCTACAAAAGGGGTCTTTGGTTTTTAAAACCTGACTTCAGCTGAGGAAGTCAGCCCGTTCTTTAGTGAAGGTTTGTGGGCTCCAGGTAAAAAATGGCAATCCGTTGGGGTGTGTTCTGAGGAGAGGCTTGATAGCTTGCTACAAGCGATTCTTTCCCCCAGAGATCCACAAGTCCACACTCTGGAGCCCTGTTCACTCACTTGTGTTTACTGGATTTGCAGCATCTTCTCCCTGCCAAGTGCCTTGGAAGCCGTGAGAAAGACGGGGAACCTCGAAGCAGTTAGAAGACTTCTGGGCAAATGGAAACCGGTTTCTCTGCCCAACTTTGGTAGAGCATTCGCTCTAGGCAGTCGACTAGGCAGGCTCCAGTGCCAGAAACATTGTCTTTGCACTGCTTCCCCTCCCCGCTTTTGACCATAATTTAAACTGACATGTCTCGATTTTTGACATTCTATCGAGGTCTCTGTAGATTTGACATTAGGTCTACTTTTCCCATGCTCATCCTCCCTGGAGATTGACAGGTTTACACCCAGCGTGGAAGCTGGTTGGAATGGAAATCGTCCAGAAAACGATTAGGAAGCCTGCAGCTTTCTGAAGTTGGGTGCAGGGTGGATGAAGTCATTATTGTTTTAATGAAACTTGTTTTAGCTAGGGGTCCCTTCACCATTTGTTTTCTTGTTTTAATACTGAGTCACCGACTCACGCTAATGAGATGCTGTCAAGATGCCACAGTACTCTCATTCTGGGTTAGCCAGCATATAAGCTCGAACTTGAACTGTGGCCCTACCAGTGCTGTGTATCAAGCTGGGTAAGAAAATAGAAACAAACGTGGCATCTAGTTTCAACAGAAACTCTTAACACGCGCATCTGTAAAGAAATTCTGGCAAGGCTGTTTCATATTATATACAAGGGTGGTCTATAGTAGGTCCTGTAAGTAAATAGTTACGCTTCACCCTTCCTGGTAAACTTGTAAGCTTCTATCTCTGGTGTGCAATCTGTATACATCATTTTTTGACCGTCATCTTCTGGGGGATCATCCACTGTGAGAATTCTCTCTTAAATCTGTGAAGCAAGCAAGGCCTAGTGAGAAAAGATGAGTGTGGGGGCCACACAGATCTAGGTTCAAATCTTAGGCCAGCAAAAATTACTTTTTCTTTGGTTCTCTATAGCAAAAGGTGATGGTGTTTATAGGCATTTGGTACCCGGAGGGTTAGTAGAGATGGCATAAGCATCTAATAGCATATAGTTGGCATTCATCAAAGGGAGACTTGAAGATGTGCATACAATCCAACTGAATCCCTCCTAGATTTATGCAAGGCCACCCAGCCTTTCTTGGCCTTCTCATCCATTATCAGTTATGTGTGTGTTCTGGAAGGCAATCTGATTTTATCATTGGCTCAGGAAGAAGACAAGCCTGCTGCCAAAGGATGCTTCCGATTTCCTGTAAGATACAGCAAGGTACAGATGCTTGCAGATACAGCAAGGTCACCCAGTACTGATCTTCATAGTGCTAATGGTCTCTGTTAATTGTGATCACTTATTCTTTTGGTGTTTTTTTAAAATCAAACAATAGCAAGCCTATTGTTGTGCTTTTACTATCTTTGTTGTTTCCTCAAACTGAGACAAAAGAAGTATGTGTAATTATAGGCCCGATGGAGGTATATTTTTAAAATCAGGATATTTCCCCCTTTTATTGTAGCCTCCTCTTTTACTTCTCCAACTCACTGTGTGTACATCTGTTCATCTCTCTCCCCCCCCCCCACCTCTCTCTGTGTGTGCATGTGTGTGGCTATCTGTGCATGTATGTGTGTGGGTATATGTTCATGTTAGAGGTCAATCTTGGTGGTACTCTCAGGAGCCTTCCCTCTTGTTTCCTAGACAAGTCCCTCTTTTTTCACTTGGGCTATTTAGACAAGGCTGGGTCACCAGCAAGATCCAGGAGGAGATTCAGTTACCCCAGCCTTCCTAGAGCTGGGATTCAAAGATCCATGCCTGGATCTTTGCGTAGATTCTGGGGCCAACCTTAGGTGCTCATGGTGGTGTAGTATGGACTCTACTGACTGGCCTAGCCATTTCTCCAGTCCTTCCAGCCTATTTTATTCTTAAAAATCAAACAAAATGGGCAGACCGACATCTGTATTGCAGTGATAACACCCAGAAAGGGTTAAGAAGCGTTGCCTGGAGCCTAGCTCTGACAGGGCAGCCTCCTATTGGTGGACAAATTCCACTCTAAGACTAACCCATGCAAACATCCCAGCCCTGCTGGTGGAGCCAAAGACAAAGTCCGGACGAAAACTCCAAGAACTGCCTCAAGAAAATAACTTTCACTGCAGAAGACTTTTATTCTGTCTTTCTCTAAGTCACATGTTGTCCAAGAAAAATAAATAAATAACTAGAAAAAGTCTTAAAACAATAACAAAAATACCACACATGTGCTTGAAGCAACATTGAAGCTCTGTATATTTTGATTTTTAATGAAGACTGCTGTGTTTGGGGCTGGAGAGATGGTTCAGTGGTGAAGAGTGCATACTCTTCTTGAAAGGACTCAAGCCCAGGTCCCAGTATTCATGTTAGGTGGCTCACAATGCCTCAGGGGATTCAATATCCTCTACACGTACATGCCCATTCTCAACACATCAGCACACACATACACATAAATAAATAATAAATGTGTATATTTTAAAAAAGAATACTGTGCTCCTGGGGAGCACTGTCAGACACAAAAGTATTGAGATAGTTTGGATGGGTCTTCCCACTTGGAAGTACTCTTACTCTGGAATGTGTTTATAGATCTTGACCTTGGATGCTTCCTTCTCCTGACTCAGAAATTGGAAAGCATTTTGCTCGAGGAGCCAGGACTGAGTGTAGCCTGCTGCCATGGTCTGGACCAGCACCGGCATGTGAGGAATGGTCCCATCCCTTGCTGAAGGCATAGCTTCTTTGTTTGTGCTGAAATATAAACAATGGGCAGGGCCCTTTCCAAGAGCAAGAAGATTGTTCACTAGTAGATGTCTTCACTAATTCAGGATTGAAGGAGGAACCAGAGGAGGAGGAGGAAATGGAGGTGAGAACCTGCATTTTTCCTATATAATTACCTCTCCTTGAAGAACTCTCTTGTTTTGTCCCACTTTACAACATGGTTTCTTTCAGTATTGTTCAAACTTGTTAAATTCTTGACACTAAACTCCAGTCGAAAACTCTTCTCTTCCTTCTTGTCAGCGGGCTGATTGTTTTGGGCTCCCAGTGATGATGCAGAGCTGGAAATGAAAGGGCTGCTGGCCTGCAGGGCAGGAAGAGGGACCTCAGAGCCCCACCATGCCACCAGGGGCAGGAGCGCTCTCTGTGAATGAAGGAGCATAACTCTCCTGCTTGCAGCACCCAAGAGATTCCAAGCCTGGGGGCTTTCCCTGATTGTGCTGCATGCTGGCCTCTCAGCAATAATATGATTAGCCAGCGGATGATACCCCAGGTTTCTCTGTCTTAGTGGGCTTAGGACCCTCTTGACGTGTTTTGGAAACATGACAGATATGCTTCCAACAAATGGCTGAGGGAGGGGTATGGACACTGGCCACTTTCTCCTCATTCTCTGCTGAATGAGTTCCTGTTTGTCACAAGGCTGTAGAAGCATTTGAACAAACGTGCTTCAGACACTGTCTGATGAGCCCCTAGAGCAGTAACCATTTTTGTCTCATGGCCCAGCACGGTTACTGTCCATTTCTTGGATTTCTGGCAGGTTACCATGCTTCAACAGGTGAACAGTAGAGTGACAAGCAAGGAGAACAGCCTGAGGCCAGTCACCTCTGTTTGAATGCAGTTGCCACTTAACTAAAGGCCTGGCCCTACATGGGCTTTATAACCTCGTCATGCCTCAGTACTTTCATCTGGAAAACTGAGGACAATGATAATATGTCCTAAGAGGTTTTCGTGAGCCGTAAATGGATTAGTCCCTGCTAAGTGCCGATGAAGTTGCCTGGAATGAAGTAAGCATGTCATGTTAACTTTTCCTGGCCTCACTACTAAAAACACTTGTGTTCTGTTATCTAGAGCACAGTTGATTTTTCTGTGGAGGCTTTGCAGTTTGATAGGACTCCATTTGAATCCTCACTCTGAGAGTGTCTGTTTCTATGTGGTTCTCTCCCCTCCCACTGTCACCCAAGCACCTGTCTGTTACCTGATCTGCAGAACGTGTGTAAAAGCCAACATGGCAATGCTGGTCCCTCCCCAGGTGAGATTCCTGAGGACAGTGAATGTGCTTTAGACTTCTTGTGTCTGTAATGGATGTTACTCATAATTGCTCTTGCATTTTTATGTGGATATTTGCTGCTAAATTATGGGAGTAAATATTGAAATTGAGCCTTCCCTTCAGGTGTCAGCTCGTAGTGGAAGAATGATGCTTTTCCATGTTACTCCAAACTGTGTGCTTACAAGTAAGTGATGGCAGTATTTTGCCTAGTTTGGAAAGATATAGTCTTTGCACTGTGTAGTTTACTTGAGCCTTAGGACAAACCAGCCTGCACAATCCCTTCCCTTAGTAACTGCTGTCGAAAATCCCCGGGGAGTGTTCAGGCTGGTGTCCACCAGTGTTTCAAATGGTTTGTGAGCCGAGCGTGTAGTCAGGGAAGGGGCAAAGGTCACAGCCAATATTCCTGGGACTCTGGGGTTCATTTTTCTTGTGTCCATAAAGCTTGGAGCCAAAGATTTTAGACTCTTTTTAAAAAATGGTTTCTAGTTATTAATGTTTTCAAATCCTGGTTGGATTTTAAAGGTAGGTTAAACTGCTAAAGTGAATATAAATTAAAACCAGTTAAGCAGAGGAGTCCCCACTCCATTCTGTCTTTGGTGTGCCTAGAATTCCATACATTTTATGGATTTCAAAACCCTTGCCTTGTTTTGAATGTTTCTAATAAGAAGGAGTGAAGTGGCTTACACCTCATGAGACATGCAACTGTTACGGAGGAATGCCTCTTGGCACCCGCATAAAGAAAACACTAGTCTGTTGATTAAAAAAAAAAAATGTGGCTGATTTTCCTGGGACATGTGCATTATTTTCACAGAAAATTTCATTTTTCACTTCCTTTTATCCTATCCATTACTTGCACACGTTTGCAATTCATCAACTCTGATTTCCAACATTTCTGCTCCCTCTTCTCTCTCCAGCTACCTATGGAGAAAAAGATCACATGGGGAGGAGGGGAATTTCCTTTCCTTTCCCTTTCTTTTTGTTTTCTCTTTCTTTCTTCTGTCCTTTCTTTCTTTCCTTCCTTCCTTTTTTTCTTTTGTTTGTTTTTTTGAGAAAAGGTCTCACTATGTAGCTCTTGTTGTCCTGGAACTCACTCTGTAGACCAGGCTGGCCTCAAACTCACAAAGATGCGCCTGCCTCTGCCTCCCAAGTGCTGGGACTAACGGTGTGTGCCACCGCCACCCAGCTTGGGGAATTTTCTTAAATTCTTGTTAATGTAAAGGGCAGAATGAATGTGTGAAGTGGTCTCGGTGTATTTGCTGATGATTCACGGCTTGGGAAATGATTGGAAACGTTTCTGTGAAAGAGTGTGTCTTGTTCATAGGCTGTATGCTCGTGTGTGTGTGTGTGTGTGTGTGTGTGTGTGTGTGTGTGTGTGCGTGCGCGTGCGCTCATGTGCTCATTTCCTCCACCCCTTTCCTTATGCTTTCTGGCGTGTTGAAGCTATGATTTAGGTTGGCTGTACCAAAATGAGGTCATGCTGACAGCCTCCCTCTCTAAGCCCAGAGCTCACTAAGTGAAGATTGAGAAGCTCATCCAGTAAGAATGTTGGTTGCCTGTCACTGTCGGTAAGGCTGCCAGAAAAAGGGGCCGGCTTAGAGAGCATGACTTTCCTGCAAAGAAAACAGAGTGTTATTTATTTATTTATTTTTGCTTCTGAAAGATTTTCTTAAAAAATCTGGGCTGGCAAGGGATTGGCGCTCGCCTCTCTGTCTCAGATGCCCAGTTCTCAGTGCTGAGATGAGGCAGGTGATTACCCTTCAGGTGCCTGATGTAGTGCGAAGAGAAGCAACTTCCAGTTTTATTCTCATTCAGCTGTCAACTCTCCAATCACCAACTCTTTGCCCTGACTTGGAAGAAAAATTATCCAGGCTTTGCAGTGAGAGTCTTCTGGGTAGAAGGCCATCATGATTAAAATGTCCTTTGTGGCATGAGAGCCACGTAGACTGAGGTAAGGTTTGGTGAGGCAGATTGCTTACTTGAGTTCCCTCATTTGTATGTTGGGGCGATCCACTGATATGCAGGTACCTGTGTAGAATTCAGTACAAGGTTCCATAAACTATGTTTTAACCTGTGATATGTGTTCCTCTGTGTATGAAGCCATGCTGGAAGGACTGGCCCTAGAGAGCCTGTTATAGGACAGCCCAGGGCTTCTGGAGCATGACTCAACAGACCTCTTTGATCCCTTGCTCTATTTCATTCCACCTCTTTCTCCTGTATACCGGCTTGCCAACCTTGCTTTGACACACAACCTCAAGCCACCATCTGGGCAGCTCCTGTGGCATCAGAAACTTCACAATACCACTCCCTCCCCTCTCTGACAGCATAGAGAGTGTACCAGCATCTGCCTATGGAGACCCAGAGACAAGGTCTGACAGAACACCTTCAAATGATTGTGACCACTTCAGCTTTTATGTCCCTTCATTTTTTTCCCTTGCTTTGGTGACACTGCCATCCTTTGACAATGAGGAGCTGATTAGAAACAAACCCCAACTGCTTCTTGGTCAACTGTGGTGCCCTCAGCAGCAGCCTCAAGACCATCTTGCCTCTGATCTAGTCACCACAGTACAGCTGAGATTCTATTCAAACACAGAAATCTGCTCCCCAGCCCTCTCGGTCACCAAAGTTCTGATAATATGGCTTGTTTTACAGGACCTTGGATCTGACCATTGCTTTATTCCTGGCCCTTTCCCTTTGATCCATGGCTCTTTCCCTTCTATTCCCCGGTCCTTCTGCAACAGCTGAAGGTAAAGCCCTTTCTACTCCCTTTCTCTGCCCTGCTTCTCACAAACCTCATCCTCTCCATAGCACACTTGAGCATTCTCTACAGTACAGTAGAGTCATGTGTCTGTTTCTTGCATGACTCCAGGAAGGTGAAGGCCATCGTTGGTTAAGTCACTCTTGTATATGAAGTTAGTCACTTTGCAGAGTCTGAATGTCACCTACTAAATAACTTCATTCATTTGTTCATTCTTCTCTAATAGTTTTAACAACTGAATGGGTTAAAAAATAAAAAGAGATGAGAGAGAAATGGTGCCTCAGGATACTGCAATGAGTTGGGTCTTACAGTGGAGCAGGCTGTTGCTGGTTTTCTTTTGTTTTTTGTGTAGCCTTGGCTATCCTGGATTCACTTTGTAGATCAGGCTGGCCTGGAACTCACAGAGATGCTCCTGAGTGAGGCATCATTTATCTTCTGTTTCTTTAAAACAGATACATATGTTATTACTTTTCAGTAATAAGAAAAGGAAAAAAAGCAAACGCAAACAAATTATTTATTTAATTAATACTGCAGTATATCTGAGGCTGGCTCAGAGCTTGCTCTCTATAAAACATTGCCTCAGGTGTGAAATCATCCTGTTTTAGACTTTGGAGCAGTGGAATTATAGAAATTTGCCACCATGATCACTTCAGATTACTTCTGGATTATTATTTCCTGACGCCAGAGGTGCCTGGAAAAGTATGAGATTTTCTCTTTTAAAATAAAAATCGACATCTCTTGGGGAGAGGAAATCTCTGGGGAGATGACTCAATGAGTGGAGAGTTTGCTGAGCAGGCATGAGGGCCTGCATTTGAATTCCCCAGCACTCACAGAGAAGAAGTGGCACATGCCTGTAACCTCTGAACTAGGAAGCGGAGACAGGTAGATCCTGGGGCTTTGCTGGCCAGTCATTTTAGTTGAGTTGCTGAGCTCTGTGCGCCATGAGAGACCCTGTCAGGAAAAAAAAAAAAATGTATAGATCAATTGAGGAAGACGTCTCAGTGTCAACCTCCGAACCTCCATTCTCCACATGTACCTGCACACGGATATAACCTGCACCAGCAAATACACATACCCTTCCCATTCCCACTAAGACTTTTCTGGCACCACGTGGATGACACCCGATAGCTTCTAGGGTGGTTTGGTCAGAGGGCGTTTGTGAGAGAAAGTCAGTGGGCTAGGGTAGAAATGAAGGCCTGTGTGTGGTTTGTGGAAAACTTCAGATACCTGGAGAGTGAGCCTGAGATGTGGGATGGGTGCTAAGGTCACGGTTCCGGTGCTCCTCATTGTTTTGGCAATGTTTCTCTGTGGGACTTGAAGATATTCTGTGGGGAAAGGATTCTCTGGACAGGTAAGCTCCCATATGACATTCAAGCTTGCTCTCAGAGACGGTGGCTGCGTGTCCACAGACCCAGAGAAGTCTGGCTGATGGGGCAGAGGGATTGTTCAGCTCTGACAACAACTCATTCTTCAAACCTATTTCACGGCAGAACTTTGGTTTTTGTCTTGTTTTGACTTTTGCAGTGCTGGGGGTTAAACTCAGCGTCTTGTACATGCTAGGCAAGTAAGTGTTCTACACCCCCGTCTAGAAAAATGTCATTTCAGGACTTCTCTGAACATAAATCCAGACAAATGCTAATGTTCTCTCAAAGAGAGAGAGAGGAAAAAAAAAAAAAACTGGTACGAGATCAAAGTAGTGAAAGTCATCTGTTTTGGTGAGAATAAAGTTGAAATGTGTTTTTTTTTGTTGTTTTTTTGTTTTGTTTTTTGTGAGACAATATATACAGATGCTTTTATTATATACATCTCCTATATATATCACAGATACACACATGTGCACTGTGCACATGTATGATATAATTCTTTACAACTATACTTTCCCATTCTCTCTCTCTTTCTTTCTCTTTCTTTCTTTCTTTCTTTCTTTCTTTCTTTCTTTCTTTCTTTCTTTCTTTCTTTCTTTCTTGTTTTATTTTAATTTTTTTCTTTTTATTATTAGTTACATTTTGTTAACTCTGTATCCCAGTTGTATCCCGCTCCCTCATTCCCTCCCAATCCCATCCTTCCTCCCTCATCTGGGCACAGGGTCTTTTCTGAGACTGACACTCAACCAAGGACCATGTATGGATATAACCTAGAACTTCTGCTTGGATGTAGCCCGTGGTAGCTCAGTAACCAATTGGTTTCCCACAGTAAGGGGAACAGGACTATTTCTGACAGGAACTCAATGGCAGGCTCTTTGGCCTCCCCACCCCCCAAGGGAGGAGCAGTCCTGTTAGGCCACAGAGGAAGACTTTGCAGCCAGTCCTGAAGACACCTGATAAAACAGGGTCGGATGAAAGGAGAGGAGGTCCTCCCCAATCAAACTAAGGTTTTTAAGCTCACAGTAACAGGTGGGGTGTTCAATAAAAGGAAGCATGTAAGACTGAGAGTCTTCCCTGGAGGAGGCTGGTGAGGGTCTCGCGTGTTTAATGGATGGTCTCGGATATGATGGGGCTGTGTTGCCAGGCCTGCTGTGTCTCACTGAGATGACAGTGGAAGCTTCCTATCATCTATGGTCCCCCAACCTCTATGGGCCAGCTGCGGGATACGGCTCACGATAGCGGTGATGATGAGGGGTCTCCTCAGGGTTAAATGTGATGATTCCATGCAAGGCTGAGAACCAGCCATGCTTCAAAGAAACAGCGGGATATATGTTGGCTATGATTATTAGTACTGCTGATTAAGCGATGCCAAAGAATTAATAAGCATGGAAAGATCAGAGCCTTTTACTTAGAACAAAATCCAGAAATGTCTAATAGCCAAAGTATTCTTCTCATGGAGCCCTTCCAGCCTGAGGCTGGTTTATGTTTAGAAGCTGAAGGGGTAATGGATTTTGAGCTGGGGAAAATGTGTGGGTTTCCGACGAGAAGAGGGGACCACACTGGGTACTCACTCAGTACTGCTGTGCAAGTCATGCTGGGCATGTACACCATAATCAAGGATTGTTATCGGCCTCTGGCTGAACCTGACATCCTCTTTAAATTGTTCCTTGAAAAGATACTTTGCCTAAGCCTGGTGGTACATGCCTGTCATTTTAGCTCTTGGGAGGTTGAGGCAGGGGGATCCAGAGTTCAAGATCATCCTTAGCTACATAGTCAATTTGAGGCCACCCCAGGCTATGTGTGACTGTCTCAAAAAACAAAAACTAAGATTACATGCGCCTACGAAAGATTTCAAGCAAGTTTACTAATAAATTAATCTGAGCTTTATTGGAGATCCTGGTTCTCTTTATTGAGATTCTGATCCTGCTAAGTTCTTTTTGATTTCCAGGCAATTAGGTAAAGAAACAGCAGGCCCAGGATTGTTACTTCATGATCAAAGTGCATATTCATCTCTTAATGCTTTTCTCATCATAGTGACAGATGGCCTGACAGGACAACTTGAGTGAGAAAAAGTTTATTTTGGCTCATAGTTTCAGAACTTTCAGTTCATTTTGGTAGGAAGGGTCTACCTGTGGTGGTGGTGGGATCACAAAGCAATGGCTTACTCACAAAGCAGCAAACAAGAAACACAGAAAACAGACCGAAACCCACAAAGGCCCATTCCTCGTGAGGTGCTTTCACCAGGCCACCTGTTGGAGGTAGTTCCGGTTCCAGCACAGCACCCTTCCTTCTTCTCTTCTCCCTTCACTTCTGCAATCATCTTCAGCTTACAAAGCATCCACACAAAGTCCCAGGATGTGGCTTGAGTACAACATTAGAAATCCCCCAGTTCTTGGGAAGTTACTTATGGAAATGGAGGAGATCTTTCTGCCTCAACCCTCCCATCCTCATCATTGGGAAATTCTGTTTTGTGCTTACCATGAACATGTAGCAGTAGTGCTGGAGACGTGGTGGAAGACCTCAAGCACCCTTTCCACAAAGAGAGATGCCTAATCTAAATAAGCGGTGGCTGCCAGGGATGCTGCTGTCTCTGCCTTGCTGTGTGCATAGCTGCTCTTGTTCTCATCCCAGGGGCTGTGTCTTAGCAGCGCTACAGTGTGAAAATAAATGACTTTCTCTATGGCTTTTGCTTTTTGGTTTAAGCACCTGTCTGTGGACTGTTCCACAGGGAAGCAATCATCATGAAACAAGTTTCTTAGGCATAAACTTTGGCAGACCCATTTCTAACCCCGTCCTTTAGACTTCCTGAAATTACCATTAACTAGTAGATGTTTAGGGTACATAGAATTGAGAAGGCACTCCAGCAGCTTCTAGACGTGTGTGAGTGATGAGATGAGAGCCTTGCACAGGCCTAGGGCATGTGTGTGAATGAAATGAGAGCTGTGGAGAGTGAAACAACCTCACAAGTCTTTGGAGGCTACAGGCATCTTTTATTCATTTATTTATTTTTTTCGGAATCAGGTGGAAAAAAGTTGTGAGAATAGAGGTCATTTGGCATTCTCAAATGTGAATTCAACTTGGAGCAAATGGCCACCTCTTGTCATGACCAGAATTATTTTTTTGTGGTGATCTCATGTGTACATAAGAAAATTCATATTGCTATGTCGGGCCTCTGTTAAACAAAGTCACCTATTCAGCATCCTTTTATCGGGTTAATTTTACATGTGTACATTTTCTAGGCCTAGCAGAATGGCAGACATTTTCTTTTCTGTTCCTGATCTACTAGGAGCTAGGTAAGCTATTGTGGTTGAGGACGTCAGGTGGCATAGGAAAAGATCATGCAAAGTGCTGTGGGAACGGCTAATTTTGTGTGTTGAGCACAGAATGGGGAGCTCTTTTGAGTTGAGGCATGGGGCCTTTGTAGTAGCCTGTCTGGGGAATTAGCTGAAGAGGTGGACAAAGGAGGCACAGACAAAAATGGGCCAAGAGCTACAGGAAAGACGACAGTGGTCCTGTGTCTTAGGAGGAAATACAGACTCACTAACTGCAGGGCAGGCTGGGTGTTGCTTAGGCAAGACTCCAGGGATGATTTGGGTGTCATTCAGGCCAGACTGCAGGGCAGGCTGGGGTGTTGAAGCCCAGAAGGATTTTGACACAGCATCATCTTGAAAACATTTTTTTCCCCCTAGAAGGATGTCCTCAACGGTCCCCTTCCAGCTTTGACCTCCAGGCTCTTATGTTCATGGAGTTGATTAGACCAAGATGTCGTATCCAGTGATTACATGACTGAACACACAAGTCTGGAAGGTGTCTGAACTCACAGAGAACTGCATCTAAAGGCGGGTGGCCAAACAGCTTGAATGATTCCAGCCTGAGTAGGGAAGAATGAAATTTTGCTTTGCTTCAAGTAGGCGGGGGTGTGGAGGAACGCTTGGACAGGCAGTAATGTACATGAAAAGGGGACAGATTTTGCTGCAAACCTATCAGGGAAACGTGATGTGGCCATTCAGAAATTACAGGGATGAACAGAGAGTGGAATAGACAGAGGCACAGCAGTCTTCTGCTTCCAGCATGGTTGTGTCATGGAGGGAACATTCATTTTTGTGAGGATAAAAAGTAACTGGCATGTGTCCAGAGGAGAATTAAGATCCAGAGATATTTTAGGGTCACTGAAGCTGGAAAGAAAAAACACATCTTATCCTCAGATATTCCCAAGGTAATCTAAAGGTCAGGTGTATGTTGGCTGCACTGTCTCTCTCTGTCTTTCTCTGTCTCTGTCTCTCTTTCACACACACACACACACACACATACACACACACACGTGGGGGTGGGGGTCAGGATAGGGGTAGGGGTACCAGTAGACAATTGCAGAAAGCAAGATTTTTGATGTTATAGAAAGGATTTACAGATTGCAAAGGGTTGGGCCCAAAAGGACCTTCCAGTTCAGAGAAATTTTCCTCCATCCTGGTGAAACCAACATCTCAACACTGTACTGTTTGTTAAAACCTGAAAGTGAACATTTATACATTTGAGTCCTGTCTTGAAGGTGTCTCTTGGCTGAGAAGACTTCCTTTTGAGGCAGCTTTCTTGCCTTACTGTGATGACAATGGGACCTTTCTGTCTCCCATCTGGACCTTCCTGTTCTACTCATGGTGTCTCCACCCTCTCTCAAACAAAGACCTCCTCCTCCTCCCCTTGGTTCCTGGGTCAGTCACCCTAAGATACTGCCTCAGTAATGAAGGCGCTTTCCAGTAAGAATAGCCATAACTTTCAGGAGGTGACACAAAAGCTTCTCATGCCTTCTGTAAGCTTTGGCTACCCTTGTTATGACTGGGTGAAATGAGCTGATCTCGGAAGAGAAGTCCTGAGAACACGAGCCATCCCGCTGCTGAATGGCAGTCTCTGCTGTTCTGGAATCAGCAGCCTGTGTTGTCTCTGGCCAGTCAGCCTCTGTCAGATGTTTTGGCAGCTTCAGTGCTGACTCTGATTTCTCATGCCAGGTTGTTTTGTTGCTGTGTGAATGGGGTTCCCGTCACCATGACACCACCCCCTCACCCCGCCACTCCAGTCCAGGAGGAATCCACCCAGAAACAGAAGGCTTTGGGAAGGGGTGGGTAGCTGATATACACCATGGTGACTGGTAAAGGTGGGGTAGCCAGAGCTGATTCTACTCTGTCGATTGGCCGTCTGTCAGGGGCAGAAGAACACACACAGGCCACGCGAGGATCCAGAGCTTGCTCACAGTTTCTTTCAAAACCTACTTGCTAATCACCTGTTTCTTTGCCAGAAATGCTTGACTGGCTAATGACAACTAGACAAAGGCGGGGAAGGAATTGCATCCCAGGTTCTGCCCCAATAGTAATCCCTTCCTGCCACGCAGGCCCTTCGGTGGTTTGGGTGCAGACGGAGTGACTGGTCTTTTTCTTCTCTCCCTGCTGGCTGGCTAGCGGCCCTCAGTATGGAGTTGGACTCTGTACCGCTTCCGTGGCCTCTCTCCAGGGCTTCCCACAGCTTTCTGTGCTTTCTGTACTCATTCCTCTTAGCCTTCCAGCCTGCTGTCCCTGGGGACTCTGAAGGAGAAAAACCATATGATCATCACCCTAGATGCTGAAAAAGCATTTGATAAAGTCCAATACCCATTCATGTTTAAAGTCTTGGAGAAATCAGGAATACAAGGCACATATATAAACATAGTAAAGGCAATATACAACAAGCCTATAGCCAACATCAAACTCAATGGAGAGAAACTTAAATCAATCCCACTGAAATCAGGGACAAGGCAAGGCTGCCCACTCTCTCCCTATCTCTTCAACATAGTACTTGAAGTCCTAGCCAGAGCAATAAGACAAGTAAAGGAGATCAAGGGGATACAAATCAGAAAGGAAGAGGTCAAAGGTTCACTCTTCACAGATGATATGATAGTATACATGAGTGACCAAAAATTCAACCAGAGAACTCCTCCAGCTGATAAACACCTTCAGCAAAGTGGCAGGATACAAAATTAACTAAAAAAAAAAAAAAAAAAAAAAAAAAAAAAAAATGAGAAGCCCTCCTGTATACCCAAGACAAAATGGCTGAGAAAGAAATCAGGAAAACAACACCCTTCCCAATAGCTACTAATAACCTAAAATACTTTGGAGTGACTTTAACCAAGCAGGTGAAAGACCTGTTTGAAAAAAACTTCAAGTCTCTGAAGGAAGATATCAAAAGATGGAAAGGTCTCTTGTGCTCATGGATCGGTAGGATTAACATAGTAAAAGCAATCTACAGATTCAATGCAATTCCTATCAAAATACCAATACAATTCTTTACAGACCTTGAAAGAAAAATTCTCAACTTCATATGGAGAAAATCCCAGAATTTCTAAAACGATCCTGTACAACAACAGATCATCTGGAGGTATATACATCCCTGATCTCAAGCTGTACTACGGAGCAATAGCAATAAAAATGGTATGGTATTGGTAGAAGCAGAAAGGTGGATCAATGGAACTGAACAGAAGACCCAGAAATAAACCCAAACACCTATGAACACTTGATTTTTGACCAAAAAAAAAAAAAAGCCAAAACCATTCAATGAAAAAAGAAAGCATCTTCAACAAATGGTGCTGGTCCAACTGGATGTCTACATGCAGAAAAATGAAAATAGAGCCATATTTATCACTCTACACAGAACTAAAGTCCAAGTGGATCAAAGACCTCAACATAAAACCAGATACTCTAAATCAGTTGGAAAAAAAAGTGGGAAACAGCCTAGAACTCATTGGCACAGTAGAGAACTTCCTGAACAGAACACCAACAGCACAGATCAACAATCAATAAATGGGACCTCATGAAACTGAAAAGCTTCTGTAAAGCAAAGGACACTATTGTCAGAACAAAATGACTGCCTACAGAACGGGAAAGGATCTTCACCAACCCTATATCTGACAGAGGGCTGATACCCAGAATATATAAAGAACTAAAGAAGCTGAAAAGCAACAAACCAAATAATCCAATTAAAAAATGGGGAACAGAGCTAAACAGAGAATTGTCAATAGAGGAATATAGAATGACAGAGAAACACCTAAAGAGACGCTCAATGAATGTCCTTAGGCATCAGAGAGATGCAAATCAAAATGACCCTGAGATTTCACCTTACATTCATCAGAATGGCAAAGGTTAAAAACTCAAATGACAACACATACTGGAGAAGTTGTGGAGAAAGGGGAAATCCTCCTCCATTGCTGGTGGGAATGTAAACTTGTACAACCACTTTGGAAATCAGCCTGGCACTTTCTCAGACAATTAGGAATAGCACTTCCTCAAGATCCAGCTATACCACTCCTAGGCATATATCCAAAAGAGGCTCAAGTACACAACAAGGACATTTGCTCAACCATGTTTGTAGCAGCTTTATTTGTAATAGCCAGAACCTGGAAACAACCCAGATGTCCATCAATGGAGGAATGGATACAGAAATTGTGGTACATTTACACAATGGAATCCTACTCAGCAATTAAAAACAAGGAAATTATGAAATCTGCAGGCAAATGGTGGGATCTAAAAAAGATCATCCTGAGTGAGGGATCCCAGGAGCAGAAAGACACAGACAGTATATACTCACTTATATAGACCTATAAGATAGGATAAATATACTAAAATATGTGCACCTAAAGAAGATAAACAAGAAAGAGGACATCGGGTAAGATGATCAACCCTCATCTAGAAAGACAAATGGGATGGACATTGGATGTAGGAGAAAACATGTAACAGGACAGAAGCCTACCGCAGAGGGCCCTGAGAGACTCTACCTAGCAGTGTATCAAAGCAGATGCAGAGACTCATAACCAAACCTTGGACAGAGTGCAGAGAATCATATGAAAGAGGGGGAGTTAGTATGACCTAGAGAGGACAGGAGCTCCACAAGAACAAAATATATCAGGGCATAGGGCCTCTCTATGAGACTGTTTCTTCAACAAAGGACCATGTATGGATATAACCTACAACCCCTGCTCAGATGTAGCCCACAGTAGCTCAGTAACCAAGTGGGTTACCCTAGTAAGGGGAACAGGAACTATTTCTGACATGAACTCAATGACTGGCTCTTCTGCCCCCCCCCTCCCCCCCGCCCAAGAGAGGAACAGTCTTGCTAGGCTACAGAGGAGGACATGGCAGCCAGTCCTGGAGATACCAGATAAGCTAGGGTCAGATGAAAGGGGAGGAGGACCTCCTCTAGCAGTGGACTTGGAAAGGGGCAGGGAGGAGATAGGGAGGGATTGGGAGGGAATGAGGGAGGGGGCTATAGCTGGGATACAAAGTAAACAACCTGTGATTAATATAAAAATAAAATTAAAATAAGAACAACAGAAAAAAAAGTTAAGAACTAACTCACCCCCAACCAGATTTAGCCCTGATGGAGAATCTTCAGGTCTTGGAGCCCACTATAGGCAGGTAGTCCAGAATAGGAATTAAAGAGAGAAGGAACTTTGAATGATTATAGTTAATCCAGATAGGTGATGTTTTCTTGCCCCCTTTAAAGATGGCTGCAAGGATTTTTGTCCCTTCCACAATTCCTCCCTTTCGTAGATGAGGTACTAGACTGACAGTGAAGGAGATGGAGTCATTCTGCCTCACTGGACAAATGGGCAATGGCTCGATCATGAGGGTGGCTGTGAGCATGAGTCTGGCAGACGGGTCCAGGCCATCTCTGAGGAAGAGAAGAGAGATGTGTAGGGGCTCACTCTACTTTGCCCTGTCATTTCCTATATAGTTTGAAAGCTTGAGGAAATTGGGGTTCACAGAAGACTGCTTGCTTGCCCATGGCAATATGTCCAGGGCAGAGGAGGAGGATATGGGTTGACATCCCAACAGAGGTCAAAACAAAGCTATTTGGGGAGTTCATAGGGTAGTTTTTGTACTGTTAACATTTACACTTTTAATTAACATGGGCACATTATAAATTTCCATTTGTGAACTGTGAAATCACTTCCTACAGCAGGTCAGAGACATTCCTGTCATTCCAAAGAGTTCCATTATTTGCCTTTCCAGTCCGTTCTACCTGGTTGGTTCCCTAATCACAGACCTCCACCCATTCACTGCCTGACTTCTATCACATTGATTACACACAGGGAATGTTTGTTTGTTTATTTAAAAAACACAACTGTTACATGTTGGAGAGGTTGTGGAGAAAGGGGAACCTCCTTCACTGCTGGTGGGAATGTAAGCTTGTACAACCACTCTAGAAATCAATTTGCCGCTTTCTCAGACAACTAGGAATAGCGCTTCCTCAAGATCCAGCCATACCACTCCTAGGCATATATCCAAAAGAGGCTCAAGTACACAATAAGGACATTTGCTCAACCATGTTTGTATCAGCCTTATTTGTAATAGCCAGAATCTGGAAACAGCCCAGATGCCCCTCAACTGAAGAGTGGATGCAGAAATTGTGGTACATCTATACAATGGAGTATTACTCTGCAATGAAAAATAAGGAAATCATGAAATTTGCAGGTAAATGGTGGGACCTGGAAAGGATCATCCTGAGTGAGCTGTCCCAGAAGCAGAAAGACACACATGGTATATACTCACTCATATAGACTTATAGGATAAACCTAAAATCTGTCCATCTAAAGAAACTAATCAAGAGAGAGGACTCTGACTAAAACGCTCAATCCCCATCCTGAAAGGCAAAGAGGATGGACATCAGAAGAAGAAGAAAGCAGGAAACAACCTAGGAACCTGCCACAGAGGGCCTCTGAAAGGCTCTGCCCTGCAGACTATCAAAGAGGCTGAGACTTTATGACCAACTGTTGGGCAGAGTGCATGGAATCCTATGTAAGAAGTGGGAAATAGTAGGTTATGGAGAGGACAGGAACCCCACAAGGAGAGCAACAGAACTAGAAGATTTGAACACAGGGGTCTTCCCAGAGACCCATACTCCAACCACGTACTAGGCATGGAGATAACCTAGAACCCCTGTGCAGATGTAATCCATGGCAATTTAGTGTCTAAGTGGGTTACATAGTAATGGGAAGAGGGACTGCCTCTGACACAATCTGATAGGACTGCTCTTTGATCACCTCCCCCTGAGGGGAGAGCAGTCTTACCAGGCCACAGAAGATGACAATGCAGCCACTCCTGATGAGATCTGATAGACTAGGATCAGAAGGAAGGAGAGGAGGACCTCCCCTATCAGTAGACTTGGGGAGAGGCATGCATGAAGAAGGGGTAGGGAGGGTGGGACCGGGAGGGGAGAAGGAGGGGCTTATGGGGGGATACAAAGTGAATAAAGTGTAAAAAATAATAATAAAAAATTCAAAAAACAAAACAAAAACCACAACTGTTCATTGTTATTTCTGTCAATGCTAAATGGTGTAGTCCGTTCTGGACTGTGCTTTAATCATACAAATGAATGCCCAGTTGGAACAGTCTTTGAAAACAATGAGGTTTGTCTCTGAAAAAAAGTCTAATAATACTTTCTACCACATGACAGGAAATGTCAATAATCTTCACCCAGGTTTTCTGGTCACTTTTCTAAACACTTCTAAATGTTCCCTTGTGACACTCCCAGGTAAGTCCAATTTCTCCTATCCATGGAGTGGAGCCAAAGTTTAAAGGGATAAAGGGCACTTGCTGAGGCCATAGGCTGTTCAGTTCTGGTTTAACATCAGGAGACTCTGTGTTTACAGTGTCACCCAGGCAGGTCTGTGAGCAATAGACCCTTGGCTAATAAGCAGCTAGCTACAACAGCTAGTATCGTCTACTAGAGAATATATTTATTTTCTCATTATCTTTTAAATATCTATGTTTTGAAAACCTATAGTTGCTGTGCTTAGCATCAGTGGGGATCTATTAATTAGACCTCATGGTGCTCATAGTAAACCTTGTTACCCATAGCAGGAAGCCTGAAGAATGTGTCATTAAAACTGATAACACGTCTAGTGTTTTGTCTCAAAAAACAAACAAACAAAAAAAAGCAATGAGATTAACCTAAAATAAAGGATTTACTATAATTTAAAGTCTGCAGTAACATAATTATTGAGACTCTAGTAGTTACTAATACTCTGGCTTTCACTTTCGTAGCTTCCATTTGAGTGTCTTATAGGACCCGCATTTTTCAGCATTTGGTGTACTTCTGATACTTAACCTTCTGTACAATATGCACTTGGATTAGTTTTTTTGTTGCTTTATAACAAACAATTTCTAAATCTAACAGGTTGAAATAATTGTGTCTTCTGCAACTTTTAAAGATCAGGAAATAAGCTACGTAACCCATATGTCATGTATGCTGTGAGTTACATATGCTCTGTGACTCATGAGACTGAAGTCCCAACTTGATGTGCTGGTTCTACCATGTCTGAAAGTTGACCCGGGGTTGGAAGTTCTGGGCTCACTTGGTGACTGCTGTGAGGTGTAAGTTCTTTGACTCAGGAGCATCTTCAAAGCACTACTTTCTTAATTACTTGACTTAATTTCAGAAGAGCCACTCGGTTGCTCTTAGGGGTGGAGCTTGAATGTTAAAGGTAGGAAGGGACCATAGAAGGAGATGAAGCAGGAACATCAGGACCACTGGGACAGATAGTTACTTGAGGCATTGTCAACTATTCTCTACTGATGAAAAATGGCTCTTCAGAGAGATTCAAAAGCCCCCAAATCATAGATCCAAGAACTGAGCTGGCTGGGATTTGAACACAGATCTAAAGACCTACATCGCCTATACTTTCTAAATGATGAAGACTGGGAAGCCACAAGGAGGAACAATGCACGTTCCAAAGAGTGCCCTAAATTACTATTTGCTCACACATACTCAGTCTTTTATGGTTCATGTATTATCAAAGGTGTGAGTATAAATGAAAAAGCGGACACTCCCCTTAATTAAAACACCCAGAAATTTGATACTTGAGGTCTTTTACTTACCTCTTTCTATATCGCTCTGTTGGTAATTCAACATTGGTTCTGCCTAGGTCTCATTATGGTGAATACACTAACACAATACAGAGCTTCTCAACCTTCGGGACGGGAGTGTCAAAAAACCTTTCACAGGGGTTGCCTATCAGATATGCTGCACATCAGATATTTCCATTACAATTTGTAACAGTAGCAAAATGACAGTTCTGAAGTAGCAATAAAATAGTTTTATGGTTGGGGGTCCCCACAACATAAAGAACTGTATTAAAGGGTCGCAGCGTTTGGAAGGCTGAAAACCGCTGCACCAATACTTATTCTGATTGTAGGAGAATGAAAGTACCCTGTAGGGAAGACCCTACTTTTCTCTTCTGGGATAAGTGTAGAATGAAATCTCATTTTCAGATGTTTCCAGGACACTGGTAAACGATGAGAGCGTAGCCAGAGTGTTTTAGTCTCGGGGCGGTCAGTGGGGAGGTGGTGTTTTCCCTGACCATAGAAGCCACCCTGGCTTACCACATTTAGGAGAGAGCATTTGTATAGCTGCCTGGGCTGAAAGAGGACCTGACCACTGACATAAATCGTTCTGTCACAACATTCTTACAGGAACTTCATCTTAGGGAAAATAATTGGGGGCTTGGGGGGCCTTATATGGTCTCAGCTGGGCCATTGAAAATGTAAACATTTATCTATTTTAAGAGTTACACGTGTTGTTAAAGCATGTCCTCTTTGGAAACCTTGGGGTATCTTACAGAAACTTGAAGATGTCACCGTCTTACCGTCATTCTTGAATTCTTTCTTAACTTTTAAGGCTTTTCCTGGCTAGTTTGAGGGGGTTCATCATTCACTCTGCACATTGCCTCCTTGAACACTCATTTCTATAATATTTCTGTGCTAGAAGTTATTAATATAAAATCCCATAATGTGTAGGAGGAAACAGGTAAAAAAGACAAACTTCTCGATTTCAAGTTGCTCACAGTCCCCTGGAGGCTCAACGTAACTACGGCAAAAGCCATGACAAGTTTTGCTTTAGCCGCAATCAGGAAGGAAGGAGTAATTTGCTTGGGGTGGGGGTGCTGGTGTGTTGATGTTCCCAGGTATGGTGAAAGCAGAACTGAGACTACAGGTGTTGAGGGTAAGTTCTGGAGGAAAGCAGCAGCAACCAGGGGATGAAGATGTGGGAGAGTGGTGGGAATGGGGTGGGGCGAATTTCGGCAGAAAGAATCATCTGTAAATTCCGAGGTTGAGAGACAGTTGTCTGGCTTACTTGGAAACAGCAACTTGTGAGTTCCCTGGCTGGTGATTTCCTTTCTATTTTCTATAATTTCAGCAACTGCAATGTCACATTCTCAGAAGGTTGCATCATTGATTCCAGAAGACATCCCGTGGCAAGGATAATAATATATTTTACTTCCATGCGACGGCTAATCACGCTTTAAAAGCACATTTTCTGCTCGATGATCATAATGACCCCTGGGAACAGGACTATGAGGCGTCACATGGCTCTTGAGGAGACAAGTGGAGTGTCTCCTATCAAACTCCGTTTTTTAAGGCAAACCTACCATATGCTAATCCCTACGGTGCTCTTGAGGTTTACAGCTGTCAAAGGTTTCAGGTTGCTGAGAAAAAGCTCCCTGTGAAATTGATTATGTAATGGTTTCCATCTGACCTGGAGGTTGAATGGGTCTTTAAGCAAAGGCAAACTGAGTGTGCTTTCTGAAACAGGGTTTCTACGGAGAGCAGGGCTATTACTTGTCTGTGTGCTCTTACACGTTACACCTGCAGCACAGTCAACTGGAGAGTGCTGGGGCGATGTTTATTATTTAATAGATGAGAGAGCCTGTGGAGGCACAGTCAGTTTACATGCTATTAACTTAAAGTCCTTAGCCAGTGAATAGGAAGCCGAGGGTAAGGGAAAAGGGATGAGCGGAGCGTCTGGGTGTTTAAAGTCACAGAGACTGACTGTGCAGCTGACTGTCTGTTTCCTGAGGCCCCCTGCAAGCGCTCGTGCTACGTTCATCTGATACCTGCGCCACGGATCAAGTGGTGGAGGATGCTCAGAGCATCCTCTTTGTAGATGGGCCTGTTTGTTTTCCCTGGCGCCAGCTGTGCTGGGTGGGGTTTCATGACTGTAGAAAGGGATGTTTTACAGTGAGGAGAATGTTTCTGGGAGGAGCAATGGACTATGTGCTTAGGTGGCAAACATCTCTGGGTGCAGCGTGGCTGTGAGGACTTTGTATTAAGAGGGTGGTGAGGTGTGAAACGTCAGACTTGTGTGGTACTTTCTGCTGCCAAAGTGACATCAGAGGTTGGCTGCTCAGAGGGCACAACTTTGCTGCCTGAATCTCCAGCTCTGCTTAGAGGAGGGCAAAGAACCGTTAACCATGAAGTAAGCATCAATGGTCCATCTCCTGGAAAGGCATACAGACACTGGCCTGTTGGAGCATGGGAAGGATGTGCTAACTTGGCCAGTAATGCTTATATGATAAGTGAATAGAAAACAGGCCAATTCTTAACTTTTATTTCCACAATATCACATAAAAAGACCTTTTAAAATGTGTGTATGAGTTTTAAATTTTTTTTTCCCTTTTATTCTTTGTAGTTCTCTTTCTTTTGGTCTTTGGTAGAGTTGCAGGCATCAAGGTTTCTGGGGAAAAGGAAGCAGCATGCTTTCTTTTCATCTCTGGGTGGTACTCTCCAAAGTGGACCAGGGGACAGGAATGCTTCTGTAAGTTTGTAAATAAAAGCTGTTTAATGATGATAGTGACCATCACGTTCATTCACGCCCATCCTCTCCTGTCTCCTTTGTGTATCACATGTATTTGTGCAGTGGGTGCTCCTTCCTGGGCCTGATGTTTATTGAGGGGTCTAACGTGGAAATGTGGAGGTTGGAGAGGAAGGAGAAGCATAAGAATGGAGAGAGCAGAAAAGGCTTGATCCTTCATTCACAGAAACATTTGCTTACCAAAGCGGGGAAAATGGAAATGGTGGTTACAAATATAATCCATACGCTGGATTGGCTGATAGGTTAGAACTGACACATCCACACAGAACAAACCTCTTCTCTGCAAAGAACAGCACACCCTACTTGCACTCTCTTCATTTGGCCAAATTGTGGCACTTCAGACCCTTGAGGGAAATGTGGGGGTCCTGCAGTACTTGTTTTCCCTCAGCCCCCTAAAGCTCTTGGACATTAACTATAACAAAGTCTGTGCAAGCACAGGATGCCTTGGTGAAATATATTTGGAGTGTACGTAGCACTGGCAAGGTTTATGGCACGTCTGTATTTCATGTGCTAGTCAGGGAAATGTTTTGAGGCTCCCTAGATAAATTCTCCTAACCTCTCAATATAGAGATGATATACACAGCAGCATGAGAGCCAGCCAACATAGATGCCTGGACGTTTTTCATAGAGTGCTAGCTTCTTGTAATGTGTTCATCTCCTCCGACAGTGTTACTCCTCAGATGTGGAACTATAAAAAAATTACCCACATTTTTGCCCACTGTCTCTGTCAAGCAAGCTAATAGAACTTTGGGTTTAGGGTAGCTCGTTTCAGATGGGAAACTTTAAATCCGGGCTGACACCCATTTAAGGAAATGCACTGTGTAGCCTGGCCTCATTAAGATAAGGGTTAAACCTTAAAAAGAGAATGACACACCTGTTGACCACATTGGAATTCAGACTTGAGGAAGGGTGGAACTGGGGTGAGATTTGGTGATGCTGAGTGAGGGGCAAAAAAAGAGACGAAGACCAGGAATGGCTAGCCACAGGAATCTGTATGTACCTAGCATCTTCCTTGAAATTATAAGATCAGGAACTTTTTAAGCTGATGCAGTTCTGAGGCGCCTTTGGGTTTCTTCATTCCTTTTCCTGTGAAGGGTCTAAGACTCAGAGACCTGAAAGCATTAGGGCTGAATGTTTTACTCATTTGACAGAGTTCTTTCTCTTTGGAAAGTTATTGAGCTTTAGCTCCATACCATTTTCATCTGGTTTCTGGATATGAAGTGGCTCTCCCTCAATTTTGTTTTATCATCTTAATTTTATATGGTGCTGGGTATGGTAGGGGTGGGGTGTGGAGGTGGTGCATTCGTGCCTTTACCTTGGACCCCCCCCAGTTCTGGATATCCTTTGTTATTCGGTAAACTTCTCACAGACCACGGGGTGAACTTAGAATTGCTAACGTTCACCCCCTTCCATAATGAGTGCACGGGGTCCTAGCTGGGTGGCCAGCACGGGCAGTCTTCCATTCCCAGTATGTGTTCTCTTTACCCAAAAAAACCTACCCCACTATTGTTTTTGATTTTTGTCCTTTTTTTTTGGGGGGGGGGACAAGGTTTCTCTGTGTAGCTGTGGCTGTCCTGGACTCACTTTGCAGACCAGGCTGGCCTCGAACTCACAGAGGCCCCCCTGCCTCCGCCTCCCTGAGTGCTGGGATTAAAGGTGCGCACTACCGCACCCGGCTACCCTCTACCGTATTGTTAACAGAAGAATACAAGTAAATAACAAACACACATCATTTCTGAGATTGCTTTCAATGGCCGGGCATTTGGGCGTCTACTTCCCTGGGGCTTTGCTCAGACTGCAGTGGTATTGCTGGAAAGGTGATCGATGAACCTTTGGATGATGGGGTTTTCTTCTCTACATGGTGCACCCCATGCTGTGGAAGGCTTACTCCTGGGAATTTTTGAGGTGCTCCTTTCCTCAGAATGTTGTCTTTAATTGGCAGGCACTAAAGATCGCTTCCTCCAGCTGCTGCTTCTGCTTTGACTTGTCAAACTTAAAGTCCTCTTTCCTCATCTAAGCCGGGAGCTGGGTTCTGTTTCCAAATCATGTGATCAGCATAGGAGGGTGCTGCTGGCGAGGCAGGAGGACTGACTGACAGGATGCCTAGTCTATGGGTTCCTAGTCTATGGGTTCCTATGAGCCATCCTGAAATCTCTTATAGACAATTGGGGGGGGGGCGTGGGCACTGGAAATGTGAGTGTACACCCATTCTCTTGGTTTGCTCTCTGCCCCAGGATGGCTCCTGCTCCCAGCAAGGTTCCTTATGTGTGTTTCATGCCTCACCTTATTCCAGCTGCACAATGAAAGGACCAGAGTTTCAAGTTCTGACTCCATTAACTATTCACTGTTAAGTTTAGGTAAATCTTTCAGTCTCTTTGAGTTTGACAATAATGAGCCCCTAGAGCCACTAAATGTGTCAAACGAAGTGAAAGGTGTGGGGATGCTTTGTAAGCCCTACAAGGTCATAAATGACGAGTTGTTCCTATTCAGTGTTTTCCTGCTGCATTTTCCTACAGCCGCTTCCGCTCTTAGAACTTTTCCTGACTCAGCGCTCACAGGTGCCTCTACCCTCTGGTCCTTTCACAAACTCGCCTTTGATGTGGTTAGCTCTTCTCCTGGGTAGACCTAGTCACAATAGTAATACCGCAGTGTAAATATTTTAAAATTAATTTTTCACTGTCAAAAAAAAAGCACTCTTTGATAAAAAGGATATACATGGCACATGCTAATTTTAAACCGTAAAACTGTGTTTCATTTGACACTTAACTGAGTGTCTGTGAAATTCATGACACCATAAGGATCCTGGAGATACCCACACAAATGTCAGCTTGTGGGACAACTCCTGGTCTGGTTTATTGTAGAAGGCAGAATTGAATAAACAGACAAAGGTAGGGACTTTTTTTTTTTTTTTTTTCCCTGATTGGGTCTATATTCTGAATGTCTTCTGGTTCTTGAATAAGACTATATTTGCACACTTATTGAATTTACTTGGATGTTTTTGCTTCTCCTTTCTCTCCCTGCTTCTCAAATGTAGGCTCTATGAGCCTTCAGGCTGTACCCTAAGTAAGTGTTTATTCTAATACCTACTCTGATGCCAGGTTTCCAGTGGAACAGCAGCTCCAGGAGGTCAGAGGTTTCAGTGTCAAGATCTTGTCCATCAACATATCCCCAGAACAGTATGTGATTCATACAGGGTTTTAATGTTTGTCAAATAAAATGTCTTGTTAGATGCAAATAGCTGGTCATAACTGAGACTCCTTGGAAACACCATGGGCAAAGACAGTAAAAGCACTTTCCTTGTTCAGAGGAAAACTTGTTTGTAGTGGGTTGGGGGATGCTCCTCCCCATAGGACGCAGATAGGAAATAAGAAGCAAGACAGAAAAGAAAGGGAAAGGAGAGAAGAAAGCAGGAGTAACAGGAAGAAAAGAGCAACCAAGATGAAGTGGCTGATGAGACACAGAATCGGAGACAGACAAGGAAACAAAGAGAAGGGTAGACAGGCAGGGACGAAAGGGAGTGAGCCCAAGAGGTGACTCAGAGGTCCAGGAAGGCATCCTAAAGAGAGCTTGCTGTTTGATTTTCTCCTTCCCAGGACCCTTGACCCTAACTTAGGACTTTATGATTTGCCCACCCTAAGAGAGGACACAAATTTCTCTGTGTCCTAGACTGGGCAAATAGAGTTAATGAATCTGGAAAATGTATGCTGCTCTATGGAAATGATACAGGAAGCACCTTTGCCATCCAGTGAGAAGTGGTCACAGTGACTCAGCCCATGTGTCTTAGGTCAGGCTGCTTTTACACAGCTAGACAGTTTTTTAGACTTGGGGAGGTGGCCTCAGAACACAGCCAACTAGTGCCTCTTAACTCAGTCTTAATATAAAAAATTAATATAAATTAATATAAAATTTAATATAAAAACTCACCCAGTTTCTCTACAAAATCTACACTTAGAAGTTTGGGGGTTATGAGTCTTAATATCTGCTTTGATACACTGCTAGATAGAGTCTTTCAGAGGCCCTCTGAGGTAGGCTCCTGTCCTGTTACTTGTTTTCTCCTACATTCCAATGTCCATCCCATTTGTCTCTCTAAGTGAAGATTGATCATCTTACCCCGGGTCCTCTTTCTTGTTTATGTTCTTTAAGTGTATAGATTTCAGTATATTTATCCTATCTTATAGGTCTATATAAGTGAGTATATACCATGTGTGTCTCATAACCAAACCTTTGACGGAGTGCAGGGAATCATATGAAAGAAGGGGGAGTTAGTAAGACCTGGAGAGGACAGGAGCTCCACAAGGACCAAATATATCAGGGCATAGGGGTCTTTTATGAGACTGTTTCTCCAACCAAGGATCATGTATGGATATAACCTAGAACCCCTGCTTGGATGTAGCCCATGGTAGCTCAGTATCCAAGTGGGTTCTCTAGTAAGGGGAACAGGAACTATTTCTGACATGAACTCAATGGCTGGCTCTTCGACCCCCTCACCCTCCCCAAGGGAGGAACAGCCTTGCTAGGCCACAGAAGAGAACATTGCAGCCAGTCCCGAAGATACCTGATAAGCGAGGGTCAGATGAAAGGGGAGGAGGTCCTTCCCTATCAGTGGACTTGGAAAGGGGCAGGGAGGAGATGAGAGAGGGATGGTGGGATTGGGAGGGAATGAGGGAAGGGGCTATGGCTGGGATACAAAGTAAATAACTTGTGATTAATATAAAAAATAAAAATTATTAGAAAAAAAAAGAAGTTTGGGGGTGATCTAATTGGCTGCCACTGTATGCTCATCCCTGGATATATCAGCTCTGATGCACAGTGCTCCCCACCTGCAAATTCCAAAAGAATCTTCCAGCATAGGATTCCTTTTGTACCCTTGACACTTCTCCTCTTTTGTCTCAAAGTGCTGTTCGGCAGATGCTACAGAGGAGGTAAGGCCAAGAAGGGGCTGCTCATGAGGCCTGGCTTGATGTTTGAAGCCAAACACCAAGGTTCTTTTCAGTGATTCTTTTTTTTTTTTTTTTCAGTGATTCTTTAGCTTGGCTTCCAGTGTATAGCTGGGCAATGTGGGCTGGTCAAAGCCGCTTTAGTATTGCTGATGCTGGAAGCCCGTGCTCTTGATTGTAAACATCAGTCCGGGTGAAGGGTAGGAAGAGGAACCATCTCATGATTAAGAGCACTCAAGCACTGGAAGAGATGCCACACATCAGGGCTTTTATTTCTCTTTCAAAGGATTGTGGTATTTCTTCCCCCTAGAGATAGAACAGTAAGGGCCTGTCAGCAGCTCATCTGGGTCTGGGGGAGGTGTGGAGGGATGGACTCAGTAGCTCATTGTGGCTGAAGTACCCTTTGCTAGGCAAGTTTGCTTGTTCTTGTACCATCTCCATACTTTGCACTGTCTGAACTGGTTGAAAGAAAGGCATTTTTAAGAGGCCATTTTTTTTTTTTTTTTTTTTTTTTTTTTTTTTTTTTTACCATACGGAAAGAAAACATTGGCTTCAATGAGTGTCTTAATTTTCTTCGACTGGGTATCTGGTAACTGTCGGAGTAACACATGTCCATGAAATCTCAGGGATCAGTCAGTTCCGTCCTCATTCCATAGATTTAAAAAACCGAGGCTCGTTTTGTTTCTATTGTACCCCTTTGCTGTTTTTTTTTTTTTTTTTGTTATTTTTGTTTTTATAAAACTTATAAGAAAACTATAGGGAAAAATATAGACATCACACATAATCCCACATTTAAGTGGAAACCACTGTTTCTATTTTCCCACCTATGTTTTCTCTCTGTCTCTCCCTCTATATATATATATACACACACACACACACACACACACACACACACACACACACACACGTGTCTATCTATCGACCTGTTGCTGTTTTTCTGAGGTAGAAACTGCCTTTGCAGGAGCTGGCCACATACTCACCATCCACCAGCCTTCACCTCTTAAGTTATTCATTCTTCTTGCAATCAAGAAGCCGTGACAGCTAACATCTAGAGTGGTCCTTTCTTTGTGGTAGACGCTTCCCTGATGATGCTCTGCCTATCAACTCGTTTATTCTAACGCAGTCCTGTGAGGCAGCACTACCTTCCTTCTCCCACTGTCGACGAGGACACTGAGGGCCTCTGTTCTTCCAAATCAGCCTGATTTGGTTCACTGAAACGGGCATGGTTACTCCTTAGATTCCTACTCAATATCGAGTTTTCCCTTTCACCTTTCTTAGGAGAACTCTGGTTGTTGTGGTCAATAATACATTCTGATGAAAAGCTTTTCCCAGATTCCCTTGCAGCTCAATCATCACACTACATTGTGGAATAAATGAGATAAAGTAGGAGGCACCGAGGTAACCCCAGCCCTTTCTCCACTATGTTTTCACAGAACGATGTGAGTTCTTGCTTTGAAAGTTGAAGTTGGGGTGGGCTCCAGGTTAGTTCCTACCCATTCCTTGGTTCGCTCATCCCATATGCCATTTGCTTCATTAGTATTATCTACTATTTGTATTTCATCCCAGCCCGCTGGTTTCATTTATCAATACTTTCGGGCCTGCTTACGTGTAAAATTGTTACATGGTTTTCTGAGCAAGAACTGCACGTTCCCCCTTGTCATCCTGTACCTCACTGGTATCCTCCCATCACTGTACCTCATCCCCTCTCACCGTGTCCAACTCCATTCAGTCTCATGTTCATTTAAGGCCTGGACTCCTGTCTTAGATACATTTCTATTGCTGTGATAAAACACCATGAGCAATGCAGCTCATGGAAGGAAGGGTTTAGTGTGGGCTTACGGTTGTAGTTAAGACTCCATTGTCTTCATGGCAGGGAAGTGTGCCAGCAGGCAGGCATGGTGACAGGGGCAGCTAAGAGATGACATCTTGAACCACAAACAGGTATCAGAGAGAGCAAACTGAGAATGGCTAGTGGCCTGCCCCCAGTGACATACACACTCCAGCAAATACGCACCTCCTAAACCTTTTGACACAGTCACATCAGCCATGAACCAAGTCTATGTATATGTATATGTATATGTGTATATATATATATATACATATGAATATATGGAAAAACCTATATATATATACATATGTGTACACATATGTATATATGGAAACGCATACACATAAAGGATGTACACTTTTTTATATAACAACTATAGAAACTTTCATACTTGTAGGTTTAGTGTAGATCATTCTGGTGAATGAAATCTTATTGAGAAGAGAAGAAGGGCAGATACAGTGAGAGGTCAAACCCAACAGTACTTTGGAAAAGGGCACTTCTACTTAGAAATGGCTTTCTGATGTCAGCTGCATTTGAGCAGTGTCTAAAGATGGCTGACATAGCACGCATAGGGAGGTTTCTCCCTAGACATATATAGAAAAGAGAAGAAGAGCCAGAAGGCAGTTAAATATCAGCAGAGAGGGGCCAGGCCAGAGGCTCCCCACAGTGGAGGCCATGACTATCCAGCTGAAGAATGTGACCCTATGGGGATAGTATTTCAAGAAGGTGGTTATTGAACAGAAGGCAGAGCCTACAGTTAGAGTGTTGTGTACATCTCCAGGTTTATAAGGCTCATGAAGACTTTGAGGGCTTTCTAGTGATTTGTCTTACATTAGCACCACATGCCTGTGCTAGAAGAAATCAGGCCCTGATAAACAAGAGAACTTTCTCACAGAACTTTCTCACGGGGAGTGGAAGAGTCTCATATAGCAGCAGCTTTACTTACATCTCATGACCTTTCCTTCAGGACTTTGGAACTAAAGCTCAAAAGAGTGGGAAGTGGCCCTGTGTTTCTCAGACATGGTAGTTGTCAAATTTTACCAGCTTCTTTGGACTATTCAATTTACTTAATACCAAATACTCATTCATCTAGAATGATAGGAATTTTCAAATGACCTGTTATGGGTTGAATCCTGTTCCTCTGTCTGCCCTACCCAAGGATATGACTTTTTGGAGGCAGGGCCTTTGCAGAAGAAATTAGTTAAGATGAGAGCATTAGGGACTGATATCTCTAGGAGAAGGGGACAGGCCCTGTGAAGATGCTTCCCAGATCCACAAGCCAAGGAGGGAAACTTAGGGGTAAAAACCATCCCTGCAGGCCATTTTGCTTTCAAACTTAGAGCCTCCAGAACTGTACGAAAATAAATTTTTATTGTCTAAGCCACAAGTTGGTGGTGCTTGGCTATCATATCCTTTACAAACCAACCCATGACTTAACCTCCTCCTCAGGGATTCTGGTGCCCTTACTGTGTAGTGGCTTTCCAGCACTCCTGTTCCTAAAAGTCCTTGCAGCACCCCATTGCATGTCTCCACCGAAGCCAATGGAAAGGAGTCTACCTTGAGCTGAGGAAAACAGTAAGGGCAGGTCAAGTCTCTAAGGCGGCCATTCCCTGCTAGGTGACTCTCTTACCCCTCTGAGCGCAATGCAGGAGTTGAGCTTGCAACATCTTTGGGCATCTCCAGCTATGGCCATCCTCTGCTCCTCAGCTCTATACACTGTAGAAAGAGCAGCATTCTGGTTTTAAATGCATACCAGAGGGGTTAAAGATATATATGTATGCATATATGTATATATGTGCAAATGTACATATATGTATATGCACACACATATATACATGTATAGATATAGATGTACATATTTGTACATATATGTATATATGTTAAAGATATATCTTTTTATGTGTATTAATGTACATAGGGGTTAACAATATATATGTATATAGTATATACACACACACCTATTTATCTTTTAAAATTTTCTAAAATGTTATGTCTCGTTAAAGACCTCAATGTATCATGCTATTAACAGGATCTAAAACTAAGGCAACTAGGCCTTGTTGTCCCTTCTTTGAGTTTGCATTACATGTGGCAGGAGCTAATAATTTAGCCAATGCAAGTAGGGGGCACCAGAAAACATACCTACTCAGGTTACTGACACTGTGCGTGAGTGGATGTGGGCTTGAAGCAACATGGGGGAAAGTTGAGGACAAGTATCTACTTACGTTATCTGGGTCTCAGCAGAGCTTCTGCAATAACAAGAGTCAAACCATCCTAGAACCAGCCACCTGCCGCTCTGTCTTGTCTACCCTTGCAAGTCAAGGGGTGAAGACATAAAGAGTGTGCTGGGGCCAGCGCAAAGAAGGCAGCCTCAGAATGGCAGATGTGGCCAGATAGTCTCAGAAGAAAAGGAACGAGTTCAAGATGGCATAGAGCTTCCTTCTTCCTGTGGCCAGGATAGCAAGTTAGGTAACTTACTAACACTTAAGACAAAACAATGTACTTGAGGTTTCTGGGGTGAACTAGCTTAGTGAACATCATAATCACTGTCAACTTTCAGCTAAGCATGCCCAAACCTTGCCACTTATAGTGTCTTTCCATTGTCTGGATTCCTGTGGCCATTTCCTGTCGATGGTTTGCAAGGACAGGTGAAACCCACCCCCCATATATCACAGAAGAACTGAGCTTGGCAATGGCCTTGCTCCTAGGCCCCTTTCGAGGACTTGGTGAAAAGCGGCCCACCCCTGTGAGCCCTGCAGCAGGAACTGCTTGCTCCCACGTGCGTAGATCGGGGTCCTGATACCCCAAAGCTTCATCTTGGGGCTGATGACAGGGGCCAACACTCCCCTGTTGTCTTTGGGTGCATGGCAAGAATCCCTTCAGAAGCATCTGGTTCTACCTTCATACCACGTGTTCTGTCTCCTTCCCTCTCTCCTTCTCTCCCTCCCTCCCCCTCTTTCTGTGCGTGCATGCGAGCCTGTTTGTAAAAGACATGTTATGTAATCCTCAGAGTGACCTTTCCACGCAGCTTGCGGCTGTTGGGGTAACTGCAAATCCAGCTGTGTTCGTTCGCTTAAGCTCCCTGTCCCTGCTCAAGGTCAGTCTTTCAGTCAGCTCTTTAAGTGTCCAGAGGGTAATTACCTAGATGCACCTGGGTGGGGTTTAATCCATTGCATCCCACCCTCCCCCCTCGAAGTCACGGGGTGGGGGGGAGAATCCTGCATGAGAGAGGCACAGTCAGCGAAATCACACCCCTCCCCGGAGGTCATTTGATCTTGTCAAACAGGCTTTTACAGAACAGACATGTTTTAGTTTTAGTTTAGGGCCCTGGAACAACAGCGGGCTCCATATTTGTTTACCTCTGACACGTGTTCAAAACAGGAAACGCTCTTTTTCAGTTGCGCATAAAACTTTTTTGGTTTGGTGAGAAAACAAAAACAGAAACGCCTCAAATCAAAATGAAAGTGGCTATTGGATTGTTCCTTCATTGAGAACCACAGACAGGAGAGAAGGGATGTGGAAATTCAATTCAAGGAAGACTAGGGGGGAGGGTGGAATGACTGGCTTGGACCAGTGGGTGCTGTGGGTGCCTGTTTGCCGAGGTTTAGAAGCGAGCCGTTCGTTGCTTAGCTTGTCCAGCTCTCTCCATGAGTCTTCACTGAGGTACTCTGGGCCTCTTTAAATGAGTTTGAAGTAGGATCCCGTGGGCAGGGATAGTCCAGCTCTTGAGTGGCTAGCAGCACCGTACAGGACCCTGCATGGGGACCGGGCAGTGTCCTTGGAAGTGGAGAGACATGCATTCCAGCCGTAGACTTTTGACTCCTGTGCAACCTCCGGCGGGTTGCCAGTTACTTCTGGGCCCCGGTTTCCCTCTCTGTAACAGGGCCACCGATAGTCACCTTGGACAAAACAAAGCTGACTATGTTTAGTCTTTCTTTGCTGTATCCTTAATTACAAGGTATTCCATGGCCGCTGCTGTTTTATGACAAACCTTGTCACAGCCTAAGCATGTGAGTAGAGATGTGCCATTCTGTGTAGGTGGCTGGACTTTCATTCTCATGGGAAAACATGAAACTTCGTGCTACAGTCCCTTTTTAAGTTTGAATTTTCCAGTCCCCTTTTCGCTAGGATAGAGCTTCTCAACCTGTGGGTTGCGACCCCCCCCCAAACGTATTGCATACCAGATACTTGCATAAATTACAGTTACAAAGGAGCAAGGAAATAATTTTTTTTTGGTTGGGGGTTCCCACAACATGAGGAACTGTATTAAAGGGTCTCGGCCCTGGGAAGGTGGAGAACCACCTTTCTCTGTCGGAGAAAATGCTCAGGTTTAACAGACTGCCTTGTTACTAACGTTCAGATTAGGTTCTTGTCAAAATGTTTGAAGACTTGAAACTCTTCTCATTTCATAGATTTTAACAAGGACCTGGGCAGGTTACAAACAGTGTGAGTGACAGACAAATAATTCTCATTGTTCTCGTATCAAGGCCAGAGAAAGAAAACAGCTATGTTGTCTCTGGTGTTCTTTCTGAATTGAATACCCCCACACCAGAATTTGTTCTGCTGAGTAGCTAACCCTCCTGTTTTCCCTTCTTTCTTTATAGTAATATTCTGTAAGGCATGGAAGCACCTGGGCTTTCAGGTGCTTGATACACATTTTCATATTAACGCTGAACCTCTACGGAGCAGATTAAGAGAGGGAACCCTGGGCTGGATTTGTTAGGGCTGTGCTGTCAAGAGTTCCCGGTATGGAAGCCATTTTTGAGTCTTCTGCCATAAAAATTATTAAATCTCTCCCTGAAACAAGCTTTCTATGAAGGGCTGGAGCACTTTGTTTATAAATGGGGAAAGAAAAAGGGAAGATGAGGGAGGTCAGAGCTGGAAACAAGACACCGTCTCATTTATGACCACGAGTTCAGGTCTGTGAATACCATCTTTTTATAGAATGATGTCATTTTCTTGAGTTAACAGCAGAGTATCATTGGATTATATAAGTTAAATTCAAGCGCTCAATGAGAATGCACCAAAATGTGTCACAGTGTATTGATAACTAGGGTTAATATTTTGCTGCTATCACGTTCCATATTTTGCACTTTACATTTATTCCGTACGAATGTGCATTCATAAAAATGCCGCTAATTTCACATACTAGTTAGTAACCTATCTTTAGTAGCAAAGCACGTTACCAGCTGTGTACATGCTATAGCATGGGGCTCACACTGTACACCTACCCAGGCCTGCTTTTACCTGCTTTCTTCTTGTGCTCCTGGCTGCTGGCTGGGGAAAGCCAGCCTTTGCTCCTGACACCTCATGCATTTCATTCTCAGGAAAGGCTGCACATTGACCTGCATAGCTCCAGATGTGGTGAGCTCTGCGATTCTGCTTTCAGGGGGACCCATAGTCTGCCCTCAAAGCCTTGTTGTTTTCTTTTTTTTTTTTTTTCCAGTGGGCCAGGTCTCAGATGAAGACTGCACTGCAAGGAACTGACTTCTCCTTAGGGGCTAGCTAATACAAGCCAGATGTGCAGAGAATTCAGGCCATGAGTGAAGGGTCAAGGTGAGGCAGGAGAGGAGGAAGCTCTCTTGAACCATGGTAGGGTAGGGCCTGTGTCAATTGTTCTATCCTGCCTGTGTCCCTTTCCCACCTGCTTTCTACCAGGGGCTTCTCTGTAAAGCTCCCTCTTTTCCGTCCTTCCTTTACCCCCTCCTTCCCTTCCTCTTTCTCTCCTTCTCCCCTTCCCTCCCTCTCTCCTTCCCTCCCTTCCTCCCTCCCTCCCTCCCTCCATCACTTCCATTTTTTTCTCCCCCCTTTTTTCTTCCCCAAAATGAACTGAGTGATACCCACCACATATAAAGATGAAATTCACTCATTTTTAGTTAGCGTGGATTTTTATCAGTTAGGCCTGCATGTAACTGCGCTAGGTATGGGGTGTTGACGTTGTCTGGAGGACCCATACCTCTCCTTATTCCCTGCCCCCCCCCCCCAAGAAGATCTATAAAACACAAGCAAGTCATGGTAGCTGTCTTACCCTCTGTGTGACCTCTGGGCTGCAATAGAGAGAGAGAGAGACTCAGACAGAGCCCAGTCCATCCAGCCTCATCCCCCTGCTGCCTTTCAAGTGTGAGAGGTTTGAAGTCTACACACATTTTCCCAGGGCGAGGCGCTGTACACATCTGGGTCAGCTTTGTTCCCGTTTTCTTTTTTTCAAGTTAATCAGCGTGAGTAACGGCTACATGAAACCAAGGGGAAAATGGAATAAATATGTTGGAAGTGCTTGAAATTGATCGGCACTTGTTGATTCTCCTCAGTCTCACTTCCTGGCCTTATTTTAAAACATTCAAAGGGTCCGAACAATCCTTAAGAGTTGTTTGGCATGCTGAAAAAAAGAAAAAAAGTCTTTTCTATAATGTGTAAGAACTTTGATCTGTGCTCTTTCTGGTCTGAGGCTGTAGGAGAGGGAGGACAGGACTGGTGTTGGGGTACAGGGCCCCCAGAACTAAGCAGTTTTCCAAAGGTTTTCTTTCCCCTTTACTTTTTCTTTGAGGAGGATAGAATATTGCATTATGACCCAGGCTGGTTGGCTCACATGATCATCTGCCTCAGTTTTGAAATGGGTGGTACTAAAGATATGCGTCTCCACACCCTGGCATTCACCTTGTAAGACTCTTGTTCTATTGCATATTCCAGCCATTTTGAGTCTAGTCTGCAGTGCCCTCGGCTCATCTAGGTTCCTCCAGGCCCAAAGCACTGCCCTAGAGGTCTGTGGTCTCCACAGTGCTGTGCCAGTCAGATGCCTCTGAGCTCTAATGACAGGTGGGCAGAGGATCCCGTAAGCTGGACGAGGACTCAGTTGAGAATTTCCCCAGATACCCACATAGGAAGAATGAGGGGCTCAGTGATGGGTGTTTGCCTGACAGTAAGGTCTCAGGTTTTATCACGAAACAAAACAAACCCAATGAGCAAACACTAACTAACTAAAGAATCAGGAGGAGGAGAATCGGGTAGAGCTCACTGTTCACTTCGCAGAAAGGGGGCTCCTCAGCTGACTGAGAGAAGGCAGAAACGGTCCAGGAGGTCCATGCTCAAGGTCTCCTGGCGTGGTAGTGGCAGGGAGGGCTGGGACTAGAGCTTTCTTCTTTTTCTTTTACTCCTCTCTTATATATTACATCTCTACCACAGATCTACTCCTCCTCTTCTCCCCTTCAGAAAAGGGCAGGCCTCCCAGAGATATGAGCCAAACATGGCATATCAAGTTGCAAGAAGACTAGGCACAAGCCCTACCGTTAAAGGCTGGATGAAGCAATTCAGTAGGAGGAAAAGGGTCCCAAAAGCAAGCAAAAGAGTCAGATATAGTCCTCCCTCTCTGCCACAAGAACACCAAGTTACACAACTATAGCATGGATACAGAGGGCCTAGGTTAGGCCCAGGCAGGTTCTCTGCTTGCTGGTTCATTCTTCATGAGTCCCTACGGGGCCAGGTTAGTTGATTTTGTGGGGCCATGTTCTTGTGGTATCTTTGATTCCCCTGGCTCCAGTAACCCTTCCTCCGTCTCTTCTGCAGGATCCCCAAGCTCTGCTTAGGTGTTTTCCTGTGCGTCTCTGATTCTGCTCCTATCAGTTGCTGGATAGGGTTGCTGTGGTGACAATTATGCTGAGTGCCAGCCTATGAGTATAGCGGAGTGTCTTTAGGAATCATTTCATTGATTATTATTATCTTTTCTTTTTTTTTTTGCCAGTTGTATTTTGTTCTATCCTAGGTCTCTGGGCTGTTCAGCCTCTGGTTCTTGGCCCTCCAGGCAGTGCCAGGGGTGGGCTTCCTGGGATTGGGACACCAACCCAGTCACAAATACTTTGACCTACAATTTGTCCTGCCTGCAAGATGTGCTGGAGTAAAGGTAACCAAATTAGGACTACACTTTTGGTATTAGAGTTCTGAGTTCATTCTTGAAATGTGGTCTTGAAGGCTCATCCCTTCAAGGCTTCCCCTGACCTGTGGACCATGTAATTCAGCTGTGTGAGCACTAGTCCCACACTGGGACTGTCTCCCGGCCCTGCTTCCCACTGGTGGCTCATGTTTGGGTTTCCACCTTCCTCTGGGTGGCTAAAAGGGGACAGTGACTCTCAGAGTACCTGGCACATTGTAGCCTTTGGAGGACCTTCAAATACAGACTTCAAGCAGACTTGCTGGTTTGTTCTTCAGAATGCAGGGACCTTCATCCATGTGCTGTGTGCTCCACCACATCCCTTTTGCTCAAGTCTGGACTATATGTGTCTAGATTTTTATGTAAGAGGGAATTAAGACTCTCAGGAACCCAAGGGATGGTTTGCTCCCTATGTGGACCGGTGCCATCAGGGATGGAGGTCACAGGAAAGCACTTTGACTACCCCTCCACACACACACACACACTTTATCATGATGCTGCCAAGCTTGTGGACTTCCTTTTGAGCCTAGGAAGCCTGTAGCATAAACTCTGGATTGAGAAGGCCAGTCAGTGTTTGAAGCTTGCATCCACAGGCCTCACTCTTCTACCTGTGAAACAGACAGGACAGCTGCTGCCTCTGCGTGTAGTTTTTGTGAGCTCAGGGCATAGAGTGATACTGTGCCTACTATAAAATCACTAATACTGAGTGAACCGAAAGTTTAAATATAGAAGGGCTGTACTGAGAGAAATGAGGCCATGAGGATGAGTCTGGGTTTCCTTGTGTTCATTCATCAAACATTTCTAAAAATGGAAAAACAAAACAAAAACTAATTTTATATGTGTGTGTGTGCCTGAATGCATGTATGTATGTGTAGCCCATGGGTGTAGGAGCCCGGAGGTCAAAAGAAGCACCAGATTCCCTGGAATTAGAGTTACTGATGGTTGTGAGCTGCCATGTGGGTGCTTGGAACTGAACTCAGGTCCACTATAAGAGAGGTAAACAGCCTGGCGCAGTGGTGCACACTTGTAATCCCAGCATTGGAGGTAGAGGCAAGAGGATCTGTGAGTTTGAGGCCAGCCTGGTCTACAAAGTGAGTCCAGGATAGCCAAGGCTGCATAAGAGAAAAACAAAACAACAACAACAAAAAAAAAAAGAGAGAGAGAGAAAGGTAAGCATTCTTTTTTTTGCTTGCATTTTTTATTGATTTATTATTTATTACAATTGATTCATTTTGTATTCTGTCTGTAGCCCCTTCCTTCATCTCCTCCCATTCCCACCCTCCCTCCCTTTTCTCCCTCTATGTCCCTCCTCTAGTCCACTGATGGGGGGGGACCTCCTCCCCTACTATCTGACCCTTGCTTATCAGGTCTCATCAGGACTGGCTGCATTGTCTTCCTCTGTAGTCTGGCAAGGCTGCCCTCCATACCAGGGGGAGGTGATCAAAGAGACAATCACTGAGTTCATGTCAGAGACGGCCCCTGTTCCCCTTACTAGGGAGCCCACATAGAGACTGAGCACCCTATGGTCTACATCTGAGCAGAGGGTCTAGGTCCTCTCCATGCTTAGCCCTTGGTTGGTGCATTGGTCTCTGCAGGCCCCCGCTGGGCCCCTAATTTTGGCTCTGTTGGTCTCCTTGTAGAGCTTTTGTCCCCTCCAGGTCTTCCTATCTCCACTTTCTTCCATAAGATTCCTTGCACTCTGCCCAAAGTTTGGCTAAGAGTCTCAGCATCTACTTTGATGCCCTGCTGGGTAGATTCTTTCAGAGGCCCTCTGTGGTAGGTTCCTGTCCTGTTCCCTGCTGAGGCATCTCTTCAGCCCAGCAAACAGTTCTTGAGAACCTAATGTATATGATGTGCATTGGCGATACAAGAGTAATAAGGACCAAGAATACATAATCTTGACATCATCCCCCAAAATTCTTCATCCTGTAGTGATAAAGTTCATCTTAATTCAAAGAGAAGATGAATCTGAGAGGCAGGATTTACAGAGGACTTTGGGGCTGAGAGATCTATTGGGAATATTGGAGAAAGGCAGCCCTGTTCTAACCTAGATTAGGATGAGGAGGAATTCACTGAGAGGAATTGGCAATTTAGAAAGGATGGAAGATAAGTGGAAAGCAAAGGGATACAAAGGCAATGGCCTGGTGCTGGCCAAGCTAGGGATTACGCTGGCCTGGAGAGGCTGCAGCTGGATCTTAGACAGCTGAAATGAGTGGGTGGACAGGCTCTTTTTAGTTTTGGGGAGGCTGAGAACTCTTTAAGGGTTAATGAGATGGCAGCTCTCCTCTCATACCCTTCAACCTGCCCTTCTGTTGCTCTGCCCTCCGTCCTGGGAGGCAGGATATCCTTCATCATGATTGGGATTAACCAAACAAACTAACCCTAGGGTGAGGGGAAGCACTTTGGATGAGAAATGGGCAGGTTCTTCTGGGTCCCATAGTGACAGTCAGCTTTGCTGGCTCTACTTAGCTGGGTCGTTTAATTCTTCCACGCTGCTCTAAGAACTGTTGTATTTCTTAAAAAACAAAACAAAACAAAACAAAACAAAACAACAAAAACCCTGCATCTTCAGGAATACAGCACGGGTTTTACCTCAGGAAAAAAGCGAAGAAAGTTGGACTTCTCAAGTTTTCTGTCTCTTGACAAGGGGCAGAGGATATATGTGTAGTTTCAAAACTATCTCGAAAAGGGATCTTCAAGGAAAAGCTGCCTGTGTGTATATGATACAACGTGCCTGCTACACTCCCAACTTTTCTTGTATTGTTTTTTTTTTTTTACATGCTTCTCCAAGGAGGCAGTACATCTCCAATGCTTTAAGCCAAGGTTCCAAGTGTAGGTCCCGTTGCCTCAACTTCAGCAATGAAGGTGGTTCTGAAAGGAGGGGAGTGTCTTGGGGGTAGATGTGCATTTGGCAGTGAATGGCCTGCCTCTCGCCTGCCACTGCCTTTCCCCTTGGTGGGGACAATTCTTGTTTATTCAGTGTGTTTGTAGAGCGACCTCTTATCCAGCAGCCACTTCCTCCTCCGTGCTGGCTTATCTCAGACTGTTAAGTCTGTCCCTGGCCTAGCCTGCTCCCTCCTCCAATTTTTTTTTTTTTTCTTCACTGGGCTCAGGATGGTTATAAAACTCGGCCATTCTGTATCACCACTCTTACTGTGAGGCTGGTCTGGAGCCTTCCATAAGCAATCCGTCCCAGCTGTTTGGATAGGAGCAAGGGAAGATAGGCAAACAAACTCAGGAGGACAGCGTCCCTGCTGGTCCCTGCTGATGTTTGTGAATGTCTTTTCATTTGCCCTCTAGGGGTCTGGCCCTCTACTGCCCACGAGTGCCAGCTTTTGCCTGGAGCCTCTGCTAGTCATCCAGCCACAGGCACAGGGCTTCCGAAGGCTGGCCTTTCTTCTGAGAATAAATACTGTACCAGTGTTGGGAGCTGTAGATCAGGAGACAAAAGCTCTGGCTATGTCCCGAAATGCTGTTAGTGTTTTTGAACAAGTGTTCTGGGATTGGACATGAAATCCCAGTATGCGGAATGTGGAGAAAGGAATACCAAGAGTTCAAAGCTAGCCTAGGCCAGATAGCCAGACTCCACCTAAGACAATTAGAAGTGTTTGTTGGCCTATAATACATGCACTCACATAAACAGATGCAAATAAGTAAAGCAGTGTTTCTCAACCTGGGGTAGAATATAAGATATCCCGCATATCATATATTTACATCATGACTCTTAACAGTAGCAAAATTACAATTATCAAATAGCAACAAAATAATTTTATGTCTTGGCTGGTCACCACAACATGAGGAACGGTATTAAAGGTTTGTAGCCTTAGGGAGGCGGAGAACCACTAAAGTAAAGACTAAAAATATGGGGGGAAATGAAGGTGATAATAAGTGATAAGGAAGGGCATGTCCCATATGCTCACGCCAGCAAGAAAAAAAGACTTGGGAGAGGCTGCCGGGATAGATCAGTGTGGCCGAAGAATGAGGACATGAGCAGGAAAGAGACGCTAAAATATTTTTTTTTGTTTCAAACTTTATACTATCTAATTCATGATATGTTAATTAAGCTTTTAAAATAAAATTATACAAAATGTACTTTGATCTGGTTCAAATGATCAGACTTCAGTAGCTCTTGCTTTCTTTTTCCATATAGTTGAATAACCAGAACCCTGAAATAAATGTGAGGATTCAGGCTGTATTATTAACACAGGCTTTCACGGGAGAGAAATGACAAATGAAGTTTTAGGTCCAGCCACACAGGGAGTGATGGCTCCAACTCCAAGCATTGAGATGGCCTGGTTGTGTGTTGTGTGGCTTGAGCTCCCTGGCAGAGATGCTGTTGAGAGGAGAGAGAAAGCACTATGCCCATGTTCCAGGGCTGAGTTCAAACTGATCACTACAAAGTCAAAAGCAGCAAGGGGCAGAGGGAAGAAGGGAAGAAGGAGGAGAGAGAGGAAGGAAGGGAGAGGGAGGTGGAGGAGTGGGAGAGGAAAGGGGAGAAAAAGGGAAGCTGAGAACGATGAAAGTTGAAATCTCTTTGTAGATAGTTCAAATCCCTTTGTACGATCCTCAAGGCTTTTAAAAGTGCAGTCAACTTTTTTTTTTCCCCATATTGTTCTATCTCCCTGGCCAAGTACCAAATATTTTGTTCATACATGACCCCCAAAGCCCTTTTCTCTGTTTGGTAAGGGAAATGCCTCTCAATAGTCAGTTTAGAACTGATAGTAGATACGATCAACTTTTAGAAGAAAAGTTGGCTGACCTCTGTCTCCAGTCCTTCACTCTTGCTCCCCATCTACTCTAAGTGGAACTGATCTCTTTCTAGGGATGCTTCCATGCAACATGGTTGATGAGCACTGGCTGGGATGAGGGGACACAGCTTGGGAGAGCAGGGGGCTCTAACTGAGACTCAGGAGGTTGCTAAGCACTGTGTGTGTTGTGGGGGGGGGGGCGGGGGGGGGGGACTGTGTGCTTAGAGTGAGTCGTTTCCAGTGGGGCACTGGACCAGAATGGCCTCGCCAAGGAGTGGTCCAGGAGCGTGGCTATCTCATCCAGTCCCCAAATAAACAATCTTCTTTTACAAAGATGAGGAACTAGAGTCTATAAGGGTTGAGTGCCCAAGTCCACATTAAATTGACCCGGGGCAAAATCAGCATTTAAATCCTGCTCCGATTCTGACTCCACATTTCTGAGCCACAGATAATACTGGAGTACTGGTGTAGCCGCTGCCACACAGCTTCCAGTCTGGGGCAGAAGCCAGACCATCACTGCTAGTTGGTGTCCAGTGTAGAGCGGATGGCAGAGGTGTGATATGTGTCCAGAGCATTTTCAACTGGCACCTGACACTTACAGAACTCAAGGGACTAAAGACCTTGTAATGGCTAGTGAGCGGGTCAGTCATACCCAGGGAAGGATTATGCCTTAACAGTATTGCGTGGTGAGAAACAGTGTGGGACCCCGTTCTATGAGGACACATGTCCTCCTGGGAAGCCGATTCTGTTCTGGGCACTGGTTCTCGGGGGAGGGCGGGAGGGGCAGCGATGACTCTAGAATGTTGGAGTTGTTTTTATGCCCAGTCCATTCCTAACCTCTAGAACCTGCCCTTTATTCTGCTCCCAAGGCTTACAACTCAGGAAAAAACTGACCCCCACCCCGATTTCCCTTCCCCTCATGTGCTGAGGTGTTCAAGGGAGTGGCTCTCGAAACTTCCCTTTTAGGAGGAACAGTAACTTCAACATGATCCCTGTGATCTGGCCACCATCGTGTAGAAAGGGGAGAGGAAGACCTTTGTGGGGCCCCGGTAGGTCTGTGGGTGAAGAAGTAACTAGGAGATACTTGCAAAAGGGGTTGAAAGCAGTAAGGGGGTGGGAGCTTGTAGGGATTGGGGGAAAGTATATTAGCATGGTAATTGGAGATGGTAGATGGCAAACCCCCAGTGAAGCCAGGAAGAAAAGACTGCTCTTCACAGACACAGGATGGAAGGGGTTTCGTGTTTAATGTAAATACACCTGTCATTTGTTCTCCAAAGCACCGGTTCCAGGTTCTGAGATAAAATAGCATTTTGAACATTGTGCCAGTGGAGTTTGCCTCTTCTGTGCCCAGGCACTTCTGTTCGCTTTGTTCCTAGCAGAACCTAGAGAAAGGAGAGTGCCCTGACTGCTTTCAAGGTCTCACCCCAGCCAGCTCCTCATCTTCCTTGTCTCGGCATGGGTTTACTTGACTTAGCCCAGCAGACGGTCACTCTCGGGGCCACTCTTGATCGTTTCTTGCTCCTGCTTCTACACTCACCACTTTTTATAGACAGGGGCAGCAATAGCTCTTACAAAAGTCCCCGCTGCTTTTTGCACTAAGTTCACCAAGGCATCGGCTGCTCAGCTCCAGCTACTAGGTCTGATTTTAGCCCTGGACTGTCAGTGCGCCCACAGCTCCAGTCCGCTGCCTGCAGAGCTGTCTCCTCCTTTCCTTTCAGCTTCAATTGTGTCCATAACCTGTGTTCTACAGCATTTCTTTAGGTTTGATCCCTGGGTCTAACCCATCAGCAAGAGGTATTGACTTTCTCTTACTGCTCCATGTCCTCCCTTTGTGGCTCTTGTCCCTGTTTATAACTAAGAATTTGTAGAATTACCTGATCTCTCTCTGTTCCACTAGAGCAGCGGGTCTCAGCCTTCCTTTTGCTGCTAGCCACGTGTTGTGGTGACTGCCCCAACCATAACGTTCTTTTCATTGCTACTCCACAACTGTATTTTGGCTACTGTTATGGATTGTAATGTAAGTGATTTCAGAGATAGACATTCGCCAAAGGATGGAGAGTGTTTCTTTCCTCACAGTGCAGTGGAAGAGGGAGTGTTCAGCCACCTGATTACACAAATCCAGCCTTTAGCAGACAGCGCAAAACAGTGACTCCGGGATGCGAATTCCCGTAGAACCTTCTGTTGAGTGACCCTGAGTGACCTGGGTATGCCTTACCTTACCACAAAGGCAAGGAAGGAGGGTTAAGAGCAGTGACCACAAGGGGGCACTCAACCAGAGCCAGAGACGCAGAAGGGGCAAGTCCTGATCTTTGTCGCGGTTTTCTCGCTGGCTGTTGAAGAAAGGACCCTTCTCCAGAGGACGGCAGGCTGATTGTATTTCAGCCAGCACACACTGCATGCTTGCTCTGAGTGGAACACCCTATGCTGCGGAATCATGGAGCAATGAGGCCGTTTGCCACTTTCATCCCTGATTTATACACTAGGTCCTTAAGACTCCAGGAGAGTGGAAAACAGAATTTGCACGCAGGTCTGTGTGAGCCCCCAACCCCGTGCTTTCTTAACTGCCATTGACGAGGAATCTCGGTAGGTCCTTAAGAACGGGCACGCTCCTCTCCAGAGCGTTTGTGATCCAACAGCATGAACAGAAACAAGGCGAGCTCTGTGTTCCCACTTGGGGAAAGTTAATATTTCACTGCTCTCGAGAATTTAGGAGCTTGGTAAAAAGAAAAAAAAAAAAAAGAAGCTCACTATTAAACAGGGATTTTCTTTAATTCCTTTTGTTTAAAGATTTTCTTGTGAAACACTCTATGTACTGTGCCTCCCTCTGAGACGTCGGTGGTGCCAGACCGTTAGGGAGTTTGTGTAAATAGAGAGACGGCCAAATGCTGCCCACACAAGTCGTGAGGCATGAGGCCGAGTGTGTGGAACAGCTTCACAGGCAACCGGGGGCTCAGGGAGCGTCCCGGGACCTCACCTGCTTCCCAGGATGTGTGGACAGGGCTGTGCAGGTCTAAGGATAAAGATCCAAAATGTCTCTCACTTCACACTGAAAAGAGGAGAAGATGATAAGGAAATGCAATCATTTAATCTTGAAAGGTCAATATTAATTAATGCTCATGTGTATCTGGAAACCCCCCCCCTTTTTTTTTAACTGACAATTCTTACAAAAACCAGGAGTATCTAGAGAGTAAATAATGGGACAAGAATGCTTTGAAACATCTTTGAAATGATGGTTCAGTGCCTGGGGTCAAAGTGTGGAGCTGGTTTTCTTCATGTGTTTTTTAAAAAAAATACCTATTTTTAAATTTAACATTGTTTTGGGAAGGACTGTATTATATTGACACATTGAGAAAAAAATGCTTTTTGTTTTTCTACAACTAATAGGAGCTTAGCATTGTGAGTAAGGAGCAAAGAGAGCCGGTGCAGATGAATGCCCTCTTTCTTTAGCTGCAAAATTTAATAGCTGCCGCTGAGAGCGTTTTCTTTTAATCAGCAAAAAAAATTTATTTTGTCCTTGACATTTATGCCAAAAACCAGCCTAGAGAGTATGTTTTATAGCCAGTGCTGAATTGCCCTAGAGGTAGAATTTTCCTATGTATAGCGTTCACTGAATAGATTTGATTGCATTAGATAACCAATCTATTAGGTAATCTTTTCTGTGGGTCCCCAAAGATGAAGATGCTTAGAGACAGAGGAGGATCACAGGGACATACTTACATGCTTCCTGACTCCGTGACCTCGAGTGGCCAGTATTGAGTCTGTTTCTTGATAGAACAGGAGCTCTTACGTGCCAGCGTGACCTGCTGTCATAGTGATTAATGTATCTAAACATGTAACAATATGTTATATTGTATATTATTATATACAATAATAGCCCTTGGCAATTATTGTATAGTCACTAAGTATCTGTGATACATAAATGATATAATAACTTAAAAGTTGCCCCAGAGAATGCTTTCTTTGTGATCTGAGGATCATAAGAATACATTTAAAAATGAGATGGTTCAATCATCTACAAGAATGTAAGTCTAGTAGAGGCAAAATGAGATCTAGCTTAAGACACTGCAAGCTGAGATTGTTACAGAGGTGCAGCAGCTTTATGAAATGTGGTAAGAAGACTGTAATCTCTTATCTTTCTTTTATCTATTTGTAAAAATCAGTGCATGCTACATATTGTTAGGCATTACGGGAGATTTCAAAGAAATACATGATATAGACCTGGACCTGGTGGAACTTTTCAGTACATTTGCAAAATTAAATAGACAAACATTTAAATATCAAAATAACAGCTAGCTACCAAATGAAGAAAGTGGGAGGGAGAAGCCAGCAGATCCCAGATTGCAGCAGTTGGCTGTGGGGAGGGAATCCAGATCCTATAACAGAGCAATGGATGCTTCCGGCTAGTCTGGGTAAAGTCACGAAAGGAAGCTGGCTTTGGTGGGAAAGAGCAAGTCAAAGAGACGGAGAAGTAGTTAGCAAGAGAAGCTCATTAGCATCGAAGGCTTCCTTTGAACCTGAAGTGTCTGTCTGTGTGGACTGATCAAGCTTGTCCATCATGCCCCTGTCCACCGCTGTGATTCATTAACCTGCCTTTCTTATCATCGTATCAAAAGTAAGACAAGAGGCAGGCACAGATAGGAGGAAGTGCTTTGCTTCTTGCTACTATGCCAAACATAGTTAACATACCACCCCTGACGACCTGTCAGCCTTCCTCTCCTGGACACTTCATCATTTCCCTGGAATCCACTGGAGTAATTTCTCTGTGCTTTACTCCGTCCTTCAGAGCGTCTGCTTCCTCCTTCCTTTCAGCCAACTGACATTGGCATAGAGTTCCAAGGTGGCCTAGGCTGCACATTGCCTCCCAAAGTTGAAGTGCTCCTGCATGCATGTGGTTCCTCCACGCCCTGTCAATAGGGTGCTCAGCATAGGCCGGGGTTGGTATATGTCTGGCACTATTTTGTGGTTTTTTTTTTTTCCATGTGTAAATTCCGTTAGTTCTCCAGAGGAAAGAAACAGTAGGAACAAGGGGAGACCTTATGAATGTACCAACTTACTAGATAATTCATCTTCAGTTCCTCCTACAAATATTTATTGAAGACTACTGTATGCCAGGCACCAGGACTCGGTCCTGGCAGAATTCCTGAGTAGACAATCCAAGGCTGAAGTAATTCAGGAATCAGAACCAAGCCACCAGTACGGATATTTTATCAGTGCCCCACATTCTGAATTGACCATTCAACATACTTTGTGTTCATGAGAGCAGTACTGTGCTCAATTTGAACAAGCATAAGGATCTCCTGGGAATCCTGTAAAAATGCAGATTCTGAGTTGGCAGTGCTGTGGTAGAGCTTGAGAGTCTGGGTTTCTAACACGTTTTCTGGGGGTGGTGATAACGGTATTCTCACAAGAGCACTTGGAGTGCCAAGGTGCAAGAGAGCCAATCAAGGACAAAGGGAACCCGAGTACAACAGCAGGGAGAGATGGTTGTTTGCACACCACAGAGGCAGCAGGCTCACAGTCACTCTCACTGCCTTATGAACCTGCTGACTGGTTTCTCGATGCCCAGTGGCACTCCCAGCATGCCTTACAGGAGTACTGCCAGCTGTTGTCTCTAGAATGTGATTGATTCTACCGGCAGAGACAACCGGTAGACCAGAGGCCAGAGCTCTTTTGTAGATGGTGAGTTAGTGAACTCATAGGCTTTCTGTGTCTGGGTTTCCCCACCAGTGAAACAAAACTGGTGGCATCTGCTGCCTGCTCTGGGAGGAAGAGAACTCTGAGGACTCTGGCTACTCCAGGGGTAGCAGATGAGCGTGATGTACAGAGGCTCACAGGGAAAACCAAAGAAGAGCTATAAAGGAAGCTGCTGGGAGAGGAAGATGAGCTCTTGTGAGTTACACTCCATGTCTTTCCAAGGGTGTTTGTGTGATCACAGCTGATTCTGTGTTCATGGGCTTTGTAGGCCTTCTGGGGATGCTGGCTGTAGACCCTTCTAGAACATGCCAGCTCATCTTCAGATTCCCCCAGCCCATGTTTGATAGCTAGAAAACTATCATGGCATTTTCCTCTCTGTACTCAACCTGTTAAGAATGAGGGAAGATGGAGCTGTGGCTCAAGCTCAGTGGTAAAGCATTTGAGAGGCCCTGGGTGTGAGCACCAGCACTTCAGTAAGGATAACAATAACAACTATTATTGTTGTCATTAATATTACAGAAGTCTGTTGAAGAGGGGAAGTGGAGAGCAGATGATATTTATTGAGCATTTCATGCAAGATAGTTTGTCTAATCCTCATAACACTCTTAGGAAGAAGACATTGTACTTTTATAAACGAGGCAGGCTCATCTGCCCACGTTTTCATTCTATTTCTCTTAAAAGAGAAGGAAGGAAGGAAGGAAGGAAGGAAGGAAGGAAGGAAGGAAGGAAGGAAGG